>NC_051397.1:8907393-8927727 GCF_015228065.2 Penaeus monodon
AAAAAGCAGTGGTGTGACTGCTGATCCTTACCCGGTTTGTACCAAAAAGGTAGAGGCTACTGAGGAAGTTAAGAGAGCCACAGCTGAATCATGGATGCTTGGAATAAGGCTGCAGCTAGAGTAGGAACCATTCAGACTATTTTTATCAAGTAGCCGGTACTGTACCAGCTGCTGCTCCTGCTCAACCTTCTGGATTGCCCCCCCGTTTCACCCCTGCTGTTGAACAGGCACTGCTGAGTTCATGAAGGCATGGAATGTGCTTGCTGCAGCTGCTGCAGCTGCTCCTGATGTTCAATATCATCATGGGTGCTAGCTCTCTTCCTCGGACTCCTGCTCAGACTTTTGTATACCAAGCACACTCTGTTGGTACCCATCTGCTCCTTCCTTTTCACCCCAGCTGCTCCTGCTGTCCCTCATATGGAGCTCCTCAGCCAGTTCAACCTACTGCTGAAGTTCAGAGAGTACTGCAGAATTCATGGCTGCATGGAATAAGGCTGCTGCACGAGCAACTAAGATTCAATCTGTCTTAGTTAAGTCTGGAACTCCTGGTCATTACACAATTGAAGTTCCCTAAAACAGGTTCAGGCTACCGGGGAAGTACAAAGGCTACAGCTAAATTTCCCATGGCTGCATGGAATGAAGCTGCACGCCGAGCAACTACTGTACAGCATGCTATGTACTCTGTACCTCAGCCAGTCCAGCCAACTGAAGAAGTTCGACAGCTACTGTGAATTCATGGCTGCTTGGGAATCTGCTGCACGGAGAGCATCTGCTATCAGACAAGCAGTGAGTGGGGACTGCTGATCCTTATTCGGCTGTCCCAAAACATTTAGAGGCTACTGAGGAAGTTAAGAGACCCACAGCTAAATTTCAGGATGCTTGGAAAAAGGGCTGCAGCTAGAGTAGGAGCCATTCAGACTACTGTTTATCAAGTAGCCGGTACTGTACCAGTGCTGCTCCTGCTCAACTTCGGTTCAGCTCTCGCTTCACCCCATCAGTGGAACAAGCAACTGCTGAGTTCATGAAGGCATGGAATGCTGCTGCTGCAGCTGCTGCAGCTGCTCCTGATGTCAATACATTATGGGTGCTGGTTCCCGTCCTCAGGCTCCTTCCCATTCTTTTACCTACTCGGACCCACCTCTGCTGTGCATACTTATGGTGTTCCCCAGCCTGTACAACCCACCCTTGAAGTTCAGGAAGCAACAGCTGAATTCATGGCTGCATGGAATGCTGCTCCCCAGAAGGCTCACAAGATTCAGTCATCTCTCCTGAAATCTGGTCAAACTCCTACACCGGTTGATGCAACAGATGCTGTCAAGAAGGCAACACAAGAGTTCATGGCAGCAACAATGCAGCTGCTAGAAGAGCACTGTTGTTGAACAGGCAGTGTCAAACCATTCCACAAGTCCAACAGACGGGAGGAGGTTAAGAGAGCTACAGCGGGAATTCATGACTGCTGGCATGATGCTGCTCAGCGGGGCATCAGCCATTAAGCTGACAGTATCAGGACCACAGTCAGTGCAACCAACTGATGAGGTGCAGAGAGCTACAGCTGGGAAATTTATGGCTGCTTGGAATCGCGCTGCTGCCCGAGTTCCAAAAATTGAGACAACCATGTACACATTGTCAGGCTCAAGTGCTTGGATACCTGTGCTGCTTGTGTAGCCCATCACCTGTTTCTGATACCCCTGAGGTCAGAGCTGCCCAAAAAACAGTTCATGGCCACATTTAGAGCTGCCGAAGAGGCTTTCTCGCCGCGCATCTGTGTCCCGTGGGGTACTGCCTGTTCCTCCAGTGTTGGCTGTGGATGCCCCATCCCATGTATAAAAATACAGCACAGGTGCCCCTACCTACGGTTACATTCTTTCTGCCGTCTCTTTGCTCCTTTCCAAGGACTTCCCTTCATGTGAAGGGGCTGCTAAGAAAAAAACTGTATAAGGATCATTTTAAAAATTCTTGTACTTTTCCACGACAAATTGATTGTGAATAAAAACAAAAAGAATCAGAATGTCATAGTATTAAACTATTTCATACGAAAATTTATTTAGTGTATATTTGTTCCTTTTTATGTATTGGTAATCTGTAAGTGATGCATGTTCTACAAAAGTGAAAGGATACATGAAATTGCACTGCATCCCAATGTTAGTTTTAATGAGTTTAAGATCACATTAACAAAATACTTTTTATAGTGATTATGGTAAAGTGTTATTTCTTTAAAGTATAGAAGTTTCTTTAGCTTTACTTAGAATATCATAACTACATGTACCGTAAATAAAGAATAAATATGTTAAAGTAATTTACCTTCAAAAGATTATCCCACTGTTTACGAGTGAAATTCTGTCTCCAAGTATGATGTCTAACTAGTGAGATGAACTCTAAAAAAAATATACAAACATAAATACAAATATGGACGAGATCTCTTCTTGGCTCGTGTCAGAAATGCGTAGCTTGAGTATTATAAAGTCAAGTAGAATGCTGTGAGATCGTACCTAGCATTACATTTCCATATATTATGATAAAGCGGTGTCATTGGTGGCCAAATTAGGCCTCGAACCAGTGATGCTGCTTCTTATATATTAAAATCCCAAAAAACATTTTACCTATTTCTCACACGGATCATACCTATATTGCTTCAAAAAAGGGACACAAAACACTGAAATGGTCATATAGTTTCTTCCTCTTTATTGTTGTAATGAATAAGACAAATTAAGATCTGCTACAATAATGGCAGGTGCCAACAAGTACTTGATTATATACCTTCACTGAAAGGAACCAGCCGGTGATAATTAACTTTGTAAAGCTAAACAAATTATACATCTAGTTAAATTTCAATGCACAGTGCAAATTGGCTGTTGCAGTTTAGCAAAAGGGGACAAAAATAAAAATACTGGTCTAAACTTTATACAGTATACTGTTGGTTTCTCATGCATCTATTATCACTTGGTAACTACAGAATGTTTATGTTTTAATTTAGACTCAGATTCCTAGATGGTATGCCAGTTGGGTTGAAGCCCAGACCTAACGGGAATGTTTAAATAAAAACTAAGTGTAGAGATCACGGCAGTCGCAAACATGTCATGAAGGGAATCACTCTTGTTAGTTCGTGTTTGATCCACACGCCTTTCCCTTTCTCAAATCAAACAGTTATACATGTTTGACTTCCTCACAGTCCTCGTTCTCTTATAAATGAATATTCCTGCCAAGTGGCAACACTTTCCCAAAATTTTAGAAGTTCCCATGAAATTTTTCACCCTACTTATTTGCTCAGAAGCACGCCTTCCATAGCTAAGAATATTATTGGTCACTGTACAAGGATTGTGTAGTATAGGCTTACATATATTCATACTGTGTTCACAGCTATTAATGAGACTGTTTTTTTCTGTAGGGTGATAGAAATGAGTACATAAACTGAACTACATCCCGCATTAGTACTTTGACATGATACTGTAAAGGGATTACAATTGGTAGAAGGAATGTGGGTTGTCAAATGCTCAAGGGCAGTTATAATTTTTTTGTTTTGTTGTAAAATTCAGTAGAGAAAAGGTGACTAAGATATAGAGGTTTACGCTAACTCTACATTATGTGAATATCTGATAAATCCTTTTTAAAGGGAAATGTAAAGTTTTCAGGAAAAATATCTCAAGGCATTTAACTTCTGTCTAGGTTACATTACAATGGCTCTCCATGGCATGTTGCATCCGGGGTGGTTTCTGAGTGTTTTTAGTGGTTTTTAGAATTAGAACTGTAAAATAGCACTTTTTCACCCTTCTAGGTGATCATAGACTGGATCAGTGCTCCGCGAGTTCCCTAGACAATGTGCCTAGGCCGGGCCCAAAGGGATGGCGATAATCCTGGTTTGATCAGCAGTTGTCGTTTAATGAAACAATATAATCCTTATAGATTTTAAATATTTCTATAAACGGGAACAGAAACTAGAAAGATATGGCATAAGGTCATTGGCATCTGAAAATGGTGTCAGCCTTGACTTCGGCAGGTAGGTGATTATGTCTAAAATGTATTAATCTTATTTCTGGAGTGCTATTGATTTTAAAGAAAAATAATTTCTCTACCATCCTCAGTTTCAGCAACTAAAAATAAAGAGGATAATCAATTTATTGTAGAAAAAAAAAAAATGTGTGTGGGGTGTTCAACCGAGAAATAACAGATCGCAAGGGAGGAGTCTGATTCCCAAATTTTTAAAACAATGTAAAGGTCTGTTTCTGAGTTCCTAGCCATCTCTAACTTATATGATATAAGATATATGTACACTTGAAACATTATACGCTGCCATCCCAAACTACACTTAGTTTTTATTGCTCAGCATTCCAGCTAGGTCTAGGTTTATTAATTTCAGAGGCATACCATCTGGGGAATGTAAGGCTAGATTAAAACACAAGAAAACATTCTGTAAAAGACGTGAAAAAAAATACCTGAAGATCCGACAGTATTTGGTATAACGTTTAGACCAGTCTTTTAATGTACCTTTTTTCTTGAATTCAAATATTTTTGTGAGCAGTAAATGAAACTGTTTGACCACAATTTCAAAAAGGATTTATATTTTGTCACTTTTGCGAAACTTGCTGCAATTTTGCAAATGTAATGCTGCATACCATGATATTTAAATTTGATGAAATAGATAATGATAAACTGCAAGGCCCATTTCCACTGTGCATTAACTAGATGTATAAGAATTTATGTATGGTTTTACAAAGCTTATATTACCAGCTGGTTCCTGCAATGAAGGTTTATATAGGTATTTTAATCGAGTACCTGTTGGCACCTGCCACTATTGTAGAAAATCCAAATTTTGTCTTATTATCCATTACCACAATAAAGATGAAGAAATTATGTTTCAGTATTTATGAACATTTCCGTGTTCTGTGTCTTGTTTAAGGCAATGCATGATCTGTGAATCTTTGTGAGGAAAGAGGTAAAATTTTGTGGGATTTCAATATCTCAGAGAAGAGTAGTCTACTTAACTTTTTGATACTCAAACCATTATCCGACAGGAGTCCATCTGTATGTGTTTGCATTTGTTCTAATATTTCTTTGAGTTTGTCATTGTAGTTAGGCGTCATTCTTGTAGGTGAATCTGTGCTCAAAAACACTGGTACAAATTCAGTACCTAGAATATGTTTAGCGTATATCTTATTTGCATATACAAATTCTTGGTTTACAGTAAATGAGGCTCGACAGTCATATGTTAGTGTTATGGTCAGTATTTAATTGTGCATGACAAATCATGCAGCATACCTCACTCCTATCAGAGTGTGGTATTCAGTATTCAACTGCCTGAAATAGGTTTTGATATTTCACATATCATAACCACTTGTCGATATGAAAAGTATATAAAGTCATTTATGGCAATATGGTACACCAGTTACATAGGCTAGTGGTAGAACCAACAACCCATAAGCTTCATCAAAAGATGAGTCTTAATACTGGATAATCTGTCACATTCCAGCTGAAAAGCACAAATAAGTGAGTGAAGTTAAAAAAATAAGGAGCTTTATCATAATCACTATAGATATATATGCACACGCACACACACCCACACACACCAATATATATATATATATATATATATATATATATATATAATATATATATATATATATATTATATATATATATATATAATATATATATATATATATATATATATATATATATACTATACATTAAACGTATTTAACTGCCATTGTGGTGTGCAATACTTTCACTTTTCTGAAACTTACATCATTTACAGATTATCTAAGATATAATTAAAAGGAACAAAATGCAACATATATTTTGTGTGAAACACCTTAATATCAATGATATTCTGATTCATTTAAGCATTTTTATTTTTACGGTCACATTTGTCATGATGATACTAAATCGTTCACACAGGAAAAAGCATTAGTCGTGAGTAAAGCTAAGGAGACCCCTTTTATACTTCAAAGAAATAGGCAGCTTTGCCCTAATCACTACAAAGAAAATGTATTTTTTCTGATTTTAAACATCTTGAACTAGCACTGAGATGGACTGCAATTTTATGTTAAAAAGATGTGAATACATTAGATATATATATTCACAATACATGAGATATATTTAACAGGTTCCAAATATATCTTCGTCAGAAATACATGTGCAGCCTTATGTAATCCTTTTACTTTTGTGGAACATGCATCACTTAGATTATCTAATAAATGAAAGGAACAAATATACTGTGAGTGATATTTCGTGTAATGACATTCTGATTTTTTTTTTTTTTAGCAGTCCTTCAAATGAAGAGACGGTCAGAAAGAATGTACCTGCGAGTAGGGGCACCTGTGCTGTATGTTTCTACGTGGGATGGGGCATCCACAGCCAACACTGGGGGAAGAGGCAGTACGCCATGGGACACAGATGCACGGCGAACAGCCTCTTCGGCAGCTCTGAATGTGGCCATGAACTGTTCTTTGGCAGCTCTGACCTCAGGGGTATCAGAAACAGGTGATGGGGCTGCACAAGCAGCACTGGTATCCAGTGCACTTGAGCCTGACAATGTATACATGATTGTCTCAATCTTTGGAACTCGGGAAACAGCGCGATTCCAAGCAGCTATGAATGCAGCTGTAGCTCTCTGCACCTTATCAGTTGGTTGCACTGGCTGTGGTCCTGAAAATATCGTCAGCTTAATGGCGGATTTTCGTTGAGCAGCATCATGCCATGCAGTCATGCATTCTGCTGTAGCTCTCTTAACCTCCTCAGTGGATAAGGCCAAGGGGCGGCTAAGAAAAATTAATGGAGCCCCTTGTGAGCCGCGATCAACTTGAACAGATTCCGGCTATAATATCGGGAGTAATGCTAAACCTTAAAACTTCCCACACATACTCAGTGACCTGTGTCTGAACACGAAGGAGTAAAGTATCATAAGACTTTACGCGCATTTTACGCAAAATTATTGCGTCATCTTAGAGCAGTAGCCTCTCCAGTAAACTAAGCTCTTGGGAGCCAGTTATTGAACCACTTACAAATTATATATTTGTTCATCGGAGAACCATATACGTAGCCACTAATAAGCAAATATCAGGACTTGCCAGGGGTCGAAGTGGCGGCCTCGATGAAGGGACCCTTGTTGTCACTCACTTACCTCATGGGAAATCGCGCATCCTTTTCTCTGCACAGCTAACGGGTGTGGTCAGATCTAAATGTGCACTTGTCTTGGCAGATGGGGCACGCCACTCACAAAGCTACTACTTCTTGCCCACTTAGGGCTCTAGAGTTTCAGCATTGCTCTTATTATTAAATTATCAATGGCATCAAATTCTAGAAAGAGGAATCCGTCGCACATGATAGCTACTGTGAAACAGATTTTTAAGTTTATTACGTATCTATCTATATATTTATGTATATATAGCTATATATATATATTTTTTATTGGCCAAGGAAATTCATAGGGCGTGGCCACATGGAAGCCACAGTTTAACTGCGTTAACTTTTTTGAGGGAGGTAGGTCTATGCAAATCAGTCCTAGCCCTACTATAAATATAACAACATTTCCGGTCTAAACTAAGCAAAACCAAGCATGGCGTAGCTACATTTCTAGCTAGTTTCTAGTTATTCGAATGAGCGATAGAGGGAGAGGGAGAGGGAGGGAGGGAGAAAGAGAGAGATTGACCCCACACAATGTAGCCTATTGTACAAACGAAAACAAGGAAATTAAGAAATTACCAAGAAACCGATTATTGGCATTTTTTTTATCATTACTAGATTTTTTTACTCTTAATTATGTATTTATGGCAATTACACACAAAATTTAACTCGAGATTGCAGGAAAAATCGACAAAAAACTTAAGAGTTCACAAACAAATAATTAAATAGATATGTAAAGTAAATCAGGGGACTGGACCTTGTGGGAGACAAAGAACTCCAGCTTTAAAATGCAGTTTGATGTAGTTTATCTTCGAATAGAGTAGGAACCGTGCTCTATATATCTAAAAAAAAACGTTCTGTAATTGTTCGGGAGACTAATGTAAAGAATGGAGAAAATTGCTTGGAAGAGTGAGAAATCATTCCATGATTTTTACGTTAATTCTTGAATTTCTTACGTATGCAGCATGACAGGACGTGATATGCTTCGATATCCCACGTAGCGGTAATTAGAATACTTTCTGACAGATTTTTGGTTCGTCTTTTAATTTCTTCTCTTTCTCTGCACACATGCGAACGCACACGCACTTGCACCCTCACCCCTCACCCCCCCCCCTTCTCTCTCTCTTGTGTGTGTGTGTGTGTGTGTGAATTTATATATACACATTTATACATATGTTCACATACATACATACACATACCTACATATAAATACACTCCCGTACACATACACTACATGCATATATACACATGCACACATATCACACGTACAGTACGTATACATATACATGTATAGATGCACATGTTCAAACACATGCACATGAACATACGCTTAAATACACACGTGTATACACGCACACTTCGCAAAACAAGCCACGAACACCCCAAGGAGCAAGCCGCACGTAAAAAACACACACACCCACCACCACACACCACACACACACAACACCCCACCACACACACCACTCACACCACACCACACACACCCCGTCCCCACCGTGAACAGGGCCCGAGGGCCCAATGCCCTCATACAGACCCCGGTTTTAAGTAAGCGTGAGAAGGTTAATTTTTAAAAAGAAAAAAAATGTGTAGACATCTAAGGTCATGTATTTTTGTCTCATTTGGCCCCAGGGTCTGACCACCCAGATTGGTCGGGACCCAAAATAAGGGTCACAAAGGTTTGTTTGGATAAATTTAATGCAAATTATGCATTTGATATTATATTTTTTGTGTTAAGCTGATTAACAATTCAGACATCAGAAATGAAACATGTGAGCTGTTGCTGCAAGTATTCCGTTTTCTGTGAACGTTTCGTTTCCTTTGATTTCATATTCCCATGAAGGTTTTTTACTTGAACTAATTGTGACTAATATACTGTAGACACCGTTGTCTTAATAAATATTCAATCCAAGCTTCAGGTATTTGACAATTTCAAAAAGCCTGTCCACATATGTTGGCATGCTGATGGGTACATAGGCAAACCAACTATTTGGTAGACGAAGTTGCTTCACCTGTGACATTTACCTTGACAGTTGTCCGCAGATCATACCTGCCTGTGAGGACAAGCCTTAACAACCACCGGGCAAACCCCGGTTTTTCAAAGGGAAACCCTTTAACGGTCGTTTTTGCGGTTTTTTAGGGACTTTTGATGTGAAAAATTGAAGAAGGGAATAAAATGCGAAGAATAATCCAAACGTGCTAGACATCAAGTCATACAAGCACTGGTACAGTGTGGCTAAAAGGTTATTCAGTTAACGATTAAAATAAAAGGTGTCGAGATAGAGGGGATGCCCGATTCAGGTAAAGGCTCTCACTGGGGGGGAGCGAAAGGCGCCTAGTGCTAAGCGAAGACCACAGTGATGGTTGTATCAAGAGGGGCAAGGAGAAAAGTTGAGGCAGAGGGTAGAAGGTATCCATAATAAAGAGTGGAGGGATCAAAGAACTGAAGAGAAGGAGGTTTGCGTCTAGCCCCATGAATAGGGGAAGGTTTTTTAAGATTCGAACTAGCCGGAGAGAGAGAAGGGCAACGACGTGAGATAAGGAGGGTATCCCTGATTCATGTAAGGCCCCAAAGGGGGGGAGCGAAGGCGCCTAGTGCAAAGCGAAACCACAGTGATTTTGGGATTAAATGGGAAAGGGAGAGAATTTGAGCGAGGAGAATAGGGCACCCATAATAAAGAGTGGAGGGGTTTTAAAAGTAACATGAAGATAAGGAGAGTTTCGATCTGCCCCATGTTATGGATAGATTTTTTTTAAGATTCAAAATAGCACGGAGAGAGAGAAGGGGCAGCGTAAATAGAGATGGTTTCCTGATTCAGTGTACAGGTTCAACTGGGGGGGAGCGAAAGGGGCCCCTAGTGTAACGAAGACCACAGTGATGGATTGTATTAAGTGGGCAAGGAAGAATTGAGGCAGGGGAAAATTTGGGATCCATAATCAAGTGGAGAGGAAAAAAGAAACATGAAATGAAGGAGAGTTTTGCGACTGAGCCCCATGATATATGGGATAGATTTTTTAAAAGTTCAAAGACGGCGAGAGTTTTTTTTTTAAAATGTGTAAAATTTTGGGTCTCGCCGGGGACTTTTGGATAAAAAAATGCCCTAGGAATTTCCCCGAGGAACGGCTTGGAGTGGGTGCCATATAAATGGGGGGGGGGAACCTACACGTGAACGAGAAAAAAAGAATGGAAAAAAGATTTAGGGGTAAAAAAGCGGAAGCCTGGTTTTGGCCCCAGGAAGATACTGATGAGGCAGATTGAAGAAATTGGTAAGTTTTGGTATGGATGGTCGGGGCATAGAGGGTTAAATCATAAAACATTATTTATGACCGGGCTCCTGGGGGAAACGAGAAAAATATCATTAACAGAAAGAGGAATAAAGTGGTTGAGCACATGTTTTGGGGGACACCTTCGATTTGAGGAAAAAAAGAGATGTGGCAAAGGCTTTTTGCCCCGGAAAGTGCGGGGGAAGGAAGGATTTTAAAAGACCCCTGTTCCACGTATCCCTGAGAGGAAATTGTTGGAGAATTGGTACGCCATGTCGTATCAATCTTTTTCTAGAAAAAAAAAAATAGCTAGTACGGATTCATGGCGTGCAAAGCAGATGAAATATGTCCCAAAATACAAGGGGGTAGCTGTGCTTCGGGCACGGCGAAACCAAAAATTTGGAAGGAGAGAGAAGATTGTGAGATTAAAGATCCCACATTAAGCGGAAGTTCACCTTCGCTCTAATATTTTTGGGCACAAGCCTAGTGCGATGGGGCAAAGTCTTAAAGGAAAGGGTACCCGATTTTTTGGGTTTTTCAGGAAGGGAAGGATAGAGCTTCTCGCCAATTAGAAGGAAATTTTCCGATGTCCATTGTGGTTGTAAATTTTTTAATGGGAAGGGATAGGAGGAAGGGGGGTTGCCGGAGCATACGTAGTAAATACCTGGGCCCTTCATGAGTGTTACGGCACGATTTAGGGCATAATGAGTTCAGGGGAAAAAAAAGGGGGCTTTTAAGGACTCAGCAGAGGATGGGGGGAAGGGTAAGGGGGTGTTTTTGGGGGTCTTAATAAGAAAAGGTGGGAAAGGTGAGAAACCACTTGACCTGGCTAAAATAATCCCCGTTCATTACGATTGGAGAGGATCAAAAAGAGGGTATTTCGAATTGGGGAAGGGGCGGGATGGGGGGTTTTCCCTATAGTTATAAATTCGGCCAAAAAATTTGAGATAGTGAGGGGAGTAATTGAGAAAATTAATTCGCCACTATTTGTTTTACTTTTCCGGATTGTACGACGGAGATGGGCAGATGCTCTTTTAAAAGGAGATAAGGGTTGATATTGATTTGGAGTCCCTCTCTGTGCGTAACGGCCGGGCTGCACTTTTTAAAAGCGAAGTGCTTTAGGCAATCAGAATTCCACCAGGGAACACATTTGGAGGTTTTGGGGTTGAGGTTGGGGGACAGCATGTGCGCTCTTAGACGTATTTGTGAAAATGTATCATTTCTGAAAAAGGAGGTGAGGGGTTATGGAGGAGTAGAATGCAGGAGTGAAATGAAAGTATGCGTCGGCTTATCAAAGCCCAGCGTGGGATTAGGGAGGGTACGTATGAAGTAGGGAAAGGAGAACTGGAAAGTGGTCACTATAGGGAAGTGGTTAAGGGGACCAGTGGAAAACTAAAAAGGAGAAAGGGGGATAGAGGAGGTCAAGATGAAAAAGATTTCGTGCGTGTATCAAAAATGTGTGGGGGGTTTTAATTTTGAATAGTAAGGTCAGCTGTGGAGAGGAAGGCTCTAGAGATCGGCCTCGGGGGGTTTGGATAATCCCCCATAGAGTGTGGCGGCAGTTAAGTACCCAAATAGAGGAAAGGTGGGTTGAAGTTGGGAAATTGATTTTTAAAAAGCAAAAAAGTCAAAGGGTGGGAAAGGGGGGAAGTAGAGTGAAATACTGGATCCAACAATGAAGGAAATACGTATAATTGCAAGGGACATGGTTTGAAAGGGAGGGTGACATAAGGGTTTTTTTTGATTGATAAAAATGGATGGACAAAAGGGAAAAAAAAAAAGTTTTTTTGGAAAAAGAAAAATGAAATTGGGGGTTGGTATTGGAGGGGTGTAAGAAAGGTTCTTGAAGGCATACAATAGTTGGATTTTAAAGGAAAGGGTTGACGAAGGGCAGGTCTGTGGGGGCGGAAACCGCGAATATTCCCAAAGAAAGGGTAGTTATACTTTACTGATTGATTTAGTACGTGTTTTGGGATTTTTAGGGGGAAGGTAGAGGGTGGGAAAAAGGGTTGAGAGGTCTAGATGGGGGAGTTTTGGGAGGTGTTCATAGGGGGGGTATTAGGAGTGGGGGTCTGAGGGGAAGGGGGTCTTTTGACTAAGGGGGTTACGGTGTACCAGGAGGGAGTGGGAAGGTAGAGGGGGGAATGGGAGGGTTAATGGGGGGGGTTGGGGGGGGGGGTGGGGTGTGTTGGAGGATTGGTGTAGGGGGGGTATCGTTAGGAGGAGGATGGATTCAGCATTCCTTGGGGTGTGGAAGGAGAGGAGTTGAATTTGGAGGTTGAGTGTCATTTTTTATTAGGTAATCTTGAAAATTTTTAATGGGTTTTCGAGGAGTTGGGTTTGGGGAGTTTTTTGGGGATAAAGGTTTTTGTGAGGGGGGAAGAGAGGACTGGGGTCTCAAACATAGGGCAAAGGAAGGGAGGTGATTGGTGGGAGGGGGAGGGGGTGGGAAAGTTTGTTTGTCTGTTAAGGGTTTTTCAGGAGGGGGAGGGGAAAGGGTTGGGGTTGTGTGGTGATTGAAATATCTGTAGTAGAGATTGGGAGTGTCGGTTTTGGATGGCAAAAGATTTGACTGGGGAAGGTAGGGGTAGAAGAGGGGGGGTTTGTTAGGGGGGGGGTTTAGGGGAAAATTTGGAATGGCAGATTATGGATAAGGGGTAAAAGAGAAACCCGTCGACGGCTTTTTGTTGGCTTTACGTAGTGGAGTCCAAGTTTTAATTGAGAGTTGCTCCCCCGACCAAAATTTTTAGGTGGGGCAGCCCCCATAAAATCATTATGGGGGCCCCCCGTTTGGGACATGTGCGTGATTGTGGGGGCAGTTAGACGGGTTTTTGGCCGGTTGGCAATAGTGGGCTCTGGGTGTGGAAACGCAATGTTTAGTGGGGTTTTCCCGCGCCAACAGTTTTGCATGACGTGGGGGGGTTGGGGGGACGAACGGGATTCTCCCCTATGGAGTTAAAGGGGAAAGGGATGTTACGGAAAGGGAATTTTTGGGTATGTTTTTAGGTTTCTTTCGATGACCTGGGGGGGAAAGGATTGCATTGCATGATGTTGCTCATAGTTGTGAGACAGGCAAATAATCTTCTCCACAATTGACCCCAAACTTTGTCATGATTGGGGAATTTGCTGGGAATTTAAACTGTTTCCGGTGCAAAATTTAGGGTTTGGGTGGGTTCTCAAGGATGGGGTACCATATAGGTCTTTATTTTTTTTAATGCTATAGCTGGTTTTTGGATGTTACGTGAAAGACGGGACGGTCGGGCGGCTACGGAAAGAACTTTACCTACTTGTTTTTTCGAGACATTTTTGGAAAGAAGGGGGTTTTTCAGAGTAGGGGCTGTGGGAGGGGTCCCCAAAAACGGTCCCATTTGGCTCCGAAGGGGTATTTAAAAATTTTTGTAGGATGGGGGAGTCGAAAGGGGGGGCGTGACGAAAATGGATAGTGTTTGGGGGGGGGGGTTATGGGAGGTGGGAAAAGGCTGTAAGGGATAAAAAGGGAGGTGGGGTGGTTTATATTTGGGGGTTGTGGGGGTAAGGTGTTTAATGAGCTTGCTGGGGAGTGGGAAAAGTTCCTTAAAGGGTTTTTTGTTTTGGCTCCGTACTGAGGTATTGCAGTGTTCGGAGCCGTGGTCAAAGGAGACCCGGGGGTCAGGGAATCTGTGGGTTCATCTTTGGGGCTATTTGAAAAAGGGGCAACCCTTTGCCCCTAATATGGGGAAAATTTTTCATTACTGGCCATGGTAACCGGATTTGTTGGGGAAAAAAACAGTCCCCCTCGGGGTCCCTTGAGGGGTAAGGGTAGAAAAACTAAATCGGGGGGAATAGGTCCCCATGGCCCCCTGGGCCTTTCAGGACTGCACAAAGTCGCCTTCACCCTTTTCAGCAGGGCCCTTCCACCTTAGGAGGGGGATAGCAAAGGGTTTGGTAAAGGGGAAAAAACAAAAGGGTTTGGGAAAAAAAAAGCCCAGCAAAATTATTGGTAAGGACTGATCCCAAGGTTGGGGATTTCCTATCTTTGGGCCCAGTTCGCCTACTAAGCCCCCCACGACAAACAACGGGCAAGGGATTGGGGGGAGGGGGGGTTGAGACTGGAAAAGGAATCTAACTGATGCCAAGACATCTTCAGATAGCTGGGGAGCAGAGCAAAGGAGTGTTTGAATAGGTAAAGTGAAAAACCTTATCATTATCTTAGCAGCATATTCAAAATACTGTGGGTGTAGGTATAGCATTATAATGAAGTATTGTGTGGAAAAAGGGTAAAAAAAAAAAAAGTTAATGATTAGGGTATGTGGACAGAAAGGGATGAAGAGAATGGAAGGGGAAGGGGAAGAAAAGACCATGCAAAACATGTTGAGGCAAAAGCTGTGGGCCAAGGAAAGGGGCCATCCCCTGCATTAGGCCTGTCTCCTAGGACCTCTCCCACATGGAGCAGGAGATGGGACGGGGGGGTGCAATTACAAAGTAACATTCTCCGGGATTACATATTTTTCCCCTGTAAAATATAATTTATATTTTTGGGTACTGAAATTTGGTTATCTGGTAAAGACCTTGCGAATTGTTTTAAAAAATTGGGTTTGTACAAATTTCATGTGAAATTTAAAGTTTACAGAAGTGTATATATAAACAATGTTATTATCAGGGATCGAGCTTTTATTTTTCAGACCACGAAAATCTTTTATATTTGCATTTGAGAAACCTGACAGCATATCCGTAATAGATGCTATAAGACTATGGTCTCTTACTAAATAACTGTCAGTGTTGTAGCATGAAGTGGAAACAAAGCAAGGTTTTTGTGCTCATTTCAAAATGAATTGCCTCTGGCCTAGACCAAAGATATTAACTCAGCAGCTTGAAGGCAGACCAATCAAGGGGAATAGTGCTAATGATACAAATTAGTTTGGATAATAAAATGCAATAATTTCCCTATAAGATGTATTTGTTTTTTACTTTTCTTAGACACCCAAAAGTGCGACCACGCCCCCAGTGGTCTTGGGGCTGCCACCCCACGGGACCCCAGTAGTGACGCAGACCACGATGGGCACGGATCTTCTTCAGACGCTCAAGATCCTCACGGAGCTTTGTGTCCAAGTTGTTAGACATAACCTATTGAGGGGAAAGGGGGGGTGGGGGGTAAAGTGATTAGTATTTAGTGTTTCTATAGGATTCACCATGTTACTTTTAGTGTTCAATATTCTCTACCAAATTTACATTACCAAAACAAATAAATCTTATGTATCTGCATGAAAATCTACACTTGCAGAGCCAGTCTTCCTGTGTGTTAACAATGTCACACGTTGCAATGTATACTTTTTAACCGTAAAATAAACCCTTTCCCGCTTATTTGCCACCTTTTTGCCTTTGCCGTTGAGGAACCAACCCGGGATCTTTTTATGGGGGGGGGTTTTCTCATGATTGTCACAATCTTCTCAACCTGAAAAAGAAAAATTCCATTAATTCCTTATTAATTTCTAAAACGTACCCCCCCAGGCATATATAGGGATACAAGGCAGTGAGAGAACCAGCCTATATTCTGGGATACTGGGCCTGAATTCAGGATGGGAAAACATGCACAAAAATGTGGTGTACATAAAAACTTTGATTTTCAGGGAAAATTTAGGGGAAACCATTTTTTTCGCGTTTACTAAAACTAAGATAAAACTTTATTTTGTACCAAGAATTTTTTTACATACTAAAATCTAAATCCAATTAATATGGGTATCTTTAAATTATTTTTTCCAATTTCCAATCTCAAACCTAAATTACCTAAGGAGATCTGTTTATTTATTGTAAATTGCAGAAGTTATTTTTACTCTCCCTTAATTCGTACGGGGCCCTGGTATAAAAACATTGTCCATGATATTTATTTTTCCGATTAGTTATAGAGGCCTACAAGCTTTTCAAAAAAGTATTAAATATAATCCTATCCTTGATAAAATTAAATGTTAGTTTTCAATGACAGACAATGTGGGAGAGAGAGAGAGAGAGAGAAAAGAGAGAGAGGAGGAGGAGAGAAGAGAGAGGAGAGGAGAGGGGAGAGAGAGAGGGAGAGAGAGAAGGGGGGGGGGGGGGGGGGGGGGGGGGGGGGGGGGGGAGATAAAATAACAAAGGGAATGGGGACCAGGGGAATTCATGTCTGGCTATAATTGACTTCTTAGAAAATGAGCACTTGTGGAATCACCTGTGTTCAATAATACACACCAAAATAACTACTGTGGACAGTACTTGTACCATGAGTACAAGGTTCATATTAATCCAATATTCAAGATTTGAATACTCACTACTATACAGAATGGTAACTCATCATATAAAAACAATGCCACATCAACATTACCTCCTCTTCAGTCATTTCACCAGCACGCTTGAAAATGGTTTAAGTCCCCTTCTTGAGGACAATGTTTGGGAACGGCGCAAAACCCCCGGGTGGAAGCTGGCAACTAACCTTACGCCTGCCCTCGATGTTGGTGTTCATCAAACGCAGGATATGCTGGAACTTTTCAGGTACAACCAGCGACTGTTGAGAAAGGAATATATTAGAACATACACAGAAAATGTATTGTTTATGCTTTTGTAGCCTGTAAATTAAGTTCTTTCAAACAAGATGCTTACAAGCTAAAAAATCAGTAGTCCATATTCTCAATAAGATACTGCTTGCATACAAGACACTGCCTTACTTTCCGAGAGTGGTTAATTTAGACAATGCCCCCCCAAAAAGCTATGAATATCTAAATAGTGATTGCACCAAGACAGGAAAAAAATCAATGGAGAGTGAAAGAGGGAGGGGTGGGAGTGCACCGATTTAAAATAATTGGCACAAAAAAACAAAAAAACTATTCAACATTTAAGAATGTTTAAGGTGTCATAAGTGTGTCTGAATATGAGTGTTAGTCTGAGGGCTGCAATCACTTTGTAAAGAATTAACTAAATACTTAGTCCTTTTCATCAACCATATTCATGTTAACAAATGTAGAAAAGGTATAAGAATGAATATCTTTACAATACAAGCGACATTTCACCAGTTTCAATTATGTCTTCATCAGAAATATGAGCAATTTTATACAATCCTTAGACTTTAGTGGAACATGCATTACTTACAGATTATCTAATAACCATGTATTTCTGACAAAGACAATCGAAAACCAGTCAAATACATCTCTTGTACTGCGAAGATATTTATTCTCATTCATACCTCTTCTACAAGCCCTTTTCATCTTTCCAAATAAAACAAAAATGCCAGTGTCTATTCTGTGGAGTTTCCAAAATGTTTTAGGGACCAGTCATTGAGTTACATTGGTATCCCCCCCCGGCCCCCATAAATCACTTTCTGCACCCCCACCCCAAGAAATAATCTGCAGATATGAAAGAATGCCACAATAACGGTAAAAGGTCTCGGGAAAACACCCCTCAGAGCCCAATCACCGATTTAAAAACTTCTTTAGTGCATAACATGATAAAGAATGTTTGTAGGTAAGTGTTAAAGATTAAACTTTGTAACAGCTTTAGGGGCAGTCTCTGATGAATGCATCCATTTGAGACAAAGTAACTTCTACTAAATGGCAAAAATTATACCATAAAAGCTAGGTTGGATGGCAAAGACTAATAAAAATAAATAAATAATACTGTAAAAGTTTATAAAAAGACAGATGCACTTGCTTGACTAAGTCCCTCCCCTCCACCATCAAATTTATTAAATTTTAGTTATGACTGAGCATGGGGGGATGGGGGGTAAAATCCCCCGGGCAGACAGGATTTTCAACATGTTTTTTACCGCAATATGGGGTGAAGGAGGGATTAAGGGCCCTTTTCAACTGCCCTTTCCTTCAATTTTTACATTTCTGGCCTGAATGAGTCTTTCCGCAAGTATCACATACAAACAGAAAACCTCCCAGACGAAGACAGTTGCGACCATTTCCATTCAACTAATTTCCATCCTAATTTTATGCTTCAGAAGTTCTATACACTAGAATTTTTTTTTATTGATAATAAAAAAATTATTTAAGAAAAGCAATTTTACATGGGGCACAAGTTTAGTGCTTTGGAGTGGACGGGGTCGGCTTTTTACGTGGAACATTTTCCAGGAAATGAAAAAATTTAATAAAAAGTGCTAGTTAAAAGGAGAAGGAGACTGCTTTTTCCCAACCCTTCTCCTTTATTTTGACAAAGCTTATTTGGGGTTTTGTCTGTATTTAGAAAGTACATATTACCCCACAAATTTTGATTAAATACTCGAACCATTTTTTTGTGTGGTGTGTGGTGGTGTGGTGTTTGTGTTGTGGTTTTTGGGGTGTGTGTTTTGGGGTGTTTTTGGTGTGTGTGTGTGTGTGTGTTTTTTTGGTGTGTGTTGTGGTTGTGTGTTGTGTTTTTGTTGTGTGTGTGTGTGTGTGTGTGTGTGTGGTGTGTGGGTTGTATTTTTCAATAGGAATACTAAGTTTGGGAAATTTGGGGAAAAAAATTTTTTTAGAACAATAAAATCTGCAGGGAAACAGTAACACAAAAAAATTTGGGAAAGTCTGCTTAAAGCCTAAGTAAAATTGGTACTAGAATTTTGCTCTACCTTGCCATGAAAAAGGTAAAAAAAAAATGTTTAAAAAAAACATGACTTGGTTCTCCAAGAGTGTTTCCCCATTTTTCCCCTTTTTCCCTACTTCTTCTATTTTTTAAAATACCTTTCCGGAGTAAAAATAACCCCCCCCCCAACCCAAAACCACCAGTTACCCACGGGACCCCAAAGGGTTTGCCCATTCAAATTTTGGGTTTGAACTAAATAAAGGTTTCAAATTTTTTACTAATTATTTTTTAGTGAATGAAAAGAAATTTGCAAGTTTTTACTAAAATTGCGTCTCTGCCGCCAAGCCATACACCAATTAAAATTTTTGCCTATTATTCTAAACACATTACTATGCATTTTAAATAAAATTCACCTCCCAGAACCAAAATTGGAAGGTTTAACCCAATTCCCGGGGGGTCACTGATTAGTGTCATAAACGCTTGGTCATGCGGTAAGCCGACACCTGTGACGTGCCAGAGCACATGGGGCGGGGGTTTTGGTCGTAGCGGGGCTCCGCCCACTGCGGCATTTCAGATATAAAAGAGTTTAATCACTCTCAGGGAAATTTTGCTACCCGGGGAAAGGGGTTAAAAGGCAAAAAAATATAAGAAATTGCTTGGCATTTTTTGCAAGGGCGCCTCTCCGGGAAAATCCCAAAACTAGGGTATTACGAACCCCAAAAACCAAACTTAACCTTTTCACCTTTTTATACATTCCTAGATTGGGGGGAAACCCCTTTTACCACCCCCCTTTTTAGAAGCTGCCCCCTAACAGAAAATATGAATTATGGACCCTCTAACAGATATGCAACATAATTTTGTCATTTTGGGCAAATACGAGGCCTAGCATGTACCTGGTTTTTGACTTTCCCTTTCGCTCTTTAGTACAAGGGGGCTATTAGACATTTTTTTGGAACTAATCATATGTGATTACAGCAGAAATTTATGGCTAATTTACCAAAAAAAGACCACAGAGACTGAGGGAAATGAACACTGCTTCTCAGAGTAACAGAGTAAAAATACCAGATACATCTGCCCTGCCCCATAATATCATGAAAAAATGAAAAAATTGCGTAATCACTGCTTGAGGAAGTCCAGAACACCCTTACTTGATTTTAAACATTTTTTGCAATTTTGGGTGGAAGTGCTAATAAAAAAGTGGTTTGGGGGTTTTTTCCCTAGACGGGGGCATATAAAAGAAAATTTAGGGTTTTAATTTGGGGGTTACACATAACCCCATTTTGGATTTTGTCTCGGGAGTAAAATCTACACTGTAAAAAATACAGAGTTTGAAAATTTTACACAGCGCATGTGCGACTGGAAAACCCCGGGCAAATAGAGTACAGACCTCAATTAAAAAATGTTTAACTAACCCACAGTTTAAAAATTCCCCCCAACAATAACCAAAAAA
>NC_051397.1:8927827-8950681 GCF_015228065.2 Penaeus monodon
CCCCAAATTTTTGGGGGTTTCCCCATCTTTGGGGGCCCCCCAGTCCCCGCCTCCTAGCCCCCCCCCACGCAACAACGGCAAGGGAGGGGGGGAGGGGGGTTGAACGGGGAAAAGGAATAACTGATGCCGAGACATCTTCAGATAGCTGGGGAGCAGAGCAAAGGAGTGTTTGAATAGGTAAAGTGAAAAACCTTGTTATTATCTTAGTATTTTCAAAATACTGTGGGAGTAGGTATAGCATTATAATGAAGTTTTGTAAAAAAAATTAAAAAAAAAAAAAAGTTATAAGGGTATGTGGACAAAGGGTAAAGAATGGAAGGGGAAGGGGAAGAAAAGACCATGCAAAATGTGTTGAGGCGATAGCTGTGGGCCAAGGAAAGGGCCATCCCCTGCATTAGGCCCGTCTCCTAGAACCTCTCCCACATGGAGCAAGAGATGGGGCGGGGGGTGCAATTACAAAGTAACATTCTCCTTGTAGTTACATATTTTCCCCATGTAAAATATACGAGTTTATATTTGGATACTGAATCTCAGGTTATCTGGTAGAAAAAAAGCCCTTGGTACATTTTTTTTTAATAAAAGGGGGTTTTTTTAAAAAAATTTTTCTGTAAAAATTTATTTTTACAAAAGTGTTATAAAAAAAAATGTTATACCCCCGGAAAATGACCCTTTTTTTTTCCCCGACCAAAAAAATCTTTTTATATTTGCTTTGGGAGAAACCTGACAGTTCCTTAATGATGCTTAAGATAGGGTCCTTTTTACTAAAAACGTCAGTTTTTTGTAAAAGGGGGTGGAAAAAAAGACAAGGTTTTTGTGCTCATTTCAAAATGAATTGCCTTTGGGCTAGACCAAAGATATTAACTCAGCGGCTTGAAGGCAGACCAATCAAGGGGAATAGTGCTAATGATACAAATTAGTTTGGATAATAAAATGCAATAATTTCCCTATAAGATGTATTAGTTTTTTACTTCTTCTTAGACACACCAACAGTGCGACCACGCCTGCCAGTGGTCTTTGTGTGCTGACCACGCACACGGAGACCCCAGTAGTGACGCAGACCAGTGGCAGGGGATTTTTTTCCTTAAACGCTCAAGATCCTCCCCGGGCTTTTGTCCAGTTGTTGACAAAAACCTTTGAGGGGAAAGGGGGGGGGGAAAATTTGGAAAATTTTAGTTTTTTATGTTATTTTTTATTTTTCAAAATTCTCTACCAAATTTACATTTCCAAAACAAATAAATCTTATGTATCTGCATGAAAATCTACACTTGCAGAGCCAGTCTTCCTGTGTGCTAACAACTGTCATCACTGTTGCAATTTTAAGTTTTTTTTTTAAACCAGTAAAAGAAAACCCTTACCTGCTGTATTGCCACCCCTTAAATGTCCTTTTTTTGCCTGTTGAGGAACCAATCAGGGATCTTGTACTGGCGGGGGTTGCTCATGATTGTCACAATCTTCTCAACCTGAAAAAGAAAAATTCCATTAATTCCTTATTAATTTCTAAAACGTACACCCCCAGGCATATATGGGGATACAAGGCAGTGAGAGAACCAGCCTATATTCTGGGATACTGGGCCTGAATTCAGGATGGGAATACATGCACAAAAATGTGGACTAAAAAATTTTTTAAACTTGATTTCTAGGAAATTTTCAGGAATCCTTATTTTCTTTGCTTTTTTACAAAAAACTAAAGAAAAGCTTTATCTTGTACTCAGAATTTGCTTTACATTCTAAAATCTAAATCCAATTAATATGGGTATCTTTAAATTCTTTTTCCAATTTCCAATCTCAAACCCAAAAAATTACCTAAGGGAATTTTTTAATTTAAAAAAATCAAAGTTATTTTTACTCTCCCTTAATCTCTGTACTGGGCCTGGTGTGAAATACATCTGTCCAGTGATATTTTAGTTTTCTGATTATGTTCATGAGGCCGGGTTTTTCCCGGGGGGGGGCCCCCCGGGGGGGGGGGGGGGGGGGAAAAGGGGTTAAAACCCCTTTGGGGGGCCCCCCGGGGGGAAAAACCAGGGATTTTCCCCCCCCCCGGGGGGAAAAAGGGGAAGGGAAGGGGGGGGCCCCCCCCCCCTTTTTTTCCCTTTTTTTTTTTTTTAAAAATTTTTAAAAGGGGAAAAGGGGGTTTCCTTGGGGAAAAAAAATTTTTTTTTTTTTTCCCTTTCAATTTTTTTTTTTTTTAAAATTTTAAAAAAAAAAATTTTTTGGGGGAAAAATTTTTTTTTTTTTTTTTCCCCGGAAAATTTTTAAAACCTTTTTAAAATTTTCCAAATTTAAAAAAAAAATTTTTTAAATTTGGGAAAAATTTTTGGGGAATTTTGGGTTTTTCCAAAATTTAAATTTTTAAAAAACCCAAAAAAAAAAATTTTGGTTAAAAAAAATTTTTAAAATTTTTTGGGGGGCCCCCCCCCCAAAAAAAAAATTTTTAAAATAAAAAGGGTTTTAAAAAAACCCCTTTTTTTTTTTTAAAAAACCGGGAAAACCCGGGGAAAAAAAAAATTTAAAAAAAAAAAAAACCCCCCCCCCCCTTTTTTCCCCTTTTTTTGGACCCCAAAAAAAAAATTTTTTTTTTTAAAAAAAAATTTTCCCCCAAAAACCGGGGCCCATTCCCTTTTTCCCCCCCCGGGAAACCCGGGTTCCCCCCCTTTTCCCCCTTTGGGGGGGTTTTTTTGGGGGGGGGCCCAACTTTTTTTCCCCCCCCTTTTAAAGGGGGGGGGCCCCCCCGGGGGCCCCCGGGGGCCCGCCCGGGGGAAATTTGGGGGGGGGAAAAAAAAATTTTTAAAAAGGGTTTGTTCCCGCCCCAAAAAATTTTCCCCGGCCCCCCGGGGGGGGGGGGGGGCCCCCCCCCCCAAAAACCGGGGGCCCCCAAAAAAGGGGGAAAAAAGGGGGGGAAAAAAGGTTGCGGGGGGCCGGGAAAAAAAAAAAAAATTTTTTTTTTTAAAAATTTTCCCCCCCGGGGGGGGAAAGGGACGGAAAGGGGGGGCTGCAAAAATTTGGGGGGGGGGGGGGGCCCAAAAAAAGGGACCACCCCAAAAAAACCCCTTTTTTTCCCCCGGGCCCTCCCCCCTTTTTTTTAATTTTTTTTTTTTTTAAAAACCCGGCCCTCCTTTTGGGCCCCGAAAAAAAAACCCCCCCAAAAACCCCGGGCGGGCCCCCCCTTTTTTTTAACCCCAAATTTCCCCCCTTTTTTCCCGGGGGGGGAAAAAAACCCCCCCTTTTTTTGGGGCCCCCCCCCAAAAAAAAACCCCCCCCCCGGGGTTTTTTTTTTTGGGGGGGTTTTCCCCAAACGGGGGTTGGCCCGGGGTTTTCCCCCCCCCCCCCCCCCCCCCCAAAAACCCCAATTTTTTTGGGGGTTTTTTTTTTTAAAAATTGGGGGCCTAAAAGGGGGAAAAAATTTGGGGGGGGCCCCAAAAAAAAAGGGGGGAAAAAGTTTAAAGGGAAAAAAGGGGGAAAACCATTTTTTAAAAAGGGGGGGAAAGGGGAAACCGGGGGGGGGGGGGAAAAAAAGGGGCCTTTTAAGGGGGGGGAAAGGGAAGGGGGTAAAAAATTTTTCCAGGGGGCCCCCCTTTTTTTTTTCCCCCCCCCCAAAAGGGCCTTTTCCCCCCAATAAAACCCCGGGGCCCCTTTAATTTTTTTTTGGGGCCCCCTTTTTCCCCCAAAACCCCCTTTCCCCCCCCTTTTTTTCCCAATTTTTTCCCCCCCCCCCCTTTTTAAAAAAAAAAAAAAGGGGGGAAAGGGGGGTTTGGGGGGAAAAAAAAGGGTCCCAAAAATGTTTGGGAAAAAAAAATTGGGCCCCTTTTTTTCCCCTTTTTCCCCGGGGGCCCCGGGGGGAAAAAAAGGGGAAAAAAAAAGGGGGGTTTTTTTTTCCCGGAAAATTTTTTTTCCCTTTTCCCAGTCCCCCCAAAAAGGGGGGGGAAAAGGGGGCCCGGGGGAAAGGGGGGGGGGTTTTAAAAAAAAAGGGGGGGCCCAGGGGGGGGGGAAAAAGGGGGGGAAAAAAATTTGGGGGAAACGCGGGGGCCCTTTTTTGGGGCCCAAAAAAACCCCTTTTTTTAAAAGGGGGGCCCCCTTTTTAAAACCTTGGGGGGTTTTTTTCCCGGGTTAAATTTTTTTGGGGGGGGGCCCCCCGGGGGGCCCCCGGGGGGTTCCCTTTTTTTTTAATTTTGGGTTTTTCCCAAAAATTTAAAAAAAAAACCCCTTTTTTTTAAAATTTTTTCCCCCCCCCCAAAACCCGGGCCCCTTTTTTTTCCCCCCCCAAAAAATTTTTTGGGGAAAAAAGGGGGGGGGTTTTGGGTTAAAAAGGTTCCCCCAAAAATTTTTTTTTTTTAAATTTGGGGAATTTTAAATTTCCTTTTCCCAAAATTTTTTTTGGGGGGGGGAAAAAAATTTTCCCCCAAAGGGAAAATTTTTTGGCCGGGGGGGAAATTTCCCCCCGCCCCCCAAAAGGGGGGAAAAAGGGGGTTTTTTGGGTTTTAAATTTGGCCCCCCGGGGTTGGGGGGAAAAAAAGGGGGGGCCCCCTTTTTAAAGGGAAAAAAAAAAGGGGGAAATAAAAAAAAAATTTTTTTTTAATTCAGGGGGGGTTTTTTAAAAAGGGGGGGAAACCTTCAAATTTTTAAAAAAAAAATTTTTAAAATTTTTTAAAATTTTTTTTCCCCCTTTCCCCCCCCGGGGAAAAAAAAAAAGGGGTTGCAAATGGGGGTTTAAAAATTTTGGGTTTTTTCTCGGGGTTTTTTTTCAAAGGGTTTTTTAAAAAGCCCCTTTTCCCCAAATTTTTTTTTTTTGTTTTTTTAAAAAAAAAATTTTTTTGGAAAAAAAAATTTTTTTTTAAATTTTTGGGGGTTTTTTTTTTAAAAAAAAAAAAAAAAATTTTTTTGGAAAAAAAAATTTTTAAAATTTAAAAATTTAAAAAATTTTTTTTTCCCTTTAAAATTTTTAAAATTTTTTTTAAAAAAAAAAACCAAAAATTTTTTTCCCCCCCGGGTTTTTTTTTTTAAAAATTTTTTTTACAAAACCAAAAAAACCCCTTTTTTTTTAAAGGGGAGTTTTTTTTTCTTTTTAAAAAATTTTGGGGGGGAAAAATTTTTTTTTTTTTAAAAAAAAAAAAACTTTTTGGGAAAAGGGGGGGTTTAAAGGGTTTGGGGTTTGGGGGTCCCTTTGGACCCCCGTTCCCCGGGGGCCCCCCCCTTTTCCCCCTTTCCCCGGGTTTGCCCCCCCCCCCAAAACCCCCCTTTTTTAAAAACCCCCAAAAAGTGCTCCTGGTTTGGGGTTTTCCTTTTAAAATTTTTTGGGGGTTTTTTTTTGGGGTTTTCCATTCTTTTTTTTAAAATTTTTGGTTAAAAAAATTCAAAACAAAATTTAAAAAAAAAATTTTTTGGGGGTTTTTTTTTTTAAAAATTTTTTTTTTAATTTTTTAAAAATTTTTAAAAAAAAAAAAAAAAAAAAAAAAAAAAAAATTTTTTTTGGGAAAAAATTTTAAGGGGGAAAGGGGTTTTTTTTTGGGGGTGCCCAACCAAAAAAAAAAAAATTTTAAAATTAAAAAAAAAAAAATTTTTAATTTTAATTTTTTTTTTAAAAGGGCCCTTTTAAAAAATATCAAAAAAAAAAAAAAAAAAAAAATTTAAAAAATTTTTTTTTTTAACCCCCTTTGCCAAAAATTTTTCCCCCGGGTTTTTTTTTTTTTTTAAAAAAAATTTTTTTAAAAAATTTTTTTTTTAAAAAAAAATTTTTTTTTTTTTTTTGGGGGGTTTTCCCTTTTTTTTTTTTTTTTTTTTAAAAAAAATTTTTTTAAAAAAAAAAGGTTTTTTTTTTTTTTTTTTTTTCCCCTTTTTTTCCCCCCAAAAAACCCCCCAAAAAAATTTGAAAAAAAAAAAAAGGGTTTTTTTGGGGTTTAAAATTTTAAAATTTTTTTTTCCCCAAAAAAAATTTTAAAAAAAAAAAATTTTTTTTAAAATTTTTTTTTTTTTTTTTTTTTTTTCCCCCCCCCCGGGGGGGGGGGGAAAAAAAAAAAAAAACCCCCCAAAGGGGGGTTTAAAATTTAAAAAAAAAAATTTTTTTTTTGGGGGAAACCCCTTTCCAAAAAAAAAAACCCTTTTTTTGGGCCTTTTTTAAAAAATTTTTTTTTTTTTTTAAAAAAAAAAGGGGTTTTTAAAACCCTTTTGGGGGCCCCAAAGTTTTCAAAAAAAAAGGGGAAAAAAAGGGCCCGGGGGGTTTTTTTCCCCCCCTTGGAAAACCCCCTTTTTTCCCCCCAAAAACACTTTTAAAAAAACCCCCCCTTTTTTTCAATTTAATCATTTTTTTTTTAAAATTAAAAAAAAAACACAAAAAAAAAAAAATTTTTAAAAATTTTTAAAAAAACCCCTGAAAAAAAAATTTTTTTTTGTTTTTTTTTTAAAAAAATTTGGGAAAAAAAATTTTTTTTAAAAAAAAAAAAAAAAGGGGGGGTTTTTGGGGGGAAAAAATTTTTTTTTAAAAAATTTTTAAAAAATTTTTAAAAATTTTTGGGTTTTTTTTTTAAAAAAAATTTTTTTCCCCAAAAAAAAACGGGGAAAAAAATTAAAAAAAATTTTTATTAAAAAAAAAAAAAATTTTTAAAAAAATTTTTTTTTAAAAAAAAACCCCGGTTTTTTTTTTTTAAAAAAAAAAAATTTAAAATTTTTTAAAAAAATTTTTTTTCCCCCCCCTTTTTTTTTAACCAAAAACCTTTTAAAAAAAAATTTTAAATTGTCCCCTTTTTTTACCCCCCAAAAAATTTTAAAAAAAATTTTAAAAAAAAAAAAAAAAAAAAAAAAAAAAAAAAAATTAAAAAATATATATATAAAAATTTTAAAAATATATATTTTTTTTTAAAAAAATTTTTAAAAATTTTTTTAAAAAAAAATTTAAAAATTTAATTTTTTAAAAAATTTTAAATTTTAAAAAAATTTCAAAATTTTCCCTTTTTTTAAATTTTTAAATTTTTTAAATGGGGTTTTTAAAAAGTTTGGGAAAAAAAAAATTTTTTAAAATTTTTTTTTTTTTAAAAAGGGTTTTCCCCAAAAAAAAAAAAATTTTTTTTAAAGGTTTTTGGGGGGGGGGGTTTTAACCCAAAAAAACCCAAAAAATTTTAAAAAAACATTTTTTTTGGAATTTTTTGGGGAAAAAAAAAAATTTTTTTTTTTTGGAAAAATTTTTTTTTTTTTTTCCCAAAAAAAAAGGTAAAAAAGGGGGGGCCCTTTTTTTTTTCCCCCCGGGGGTTTTTTTTTAAAAAAAAATTTTTTTAAAAAAAAATTTTTTTTTTTTTTTTTCCCCCTTTTAAAAGGGGTTGGGGGGAAAAAAAGGGAAAAAAAAATTTTAAAATTTTAAAATTTTTTTTTTTTTTAAAAAAAAAGGGGAAAAATTTTTTTTTTTTTAAAAAAGGGTTTTTTTTAAAAAAAAATTTTGGAATTTTAAACCCATTTTTTAAAATTTTTTTTTTTTTTTCCCCCAAAATTTTTTTTTTTTTTTTTCCCCTTTTAAAAATTTAAAACCCAAAAAAAAAAAAAAAATTTAAAAAAAAAAACCCAAAACCTTTTTTTAAAAAATTTTTTTTTTTTTTCCCTTTTTGGGGGAAAAAAAAAATTGGGGGGGAAAAAAATTTTCCGGTTAAGGGGTTTTTTTTTTTAAAAAAAATTTTTAAAATTTCCCAAATAAAAAAAAGGGGTTTTTGGGGGGGTTTTAAAAAAAAAACCCGGGGGGGGGTTTTTTTTTTTTTTAAAAACCCCATTTGGGAAAAAAAAAGGGAACAAAAACAAAAAATTTTTAAAAAATTTTAAAAAACCTGTTTTTTTTTTTTTTTGGGGGGGGGGGCCAAAAAAAAAATTTTTAAGCCCCTTTTTTTTGGTTTTTCTTTTTTTTTAAACCCCAAAAGGGGGAAAAAAAGGGGGGGCCCCCTTTTAAAATTGGGGGGGCCGGGGCCTTTTTTTTGGGCGGGGGCGGGGGGCCAAAAATTGGGAAAGGGGTTTCCCCCCCCGGGGCCCCTTTCCCCCCCTTTGGGGGTTTTTTGGGGAAAAAATTTTTTAAAAACCCCGGGACAAAAAAAGGGGGGGGGGCCCCCCCCGCCGGCCAAAAAAAGGGGTTTTTTTTTGGGGAAAAAACCCCCCGGGGGGTTTTTTTTTCCCCCCCCCTTTTTGAACTTTTTTTTTTGGGGGAAAAAAAGGGGGGGGTTTTTTTTAAAAAAAAGGGGGGGCCCCCCCCCCCCCGGGGGGGGGGAGAAAAAAACCCCGCCCCAAAAAAAACCCCTTTCCCTTTTTTTAAAATTTTTGGGGGGCCCAAAAAACCCCCAAAAAAAGGGGGGGGGTTTTTTTAAAAAATTTTTTTAAAACCCCAAAAACCCCCTTTTAACACCTTGTTTAATTGGGTTTTCCCTTTAAAAACCCAAAATTTTTTTGGGGAAAAAAAAAGGGGGGAAAAGGGGGCCCCGGGCCCTTTTTTTTTTTCCCCCCCCCCCCTTGAAAAAGGAAAAAAATTTTTGGGTTAAACCTTTTTTTTGGGGGGAAAAAAAAAGGGGGGCCCCCCCCCGGGGGCCCCCCCCCCACCAAAAAAAATTTTTTTTTTTCCCCCCTTTTTCCAAACCCCCGGGGTTTTAAAAAAAATTTTTTTTTAAAAACTTTTTTTTTCCCAAAACCCCTTTTTGGGGTTTTCTTTTTCCCCCAAGGGGGGGAAAAAAAACCCCCCGGTTTTTTGGGGGGCCGGGTTGGGGGGAAAAAAAAGGGGGGTTAAACGGGGTTTGTTTTTAAAAAAACCCCGGGCCAAAAAAGGGGGGCCCCGGGCCCCCCCCCCCTTTTTGGGGAAAAAAAACCCCCCCAAAAAAAGGGTTGCCCTTTTTGGGGGGGGGTTTTAAAAATTAAAAAGTTTTAAACCCCCAAAAAAAAATTTTTCCCGGGGGGGGGAAAAACCGGGGGGGCCCCAAAAAAAAAAGGGGGGGGGGTTTTAAAAATTTTTTTCCCCCTTTTGGCGGGAGGGGGGGCCCCCCCTTTTTTTTTTCCCCCCCCGGGGGCCCCCCCCCCGGGGAAAGCTTTTTTCCTTGGGGGGGGGGCCCCGGGGGGAAAAAAATTGGGGGGGGGGGGGTTTTTCCAAAAACCAATTGGGGGTTTTTTTTTTTCCCCCCTTTTTCCGAACCTTTAATCTTTTTTAAAAAAAAAAAAGGGGCCCGGGGGGTTCCCCCGGGGGAAAAAAAATTTTTTAAACCCCCCCAAAAAAAAAGGAGCTTTTTTTTTTTGGGGTTGGGGGGGGGAAAAAATAAAAAAAAATTTTTGGGGGGAAAACCCCGGGGGGCCCAGGAAAAAATTTTTTTTTTTGGGGGGAAAAAAAGGGGGGGAATTTAAAAAATTTTTGGGTTTAAATTTAAAAAAAGGGGGGGGGGGAAAAAGGGGGGACCCCCAAAGGGGGGGCCCCCAAAAATTTGGGGGAAAAGGGGTTTTTAAAAAACCCCCGGGGAAAAAAATTTTTTGGGGTTCCCAAAATTTTTTTCCCTTTTGGGAAAAGGGGAGTGGGGGGAGAACCCCCAAAATTTTTTTGGGGGGGGGGGGCCCCCCCACCCCCAAACCCCCTTTTAAAGGGGGGGCCCGGGGAAAAAAAAGGGGGGGGGGGTTTGGCCCCCTTTTTTTTAAAAATTTTGGGTTTCCTTTTTCCCCTTTTCCCCCCCCGGGGGGGTTTTCCCCCCCCAAAAATTTTTTTTTTGGGTTTGGGTTTGGGGTTTTTTTCCCCCCTTTTTTTAAAAGGCTCCCCGGCCGGGGGAAAACCAAAACCCCAAAAGGGAAAAAAAAGGGGGGTGGGGGGAAAAAAAAATTTTAAAAAGGGGGTTTGGGGGGGGTTTTTTTGGGAAAAAATTTAAAATTTTTTTTCCCCGGAACCTGAACCGTTGGGGAAATTTTTTGGGGAAACCGGGGTTTTTTGGGGGGGGGGGGGGTTTTTCCCCGAAGGGCAAACCTTTTTTTTCCCTTTTGGCCCTTTTGGGGGGCCCCCTTTTTTAAAACCCCCGGGGGGGGGGAAAAAACCCGGGGCCCCCCTTTTGGGGGTTAAAAAAAAAAGGGGGGCCCCGGGGGGCCCCCCCCCGGGGGGGGCCCCCCAAAAAAAAAAACCCCCTTTTTTGGGCCGGATGGGGGGAAAAAGGGGAAAAATTTCCCGGGGGGGGCACCCAAAACCCCCTTTTTCCCCTTTTAAAACCCCTTTGGGGCCCTTTTAAAAAAAGGTTCCCGGGGCCCCTTTTTTTTTTCCCCCCCGGGGGGCCACCCTTTTCCCCCCTAACCCCCTTTCCCCCTTTGGAATTACCGGGGGGGCCCCGGGGGGCCCTTTTCCAGGGGGGCCGGTTTTTTTGGGGGGGGGGAAAAAAAATTTTTTTTCCCCCCCAAAAAAAAAAAAAACCCCCCCCCCCCTTTTTCCCCCAAAAGGAAAAAAAAGGGATTTTTAAAAAAAAAACCCCCGGGGGTTTTTTCCGGGGTTTTTGGGGTTTTTAATAGGGGGTTTTTTTTGGGTTTTGGGGGGTTTTTTAAAATTTTTTTTTTTAAAAGGGGAAAATTAAAACGGGAAAATTTTTTTGGGGAAAAAAATTTCCCCCGGGCCCCCCCGGGGCCCCCCAAAAAAACCCCCCCAAAAAGGGGGGGAAAGGGGAAAAGGGGGGCCCCCGGGGGGGGGGAAAAAAAGGGGGGGGCCCGGTTTGGGGGTTTGGGGGGGCCCCCCTTTTAAAACCGGTTTTTGGGGGGGGCCCCCCCCCCGGGGGGGGGGTTTTTCCCAAAAGGGGGCGCTGAAAAAAAAACCCCCCCCGGGGGGGGGCCCCAAAGTTTTTTTTTTTCCCCCCCCGAAACGGGGGGGGGGGGGGGCCCCCCCCCCCCCCGGGGGGGGGGAAAAAAAAGGGGGGTTTTTTTTTTTAAAATTCCCAATTTTAAAAAAAAAATTTTTTTTTTTTAAAACCTTTTCCCCCCAAAAAAAAATTTTTTCCTTTTTTTTTTCAAAAACCCAAACCAAAAAAAAAATTTTTTTTTTTTCCCCCGGGGGGAAAAGGGTTTTTTTTAAAAATTAAAAACCTTTTGGTTTTTTTTTCCAAAAACCCCCTGGGGAAAAAAAAAAAAAAAATTTTAATTTTTTTTTAAATTTTTTTGGGAAAATTTGTTTTATATAAAAATTTTAATTTTTAAAATTTTTAAAAAAATTTAAAATTATACGGAAAATAAAAAAGGGTTATTTTTTTTTTAAATAAAAATTTTTTTAAAAAAAAAAAAAAATTTTTTAAAGGGGGGGAAAATTAAAAACAAAATTTTTTTTGGGGGGTTTTAAAAAAAAAACCCCAAAAAAATTTTTTTAAAAACCCCGGGTTTTTAAAAAATTTAAAAAAAATTTTTTTTTAAAATTAAAATTTTTTTTTTTTTTTTTAAAAAAAAATTTTAAAAAAAAATTTTTTAAAAAAGGGTTTTTTTTAAAAAAAAAAAATTTTCCAATTTAATTTTTTAAAACCCTTTAAAAAAAAAAAAATTTTTTTTTTAAAACCCCCTTTTTTTTTTAAAAAATTTTTTTTAAAAAAAAAAAAATTTAAAAAAAAAATTTTTTTTGGGAAAAAAAAAAGGGGTTTTGGTTTTTAATTTTTTTTTTTTTTAAAAATTTTTTTAAAAAAAAGGGGGTTTTTTTTTTTTTTTTTTTTTTTAAATTTTTTTTTTTTTTGGGGTTTTGGGGTTTTTTGGGCCCCAAAAAAACCTTTAAAAATTTTTTTAAAATTTTTAAATTTTTTTTTTTAAAAATTTTTTTTAAAAAATTTTTTTTTAAAAAAATTTAAATAATATTTTTTTTTTTTATAAAATTTTTTTATTTTTTTTAAATTTTTAAAAAAAAATTTTTTTTTTAATAATATATATATAAAAAAAAAAAAAATTTTTTAAAAATTTTTTTATTTTTTTTGGGTTTTTGGGGAAAATTATTATATAAAAAAAAAATTTTTAAAAAAAATTTTTTTTTTTTTTAAAAAATTTTTTTTAAATATATAAAATTTATATTTTTTTTTTTCCCCCCCCCCCAAAAAAACCAAAAACCCAAAAAATTATTTTTTATAGGATTTTTTTTTTTTTTAAAAAAATTTTTTTTTAAAAAAATTTTTTTTTTTTTTAAAAAAAAATTAAAAATTTTTTTATTTTTTAAAAAAAAAAAAATTTTTTTTTTAAAAATTTTATATTTTAAATTTTTTAAAAAATTTTTTATTTTAAAATTTTTAAAAAAAAAAAGAATATATTTTTTTAAAAATATTTAAAAAAAATTTTTTTTTTAAAAAAAGGGGGGGGTTTTTTTTTAAATTTTTTGTTTTTTTTTTAAAAAAAAAGGGGTTTTTTAAAAAAATTTTTTAAAAATTCAATAAAAAAATTTGTGCTTTAAAAAAAAAAAATTTTTTTGGGGGGTTTTATTTTAAAAAAATTTTTTTTTTTCCCCGGGGTTTTTTTTTTTAAAAAAAAAAATTAGGTTTTATATTATTTTATAAAAAAGGAAAAAAAATTTTTTAAAAAAAAATTTTTTTAAAAAATTTTTTTTTTTTAAAAAAATTTTTTTTTTTCTTTTTTTTTTTATAAAAAGGGAAAAGGGTTTTTTAAAATTTTTTTTTAAAAAAATTTTAAATTCCCCTTTTTTTTTATTTTTTAAAAAAAAAAAAAATTTTTTGGGGGAAAAAAAACCCCCCCCAAAAAAAAAAAAAAAAAAAATTTTTATATATTAAAAAAAAATTTTTTTTTTTTTTTTTTAAAAAAGGGTTTTTTAAAAATTTTAAAAGGGGGAAAAAAAAAATTTTAAAGGGGGGGTTTGTTTTTTCCCAAAAAACCAAAACAAAAAAAAAAAAATTTTAAAATTTTATTTTTTTTTTGTTTTTTTTAAAAAAATTTTAAGGGGCCGGGTTAAAAAAAAAAAACCTTTTTTTTTTCCCTTTTTAAAAAAAAAGGAAAAATTTTTTTTTTTTTAAAAAAAAAAGGGGTTTGGGGGGCCCCCGGGGGTTTTTTCCCAAAAAAAATTTATTTTTTTTTTAAAAAAATTTTTGGGGGGAAAAATTTTTTTGGGTTTTTTTTAATTTTTTTTTTTTTTTTTCCCCCCCCTTTTTTTTTTTTTTAAAAATTAAAAAAGGTATTTTAATTTTTAAAATTTTTAAAAAAACTTTTTTTTAATTTTTAAATTTTTTTTAAAAAAAAAAAACCCCTTTTTAAAAAAAGGGGTTTTTTTTTTTTTTTTTTTTTTTCCCCAAAATTTTTTAAAAAATTTTTTAAAAATTTTTTTCCCTTTTTTACGGTTTTTAAAATGATTTTTAAAAAAGGGGGAAAAAAATTAAAAATAAAAAAAAAAAAAATTTTCCGGAACGGGGGGTTTTTTTTTTTTGTTTTTTAAAATTTTTTTTTAAAAAAAAAATTTTTCCTTTTAAAAAATTTTTGGAAATTTTTTTTTCCCCTTTTGGGGGGGGGGGCCCCCCCCCCTTTTTTTTAAAAAAATTTTTAAGGTTTAAAACCAAAAGGGCAAAAAAAAAAAGGGGGGAAAAAAAAAAAAATTTTTTTTTTTTTTTTTAAAAAAAATTTTTTTTAAAAATAACAAAAAAATTTTTTTTGGGGGTTTTTTCCCGGAATTTTTTTTTTTTAATTTCTTTTCCCTTTTTTTTTAAAAAAGGGGAACCCGGGAAAAAAAAAAAAAAAAAAAAAAAATTTTTTTGGGTTTTAAAAAAATTTTCAAATTTTTTAAAATTCCAAAAAGGGGGAAAAAGGGGAAAAAAATTTTAAAAAAAAATTTTTTTTTTTATGTTTTTTTTTTTTTCCCGGGGTTAAAAAAAAAAGGGGGGGGGGGGGGGGGGAAAAAAGAAAAAAAGGGGGGGGGAAAAAAATGTTTTTTTTTTTGGGGGGGGGCCCAAAAAAAACCCCCCCGGGCCCCAATGGGGGGCCCCCCCGGGGGCCGGAAAGGGGCCCCTTTAATTTTTGGTTCCCCCAAAATTTAAAAAAAAATTTTTTGGGCTGAAAAATTCCCGGGTTTTAAAAAGGGGGGGGTTTTTGCCTTTTAAAACCCGGGGTTTCACCCCCCCTTTTTGTTAATTTTTTTTAAAAAATTTTTTTCCCGGCCCTTTCCGGCCAAAGGTTAAAAGGGGGACCCTTGGGGGCCATTTTTTGGGGGTTTTTCCCCCTTTTTTTTTTTTGGGGGGGGGGCCGGGAAAAAAAAAGGGCCCGGGGGAAGGGGGGGAAAGGGGGGTTTTTTTTTAAACCCCCGGGAAAGGGAAAGGAGGGGGGGGGGTTTTTATTTTTTTTTCCCCCCCCCCTTGGGGGGGGGGGCCCCCGGGAAAAAAGGGGGGGGGGGGGTTTTTTTCCCCAAAAGGGGTCCAAATTTAAAAAAAAAAAAAACCCCCCCCTTTTTTTAAACCCCAAAAAACCCGAAAAAAAAGGGCCCCCCCCCCCTTTTTTTGCTTTTTTTTAAAAAGGGAGGGGGGGTTCCCCAGGGGGTTTTTGGGGGGAAAAAAGGGGGGGTTTTTCCCCCGGGGCCCAAAAAAATTTTTTTTTTTTTAATTTTTTTTTTCCCCCCCCTTTTTTTTGGGGGGTTTTTTTTCCCCCCCCCGGGCCAAATTTTTTCCCCGGGCCCCCCCCAAAAACCCAAATTCCCCCCCCCCGGGGGGGGGAACGGCAAAAACCCAAAAAAAGGAAACCCCCGGGGGGTTAAAAGGGGGGTTTTCCCAAACCGGGTTTTTGGGGGGTTTTTGGGGAAAAAGGGGGGCCCCAATTTTTAACAAAAAAAGGGGTGGGGTTTTTTTTTTTAAAAAATTTCCCCCTTTTAAGGGGGGGGGGGCCCTTTTTAAAAAAGGGGGGGAAAAAAAAAGGGGAAAGGGGGGGCCCCCCCTTTCCCCTTTTAAAAAACCCGGGAAAGGGGGTTTTTCCCCCCGGGAAACCGGGGGCCCAGGGGGACACCCAATTCCATTTTTTTTAAAAGAATTTTTGGGGGGGGAAAAAAACCGGGGGGGAAAAACCCGGTTTAAGGGGGAAAAGGGGCCCGGGGCCCTTTTCCCCCCCCCAAAGCCCCTTTTTCACCCTTAAATTTTTTTTTTTTTTCCTTTTTTTTTAAAAAAAGGGGAAACCAAATTTTTTTCCAAAAAACCCCCGGGGGTTTCCCCCCCCCCTTTTTTAAAAATTTTTTTTGGGGTTTTTCCTAAATTAAAAAAAAAGGGGAAGGGAAAGGGGGCCCCCGGGGGAAAAAAAATTAAAAAAAATTTTTCCCCTTTTTCCCGGGTTAAAATTTTGGGGGGGGGAAAAAAAGGGGGTTAAAACCCTTAAAAAATTTTCCCCCCCCCCAAAAAAACCCCCCTTAATTTTTTTGGGCCCCCCCCCCGGGGGGTTTAAAGGGGAAAACCAAATTAAAGGGGGGGGGGGGGAAAAAGGGGAAAAAGGGGAAAACCCCTTTTTAAAAACCCAAGCAAAAAGGGGGGGCCCCCTTTTTTCCCCCAAAAAAAAAAAACCCCCCCTTTTTAAACCCTTTTGGGGCCCCCGGGGGGGGGCCCCCCCCCCGGGGGGGGGCCCCTTTTGGCTTTGGGGGGGAAAAAACCCCCTTTTGGGGCCCCCCCCCCCCCCCTTTTTTTTTTTTTTTTTTTCCCGGGGGGGTTTTAAAAAAGAATTTTACCCCCCTTTTTGGGGCAAAAAATTTTCCCCCCAAAACCCCCCAAAGGCCGGGGGGGGGCCCCGGGGGGAAAAAAAAAAAGGGGGGAAAAAAGGCCCCCTTTTTTGGGGGGGGGGTTTTTGGGGAAACTTTGTTTTTTTAAAATTGGGGGGCCCGGGGGGGGCCCCCCCAAAAATTTAAAAACCGGGGGCCCCCCCCTTTCCAGGGAACCAAGAATTTGCCCCCTAAATTGGGGGGGGCCCCGGGGGGGGGGGGGGCCTTTTGGGGAAAAAAAAAAAGGGGGGGAAAAAAATTTTTAACAAAAATTTTTTTTTAAAAAAATTTTTTTTTTAAAAAAAAATCCCGGGAAAAGCGGGAAAAACCCCCTTAAAACCCCGCCTGTTCCCGGGGGGGTTTTCCCCCCCAAAAAAATTGGGGGGGGGGTTTGGAACCCTTTTTGGGGGGGGAAAACCCCCTTTTTTCCAAATAAAATTTAAGGGGGTTTTTTTCCCCTCCTTTTTTTTTTTTGGGGGGAAAAAAAGGGGAAAAAAAAAACCCCCAAGGGTTTTAAAAAAAAAACCCCCCCGGGCCACCCAAAAAGGGCCCCTTTTTTTGGCGGAAGGGGCCCAAACTTTTTTGGGGGGGGGCCCCGGGGGAAAAAAAGGGGGGCCAAAAAAAGGGGCCCCCCCAAAAAAAAAATTTTTTTGGGGGAAAACCCCTTTTTTTTTAAAGGAAAAGGGGGTTTTGGCAGAACCCCCCCCCCCAAAAAAAATTTTTTTCCTTTTTGGGGTTTAACCCCCCAAAAGGGAAGGGGGGGCCGGGGGAAAAAAAGGGGGAAAAAAAAAAGGGGGGGGTTTTTAAAAAAAAAACCCCCAAAAAAAAAAAGGGGGGAAAAAAAAAAAAAAATTTTGGTTTTGAAAAAAAATTTTTCCCCCCGGGGGGGGCCCCCCTTTTTTTTAACCTTTTTTGGGGTGTTGGGGGGGGGGGGAAAACCCAAAAACCCTTTTCCCAACCCCAAAATTTTCCCGGTTGGGGGGGGGGGGTTTTAAAAAAAAGGGGTTTTTGGTAATTTTTTTAAGCCCCCCCCCCAAAAACCAAAAAATTTTTAACGTTTTGGTTTCCAAAAAGGGGCCCGGGAAAAAAAGGGGGGGACGGGGGGGCCCTTTCCCAAAACGTCCAGGGGGGGGAAAACGGGGGTTTTTTTCCGGGGAAACCCCGGTTCCCCAAAGGGTTTTTTAAAAAAAGGGGGAAAAAGGGAAAATTTTGGGTTTTAAAAAGGGGGGTTTTTTTTTCCCCCCCAAAAAATTCCGGTTTAAAAAAAAAAGGGCCAAAATTAAAAAAATTTTTTTAAAAAACCCCCAAAAAAAAAAACCCCCCCAAAAAAAAAAAGGGGGAAAAAAAAATTTTTTTTTTTTTATTTAATTTTTTTTTTAAAAAAAAATTTTTTTTTTTTTAAAAACCCAAAATTAACCCCCAAAAAAAAATATTTATTTTTTTAATTTTTTTTTTTTGGGGGGAAAAAAAAAAAAATTTTTTTTTTTTTTTTTTAAAAAAAAAAAAAAAATTTTAATTTAAATTTTTTTTCCCCCCCTTTTTTTTTTTAAAAAAAAATTTTTTTTTAAAAAAAAGGGAAAAATTATTTTTTTTAAAAAAAAAATTTTTTTTTTTTTTAAAAAAATAATTTTTTTTTTTAATTTTTTTAAATATTTTTTTTTTAAATTAAAAAAAAAAAATTTTTTTTCCCCCCTTTTTTTAAAAAACCCCCCTTTTTTCCCTTTCTTTTGGGGGTTTTTTTTTTTTCCCCCCCCCCCCCCCCTTTCCTTCCCCCCTTTTTTTTTTTTTTAAAAAAAAAACCCCCCCCCCCAAACCCCCCCCAAAAAACCCCCTTTAAAAAATTTTTTTAAAATTTCTTTCCCCGGGGAAAGGGGGGGGGGGGCCCCCCCCTTTGTTTTTTAAAGGAATTTTTTTTCCCCCCCCCCCCAAAAATAAAAAAAGGGGGTTTTTTTTTTTTTTTTATAAAAAAAAAAATTTTTTTTAAAATTTTTTTTTTTTTTTTTTTTAAATATATATAAAAAATTTTTTTTTTTTTTTTAAAGGGGGTTTTTTTTTTTTAAAAAAAATTTTTTAAATTTTTTAAAATTTTTATATAAAAAAAATATTTTTTTTAAAAATAATTTTTTTTTTTATTTTTTATAAAATTTTTGGGGTTGGGGGGTTTTTGGGGGTTTTTTTAAAAAATTTATTTTTTTTAAAAATAAAATTATTTTTTTTTAATTTATATATAAAAAAAAAAAAAATATTTTTTTTTGAAAAAAAAATTTAAAAAAATTTTTTTTTTTATAAAATTTTTTTAAAAAAAAAATTTAAAAAAAAAAAAAAAATTTTTTTTTTTTTAAAAATTTTTAATATTTTTTTATTTTTTCCCCCCCCCCCAAAAAAAAAAAAAAAAAATTTTTTATTTTTTTTAGGTATATAATAATTTTTTTTATATTTTAAAAAATTTAAAAAAAATTTTTATATGGGGGTTTTATAAAAAAAATTTTTTTTTTTTTTAAAAAAATTTTTTTAATTTTTTAAAAAATATAGGGGAAAAAAACATTTTTAAAAAATTTTTTTAAAAAAAAAAAAATTTTAATTTAATAAATTAATTTTTTTTTTAAAATTTTTTTTAAAAAAGGGGTTTTTTTTTTCCCTTTTAAAAGTTTTATTTTTAAAGAAAAATTTTTTAAATTAAAAAAAAATTTTTTTTTTTTAAAAAAAAATTTTATTTTTTTTTTAAAATTTTTTAAAATTTTTTTTAAATTTTTTTAATTTTTTTTTTTTTAAAAAATTTGGGGGGGAAAAAAAAAAAAAAAAACCCCCCCCAAAAACCCCCCCCCGGGAAAAAAACCCCCCTTTTTTTTTTTAAAAATTTTAAATTTTAAAAAAAAATTTTTTTAAAGGGGGAAAAAATTTTTTTTTAATTTTAAGGGGGGGGAATTTTTTTAACCCAAAAAACCCCCAAAAAAAAAAACAAAAAAATTTTTTTTTTAATTTTTTTTTTTGGCTTTTTTTAAAAATTTTTAATTTTTGTTAAAAAAAATAAAAAAAAAAATTTTTTTAAAGGTTTTAAAAAAATTTTTTTTCCAAAAAAAAAAAATTTTTTTTTTGGGTTTAAATTTTTTTTTTTTTTTTTGGGGTTTTTTTTTTTTTAAAAAAGGAAAATTTTTGGACGGGGAAAAACCCCCCTTTTTTTAAATTTTTTTTTTTTTTTTTTTTAAAAAAAAGGGGAAAAAAAAATTTTTTAAAAATTTTAAAAATTTTTTACTTTTTTTTTTTTTTTTTTTGGGGGGTTTTTTTTTTAATTTTTTTTTTTTTTTAAATTTTTAAAATAAAATTTAAAAAAAAAAATTTGGCCCTTTTTTTTAAAAAAAGGGGGGCCCCCTTATTTAAAAAATTTTTAAAAAAAAATTTTTTTGGGGGAAAAAAAACCCTTTTTGGGGAAAAATTTTTTAAAAAAGGGAAAAAAAAAAGGGTTTTTTTTAAAAAAAAAAAATTTTTTTTTTTAAAAAAAAAAAAAAAAGGGGGGGGGTTTTTTTTTTTGAAGAAAGGCCCCTTTTTTAAAAAAAAAAAACCCCAAAATTTAAAAATTTTTTTTAAAAGTTTTTAAAATTTTTTTTAAAAATTTTTTTAAAAAGCCTTAAAATTTTTTTTAAAAGTTTTTCCTTAAAAAAAGGGGCCCCCCCCAAAAAAAAAAATTTTTTTAAAAACCCAAAAAAGGAGCCCCCTTTTTTTTTTCCCCCCCCCCAAATTTGGGGGGGGGGGGGGCCCCCAAAAAAAAGGGGTTTTTTGGGGCACCGGGGAAAACTTGGGGGGGGTAAAATTTTTTAAAAAAAAAAAAGGGGGGAAAAGGGGGCCCCAAACCCCCTTTTTTTCCCCCCCCCATAAGGGGTTTTTGGGGTCTAAAATTTTTAAAAAAGGGGGGCGAAAAACCCCGCTTTATTTTTCCGGTTTTTTCCCCCCTTTTTGGGTTTTTTTTGGGGGCCCCCAAAACCCCCCAAACAGCGGGATTTTTCCCCCCTTTTTTGGGGGGGTTTTTGCCAATTTTTGGGGGGGTTTTTTAAATTTGGGGGAAAGGCTTTTTTTGGGGGGGAAAACCCCCCTTTCCCCCCCTTTTGTTGCCCGGGAAAAAAATTTTTTTCCCCCCCGGGGGCCCTTTTTGGGCCCCAAAAAAAAAAAAGGGGGAAAAGGGGGGGAAAACCCAAAGGGAAATTTTTTTTTTGGGGGGGGGGGCCCCCAAACCCTTTTTTTTTGGGGTTTTTTTTTTTTGGGGTTGGGGGGGGAAAACAAAAGGGGGAAAAACCCAAAGGGGGGGGGGGAAAAAAAGGGGGGGGGGGGGGGCCCCCCCCCTTTTTTAAACCCGGGGGCCCCCTTTTTTTTTTTTTTCCCCCCCCCCAAAAAAAAACCCCAAAGGGGGGGAAAAAAAAAGGGGGCAGGGGGCCCGGGCCCTTCCCCCCAAAAATTTAACCCCCCCAAATTAAAAGGAAACCAAATTTTGGCCCCCCCCAAAAACCCTTTTTTTTTTGGGGAAAACCCCCCCCTTTTTTTTTAAAAAATTTTCCCCCTTCCCCCAAAAAGGGGAAAATTTTTTTTTGGGGGGGCCCCGGGGAAAAATTTTTCCCCTTTTTAAATTTAATTTCCCTTTTTTAATGAAAAACCCGGGGGGGGAAAAAAAGGGAATTGGGGAAAAAAAGGGGGTTTTAAAAATTTAAAAAAAAAAAAAAGGGGGGGGGGAAAAACCCCGGGGGGCCGCAGGGGTTTAAAAAAAAAAAAGGGGGGGGAAAAAACCGGGGGGGGGAAAGGGGGGGGGCCCCCAAATTTAAAAAAAAAAGGGGGCCCCCCCCTTTTCCACCCTTTTAAATTTTTGGGCCCGGAATTTTTCCCCAATTTTTTTGCAAAAAGGAAGCCCCCCCGGGGGTTTTTAAAAAAAAAGGGGGGGGCCCCCAAAAGGAACCCTTTTTTTTTTTTCCCCCCCGGGGGGGGGAAAAAACCCAAAAAAACCCCCCGGCCCCCCGGGGGGTTTTTTTACCTTTGCCCCCCCTTTTTTTTAAAAAAAAAATTTTAAAGGGGGGTTTCCGAAAACCCGGGGGGCCCGGGGGGAAAAATTTTTTTTAATTTTTTTTTGGGGGGGGAAATTAAAAACCCTTTTAAAAAGGGGAATGGGGGAAAAAGGAAAAAAACCCCCAAAGGGGGGGGTTTCCGGGGGGGCCCGGGAAGGGGGCCCCCCTTTTTTAAAAAAGGAAAAAAGGGGCCCCGGCAGAAACCATTTTTTGGGTTTTTTTCCCCCAAAAAGGGGAAAAAGGGGGGGAAAAAAAAGGGGAAAAAATTTTTAAAAAAGGGGAGGGGGGTTTTCCCCCGGGGGGTTTTTTTCCAAAAAAACCCGGGGAAAATTTAAAAATTTTTTTTTTGGGGGGAAAAAAAAACCCCCCCCCATTTTTAAAAATTTTTTTAAAAAAAAGGGGGAAACCGGGGGGGGAAAAACCCGGGCCGGCCCGGGGGTAAAATTTTAAAGGAAAAAAAATTTTTTTTAAAAAATTTTTTAAATTTTTTTTTTGGGTTTTTCCCCAAAAAAAAAGGGGGGGGGGAAAAATTTTTTGGCCAAATTTTTTTTTGGGGGGAAAACCCCCAAATTTCCCCCCCCGGGGGGGGGGAAAAAAAAAATTTTTTAAAAAAAAGGGGGGGGGTTTTAAAGGGGGTTTTGGGGCCCTTTTTTTTTTTAAAAGCCTAAACCGGGGAAAAAGGAAAAAAATTTTTAAAAAAAGTTCCCCCGGGGCCCCCCCCCCTTTTTTTGGGGCCCCCTTTTTTAAAAGGGCGGGGGGGGGAAACCCCAAAAAAAGGGAAAAGGGGGGGGGAAATTGGGGGGAAAAAAGGGGCTTTTAAAAATTTTTTAAAAAAGGGGGCCCCCTTTTAAAAAAAGGGGGGGTTTTTTAAAAAAAAAACCCCGGGGCTTTTCCCCCGGGGTAAAAGGGGGCCCGGTTTTTTTGGGGGGGGGAAAAAAATTTTTGGGGGGGGCCCCCCTTTTTTTTTCCCAATATTTTCCTTTTTTTTTAAACAAACCCCTTAATTTTGGGGGAAAAAAAGGGGGCCCCCCCCGGGAAAAAAACCCCCCCCTTTTTAAAAAAAAAAATTTTGGCCCCTTCAGGGGGGGCCGGGTGGGTCCTTTAAGGTTTGGGGGTTTAAAAAAAAAGGGGGGGGCCCAAAAAAATTTTTTTTGGGGGGACTTTTACCCCGGGGGGGAAAAAAGGGAATGGGGCCCAAAAAAACCCCTTTTTTTTTTTCCCCCCCAAAAAGGGGGGTTTTGGGGTTTTTGGGGGGGGGAAAAGGGGGTTTCTGAGGGTTTAATTTTTTTTTTAAAAAAATTTTTGGGACCCTTTTTAAAAAAAAGGGCGGGGGGGGGCCCCCCCCCCGGTTTAAAAAGGGGGGGGGGAAAAAAAGGGGACAAAAACCTTCGGGCCTTTTTTTTTTGGGGGGGGGAAAAAGGGGGGGGAAAAAATTTTTTGGGGGGGGGGAAAAAAAATTTTGAATTTTTCCCGGCCCCGCCCCCCCGGGTTCCCCCTTTTTTTCCCCCCCAAAAAAGGGGGGGAAAAAAAACCCTTTTTTTAAAAAACCCCCCCGGGGGAAAGCCCCCCCCGGGAAAAAGTTTTAATTTTCCAAAAAAGGGGGGGGGAAACGGGAGGGGGGGGGTTTGGGGTTGCCCGGGAAAAAAAAAGGAAAAAAATTTAAAGAAAAAAATTTTTTAAAAAAAACCGGTTTTTTAAACCAAAAGTAAAAGGGTTGTTTTTTTTTAAAACCCCCCCCAAAAAAAATAAACATTTTAAATTTAAAAAAAAAAAAATTTTTTTTTAAAAACAAATTTTAAAAAAAGGGGGCCCCCCCCCGGTTTTCCCCCAAAAAAAAGGGGGGTTTTTTTTTTTTAAAGGTTTTAAAAAAAAAAAAAAACCCCCCCCCCCCCCTTCCCCCCCCCCCCCCCCAAAAAAAACCCCCAAAAAAATTTAAATTAATTTTAAAAAAAAAAATTTTTTTTTATATTTTTTTAAATAAAAAAAAAATTTTTGGTATATATTTAAAAAAGTATATATAAAAAAAAAAAAAAATTTTTATTTTTTAAAATTTTTTTGGGGTTTTTTTTTTTCAAAAAAAAAAAAAATTTTTTTAAAAAATTTTAAAAATTTTTTGGTTTTTTTTAAATTTTAAAATTTTTTTTTTTTTTTAAAAAA
>NC_051397.1:8950781-8966591 GCF_015228065.2 Penaeus monodon
CTCTTAGTAACAGATACATTTCCAGAAACCACAAATTTTACTCTTCCTCACAAAGATTCACAGATCATGCATTGCCTTAAACAAGACACAGAACACGGAAATGTTCATAAATACTGAAACATAATTTCTTCATCTTTATTGTGGTAATGGATAATAAGACAAATTAGGATTTGCTACAATAATGGCAGGTGCCAACAGGTACTCGATTATATACCTATATACCTTCAGTGCAGGAACCAGCTGGTAATATAAGCTTTGTAAAACCATACATAAATTCTTATACATCTAGTTAAATGCACAGTGGAAATGGGTCGTTGCAGTTTATCATTATCTATTTCATCAAATTAAATATCATGGTATGCAGCATTACATTTGCAAAATTGCAGCAAGTTTCGCACAAGTGACAAAATATAAATCCTCTTTGAAATTGTGGTCAAACAGTTTCATTTACTGCTCACAAAATATTTGAATTCAAGAAAAAAGGTACATATAAAAGACTGGTCTAAACGTTATACCAAATACTGTCGGATCTCAGGTATCTTTTTTCACGTCTTTACAGAATGTTTTCTTGTGTTTTAATCTAGCCTTACATTCCCAGATGGTATGCCTCTGAAATTAATAAACCTAGACCTAGCTGGAATGCTGAGCAATAAAAACTAAGTGTAGATGGGATGGCAGCGTATAATGTTTCAAGTGTACATATATCTTATATCATATAAGTTAGAGATGGCTAGGAACTCAGAAACAGACCTTTACATTGTTTTAAAAATTGAATCAGACTCCTCCCTTGCGATCTGTTATTTCTCGGTTGAACACACACACACATATTTTTTTTTTTTTCTACAATAAATTTGATTATCCTCTTTATTGTTAGTTGCTGAAAACTGAGGATGGTAGAGAAATTATTTTTCTTTAAAATCAATAGCACTCCAGAAATAAGATTAATACATTTTAGACATAATCACCTACCTGCCGAAGTCAAGGCTGACACCATTTTCAGATGCAAATGACCTTATGCCATATCTTTCTAGTTTTCTGTTCCCGTTTATAGAAATATTTAAAATCTATAAGGATTATATTGTTTCATTAGCGACAACTGCTGACTCAAACCAGGAATTATCGCCATCTTGGCCAAGCCTAGGCACATTGTCTAGGGAACTCGCGGAGCACTGATCCAGTCTATGATCAGCCTAGAAGGGTGAAAAGTGCTATTTTACAGTTCTAATTCTAAAACCACTAAAAACACTCAGAAACCACCCTGGATGCAACATGCCCATGGGAGAGCTATTGTAATGTAACCTAGACGAGAAGTTAAATGCCTTGAGATAGTTTTCCTGAGAACTTTACATTTCCTTTAAATAGGATTTATCAGATATTCACATAATGTAGAGTTAGCGTAAACCTCTATATCTTAGTCACCTTTTCTCTACTGAATTTTTACAACAAAGCAAAAAAATTATAACTGCCCTTGAGCATTTGACAACCCACATTCCTTCTACCAATATGTAATCCCTTTACAGTATCATGTCAGAAGTACTAATGCTGTATGTAGTTCAGTTTATGTACTCATTTCTATCACCATACAGAAAAAAACAGGTCTCATTAATAGCTGTGAACACAGTATGAATATATGTAAGCCTATACTACACAATCCTTGTACAGTGACCAATAATATTCTTAGCTATGGAAGGCGTGCTTCTGAGCAAATAAGTAGGGTGAAAATAGTTCATGGGACTTCTAAATATTTGGGAAGTGTTGCCACTTGGCAGGAATATTCATTTATAAGAGAACGAGGACTGTGAGGAAGTCAAACATGTATACTGTTATGATTTGAGAAAGGAAAGGCGTGTGGATCAAAACACGAACTAACAAGAGTGATTCCCTTCATGACATCGTTTGCGACTGCCGTGATCTCTACACTTAGTTTTTATTTAAACATTCCAGTTAGGTCTGGGCTTCAGACCTAACTGGCATACCATCTAGGAATCTGAGTCTAAATTAAAACATAAAACATTCTGTAGTTACCAAGTGATAATAGATGCATGAGATCCAACAGTATACTGTATAAAGTTTAGACCAGTATTTTATATTTTGTCCCTTGTGCTAAACTGCAACAGCCAATTTGCACTGTGCATTGAAATTTAACTAGATGTATAATTTGTTTAGCTTTACAAAGTATATATCACCGGCTGGTTCCTGCAGTGAAGGTATATAATCAAGTACTTGTTGGCACCTGCCATTATTGTAGCAGATCTTAATTTGTCTTATTCATTACAACAATAAAGAGGAAGAAACTATATGACCATTTCAGTGTTTTGTGTCTTGTTTGAAGCAATATAGGTATGATCCGTGTGAGAAAATAGGTAAAATGTTGTGGGATTTTAATATATAAGAAGCAGCATCACTGGTTCGAGGCCTAATTTGGCCACCAATGACACCTGCTTTATCAGTAATATATGGAAATGTAATGCTAGGTACGATCTCACAGCATTCTACTTGACTTTATAATACTCAAGCTACGCATTATCTGACACGAGCCAAGAAGAATCTCGTCCATATTTGTATTTATGTTTGTAATATTTTTTTAGAGTTCATCTCACTAGTTAGACATCATACTTGGAGACAGAATTTCACTCGTAAACAGTGGTATAATCATTTGAAGGTAAATTACTTTAACATATTTATTCTTGATTTACGGTACATGTAGTTATGATATTCTAAGTAAAGCTAAAGAAACTTCTATACTTCAAAGAAATAAGCAGCTTTACCATAATCACTATAAAAAATGTATTTTGTTAATGTGATCTTAAACTCATTGAACTAACATTGGGATGCAGTGCAATTTCATGTAATCCTTTCACTTTTGTAGAACATGCATCACTTACAGATTACCAGATACATAAAAAGGAACAAATATACACTAAATAATATTTCGTATGAAATAGTTTAATACTATGACATTCTGATTCATTTTTGTTTTTATTTACAATCACATTTGTCGTGGAAAAGTAACAAGAATCTATAAATGATCAGTTATACAGGTTTTTTTCTTAGCAGTCCTTCACATGAAGAGGAAGTCCTTGGAAAGGAGCAAAGAGACGGTCAGAAAGAATGTAACCGTAGGTAGGGGCACCTGTGCTGTATGTTATTACATGGGATGGGGCATGCACAGCCAACACTGGAGGAACAGGCAGTACGCCACGGGACACAGATGCGCGGCGAGCAGCCTCTTCGGCAGCTCTGAATGTGGCCATGAACTGTTCTTTGGCAGCTCTGACCTCAGGGGTATCAGAAACAGGTGATGGGGCTGCACAAGCAGCACAGGTATCCAGAGCACTTGAGCCTGACAATGTGTACATGGTTGTCTCAATTTTTGGAACTCGGGCAGCAGCGCGATTCCAAGCAGCCATGAATTCAGCTGTAGCTCTCTGCACCTCATCAGTTGGTTGCACTGACTGTGGTCCTGATACTGTCAGCTTAATGGCTGATGCTCGCTGAGCAGCATCATGCCATGCAGTCATGAATTCTGCTGTAGCTCTCTTAACCTCCTCAGTCTGTTGGACTTGTGGAATGGTTGACACTGCCTGTTCAACAACAGGTGCTCTTCTAGCAGCTGCATTGTATGCTGCCATGAACTCTTGTGTTGCCTTCTTGACAGCATCTGTTGCATCAACCGGTGTAGGAGTTTGACCAGATTTCAGGAGAGATGACTGAATCTGTGTAGCCTTCTGGGCAGCAGCATTCCATGCAGCCATGAATTCAGCTGTTGCTCTCTGAACTTCAAGGGTGGGTTGTACAGGCTGGGGAACACCATAAGTATGCACAGCAGAGGTGGGTCCAGAGTAGGTAAAAGAATGGGAAGGAGCCTGAGGACGGGAACCAGCACCCATGATGATATTGACATCAGGAGCAGCTGCAGCAGCTGCAGCAGCAGCATTCCATGCCTTCATGAACTCAGCAGTTGCTTGTTCCACTGATGGGGTGAAGCGAAGAGCAGAACCAGAAGGATGAGCAGGAGCAGCAGCTGGTACAGTACCGGCTACTTGGTAAACAGTAGTCTGAATGGCTCCTACTCTAGCTGCAGCCTTATTCCAAGCATCCATGAATTCAGCTGTGGCTCTCTTAACTTCCTCAGTAGCCTCTACCTGTTTTGGTACAGCAGAATAAGGATCAGCAGTCACACTCACTGCTTGTCTGATAGCAGATGCTCTCCGTGCAGCAGATTCCCAAGCAGCCATGAACTCAGCAGTAGCTGTAATTTTTTGGGGGGTGAGGTACAAGTACATAGCATGCTGTACAGTAGTTGCTCGGCGTGCAGCTTCATTCCATGCAGCCATGAATTCAGCTGTAGCCTTTTGTACTTCCCTGGTAGCCTGAACCTGTTGAGGAACTTCAATTGTGTAATGACCAGGAGTTCCAGACTTAACTAAGACAGATTGAATCTTAGTTGCTCGTGCAGCAGCCTTATTCCATGCAGCCATGAATTCTGCAGTAGCTCTCTGAACTTCAGCAGTAGGTTGAACTGGCTGAGGAGCTCCATATGAAGGTACAGCAGGAGCAGCTGGAGTGAAAAAGGAAGGAGCAGATGGGGTACCAACAGAGTGTGCTTGGTATACAACAGTCTGAGCAGGAGTCCGAGGAAGAGAGCTAGCACCCATGATGATATTGACATCAGGAGCAGCTGCAGCAGCTGCAGCAGCAGCATTCCATGCCTTCATGAACTCAGCAGTAGCCTGTTCAACAGCAGGGGTGAAACGGGGAGCAAATCCAGAAGGTTGAGCAGGAGCAGCAGCTGGTACAGTACCGGCTACTTGATAAACAGTAGTCTGAATGGTTCCTACTCTAGCTGCAGCCTTATTCCAAGCATCCATGAATTCAGCTGTGGCTCTCTTAACTTCCTCAGTAGCCTCTACCTGTTTTGGTACACCGGAATAAGGATCAGCAGTCACACTCACTGCTTGTCTGATAGCAGATGCTCTCCGTGCAGCAGATTCCCAAGCAGCCATGAACTCAGCAGTAGCTTTTCGCACTTCTTCAGTTGGCTGGACTGGCTGAGGTACAGAATACATAGCATGCTGAACAGTAGTTGCTCAACGTGCAGCTTCATTCCATGCAGCCATGAATTCAGCTGTAGCCTTTTGTACTTCCCTGGTAGCCTGAACCTGTTGAGGAACTTGAATGGTGTAATGACCAGGAGTTCCAGACTTAACTAGGACTGACTGAATCTTGGTTGCTCATGCAGCAGCCTTATTCCATGCAGCCATGAATTCTGCAGTAGCTCTCTGAACTTCAGCAGTAGGTTGAACTGGCTGAGGAGCTCCATATGAAGGTACAGCAGGAGCAGCTGGAGTGAAAGAGGAAGGAGCAGATGGGGTACCAACAGAGTGTGCTTGGTATACAACAGTCTGAGCAGGAGTCCGAGGAAGAGAGCTAGCACCCATGATGATATTGACATCAGGAGCAGCTGCAGCAGCTGCAGCAGCAGCATTCCATGCCTTCATGAACTCAGCAGTTGCTTGTTCCACTGAGGGGGTAAAGCGAGGAGCTGAACCAGAAGCTTGAGCAGGAGCAGCAGCTGGCACAGTACCTGCTACTTGGTAAACAGTAGTCTGAATGGCTCCTACTCTAGCTGCAGCCTTATTCCAAGCATCCATGAATTCAGCTGTGGCTCTCTTAACTTCCTCAGTAGCCTCTACCTGTTTTGGTACAGCAGAGTAAGGATCAGCAGTCACACTCACTGCTTGTCTGATAGCAGATGCTCTCTGTGCAGCAGATTCCCAAGCAGCCATGAATTCAGCAGTAGATCGTCGAAACTTCTTCAGTTGGCTGGACTGGCTGAGGTACAGAATACATAGCATGCTGAACAGTAGTTGCTCGACGTGCAGCTTCATTCCATGCAGCCATGAATTCAGCTGTAGCCTTTTGTACTTCCCTGGTAGCCTGAACCTGTTGAGGAACTTGAATGGTGTAATGACCAGGAGTTCCAGACTTTACTAAGACTGACTGAATCTTGGTTGCTCGTGCAGCAGCCTTATTCCATGCAGCCATGAATTCTGCAGTAGCTCTCTGAACTTCAGCAGTAGTTGACTGGCTGAGGAGCTCCACGTGAAGGTACAGAAGGAGCAGCTGGAGTGTAAGAAGGAGCAGAATAGGTACCAACAGACTGAGCAGGGCTTTGGGGACGTGAGCTAGCACCCATGATGAATTATGACATCAGGAGCAGCTGCAGCAGCAGCAGCAAACAGCATTCCATGCCTTCATGAACTCAGCAGTAGCTTGTTCAACTGATGAACTAAACTGGGGTGTAGATCCAGCTGGTTGAGAAGGAGCAGCAGCAGGAGTTGTTCCTGAGAGCTGGTACATAGTGGTTTGAATAGATGGCACTCTTGCTGCAGCCTTATTCCAAGCTTCCATGAATTCAGCTGTAGCCCTTTTCACCTCTTCAGTAGCTTCTACCGGCTTAGGTGCAGAGGAATAAGGATCAGCAGAAACAGTGATTGCTTGCTGAATAGTTGAAACTCGCTGAGCAGCAGCCCTCCATGCAGCCATGAACTCCTCAGTAGCTTTCTTAACTTCTTCAGTTTGCTGAACTGGTTGTGAAGAGAGTAGACTGCATGCTGGACAGTTGCTGCACGTGTAGCAGCTTGATTCCATGCTGCCAAGAACTGTGCACAGGCTGTGTGGACTTGTGCAGGATTTTGAACATATCCTGATGGTGTCAATAGAGTCGATGTAATGGTATTTGCTCGAGCGGCAGCAGCATTCCAGGCAGCCATGAAAGCTGCAGTAGCTTGTTGGACTTCAGGAGTTGGTGCAACTGAGCCAGCACCAACTGCATAGGTTGCCTGGTACTGGAGTGGAAAAGGGCCCCATAAGTCTGGCCGACAGTTCCACATGCACGACACAATTGTCTGGTACTGGTGAGCCCACGGCTACTACCGCCAGCGCTGCTACCACCTGAAATGAAACAAAAGATATGTGAGAAAATACGGTAATAAATGCCTATGCTGTTATAGATACATGCCTGGGTATGTTGCTTTTATATATACATCCTTTACATATACATGTGTATAGATATACAAATATATATGCATAAATATATGTGAGTGATATCATTATTTATGTTCTAATATACACATATCAATGAGAAAAAATAAGGCTCACACATGCATACGCATGCGTGTGCATAATGATGTGTATATACATGAATATATGTATTTGTATGCGTCTATATGTGTTTGCATTTACAGATACAAATACGTAATACATGTGTGTGAGCACGCAGGCAGATATCCCACAAATATACTGTAGATGAATATATATATATATATATACTTTATATGTACATCTTTATGTGCATATGTAAATGTACATATATATATTTATATTCATATATATGTATATGTACCTATACAGTATATATACACATAAGTATATATACATATGTATATACATAAAACGTATATATACAAATGTATATACGTGTCTGTGTTACATGCATATCAAAAACCATGTGAAAAGTTCGCACACATATATGTATATATTATATATATATACATATACACACATATATTTATTCATTTACATATCTAAAGTATAGAAAGTAAGTCTTAAAAATTAATTTTCTGTTATCACACGAACACTGCACTTTCACGTTCACTGCATAGAACTACTTTTTTTCCATAAATGAAAGATATTAAAAGAAAATCATTTTCAGTGAGCGGATGCCACTGTCGAGAGCCTCACCAGACACTTCATGTCTAGCTGCTTGCGTGTGCTGTGCCGGTCATTGCTGCTGCCATCGGGAGTCGCTGCTTTTATACCGCGGTGCCCCTCCCACTCGTCCGTGTGCCCAGCGGCAATGCCTGCCCGTTCTCTTCGCCCAGACCCCCCTCGCTCCTCCCATACCACGCCCAAACGACGATGCTCCTACGCTAATGTCATTTGACCACTACGTCAACCACTTAAGAATGCATACAAACTTGTGTGTGTATACACTCATATATGTATTTATATATATATAGATATATGTATATGTATATAAAAAGGCATATATACAAATATATGAATATGTATAATATATATGTATATATATTGTTTATATATGTTTATATATGTATATATAATATATATTTATGTATTTATAGTATATGTATATAGTATATATGTGATATATATATATAGATATAAAAATATATATACATATATGTGTTTGTGTGTCTATATATATGTGTATGTGTGTGTGTGTGTGGTGTACGCAGATGTCCATCATATATATATATATAATAATATAACTATATATATATATATATATATATATATATTTATATATATTATGGATATATATGTGGCCATCTGGTACACACACACACATACCACTATATATATATAGAACACCAACATTATGTATATAATATTTTATATTATATAATCATAATAGTATACGTATATATATCATAATATGAGATAATATATTGTATATATACAATAAACATATATACAATAGATATACCCTATATTTATAATATTCATATATTTGTATATATCCTATTATAAAACATTACATGACATATATATATACAATACATATATATGCAATATAACACAAGTTTGATGATTCGTAATTTGATAGTTGTAAATGAATTATCGTTATATATTCTTTGCGTTATGGACATTAAAAACGGCAGGCATTAGTGAACGGACAGTGGGGGCACCGGTATAAAGCAGGACTCAGATAGCACAATGAGCACGCACACCAAGCACTAGACATAATTCTGTGACTCTCGAAGTGGATCCGTCACTGAATACTTAATACTTATTTATGGAGTAGTTCTATATGAATAATATTCTTATACAAATTAATTTTATACTTTCATATTTAGATTGTAACATAAAAATATATGTGTATATATAATATATACATAGTTATATACATATATTGTCGACATTTCACATTTTTTATATAGTTATTACACACACGTATATACATTGTATATATACTTTATGTATATATATTATATATATATGTGTATATATACTTATAGACATATCATATTATGAAAATAATATATATAATGTACATTTACATATGCACATAAAGATTACATATAAAGTATATATATATATATATATTCATCTACAGTATATTTGTGTGGATATCTGCCTGCGTCTCACACACATGTATTACGTATTATATCTGTAAATGCAAACACATATAACGCATACAAATACATATATTCATGTATATACACATCATTATGCACACGCATGCCTTATGCATTGTACCTTATTTTTTCTCATTGATATGTGTATATTAGAACATAAATATGATACACCAATATATTTGTGCTATATATTGTATATCTATACAATGTATATTAAAGGGATGTATATATATAAAAGCAACATACCCAGGCATGTATCTATAACAGCATAGGCCTTATTACCGATTTTCTCACATATCTTTTGTTTCATTTCAGGTGGTAGCAGCGCTGGCGGTATACCGTGGGCTCACCGTACGACAATTGTGTCGTGCCATGTGAACTGTCGCCAGATTATGCGGCCTTTCCACTCCAGTACCAGGCAACCTATGCAGTTGGTGCTGGCTCTTGCACCAACTTTCCCGAGTCCAACAAGCTACTGCAGCTTTATGGCTGCCTGAAATGCTGCTGCCGGCTCGAGCAAATACCATTACATAGACTCTATTGACACCAATCAGGATATGTTAAAATCCTGCAAAAGTCCACACGCCTTGCACAGTTTCTTGGCAGCATGAATCAAGCTGCTACACGTGCAGCAAACTGTCCAGCATGCAGTCTACTCTCTTCCACAACCAGTTCAGCAAACTGAAAGAAGTTAAGAAAGCTATGAGGATTTCATGGCTGCTGGAGGGCTGCTGCTCACGAGTTTTCAACTATTCACATGCAATCACGTTTTCTGCTGATCCTTATTCCTCGCACCTAAGCCGGTAGAAGCTACTACAGGTGAAAAGGGCTACAGCTGAATTCTGGAAGCTGAATAAGGCTGCAGCAAGAGTGCCATCTATTCAAACCACTTTTGTACCAGCTCTCAGGAACAACTCCTGCTGCCCGCTCCTTTTTCAACGCTGGATCTACACCCCAGTTAGTTCATCAGTTGAACAAGCTACTGCTGAGTTCATGAAGGCATGGAATGTGCTGCTGCTGCTGCTGCAGCTGCTCCTGATGTCAATATCATTCATGGGTGCTAGCCTCACGTCCCAAAGCCCTGCTCAGTCTGTTGGACCTATTCTGCTCCTTCTACACTCCAGCTGCTCCTCTGTACCTTCACGTGGGAGGGTCTCAGCCTTCAAACCCACTGCTGAAGTTCAGAGAGCTACTGCAGATTCATGGCTGCATGGAATAAGGCTGCTGCACGAGCAACAAATTTGACAGATATTGATCAGTTTTCAAAGTCCTGAAAGTACAAAGCTGTGAAGCTTGGCGCTGGAATCATGTACACGTGCGCAAAATTAGAGCAAGTTTCCTCCGTTTCAGCTACAGTTGCCTGGAAGTTAGAAAGCTACTAGCGAATTCATGGCTGCATGGAATGAAGCTGCACGTCGAGCAACTACTGTCTACAGCAGTGCATGTATTCTGTCCTAGCCTCCACCAACTGAGAAGCTTGACGATCTACTGCTGAATTCATGGCTTTGGAATAGGCTGCACAAAAGAGCATCTGCTATCAGACAAGCAGTAGTCTGACGCTGCTGATCCTTACTCTGCTTGTACCAAAACTAGGTGAAGCTACTGGAAGTTAAGAAGCCCAGGAATGCTGGATGCTGTGGGTGCAGCTGCAGCTAGAGTCAAGCCATTCAGCTACTGTTCCCAAGTGCCAGGTACTGTTGGCCACTGCTGCTCCTGCTCAAGCTTCTGGTTCAGTCCTCACTTGACCCCCCAGTACAACTACTGCTGAGTTCAAGAGATGCAGGGAAAGCTGCTGCATGTAAGGGTGCTGCAGCTGCACCAGATTCAATATCATCATGTAGCTGGACTCTTCCCGATTCCTGCTCAACATGTTGTATACCAGGAACAAAAGGCTACACTCTGTTTGGCTGCAGAATGCAGCTGCCGTCCACTACTTCAGCCATGCTAGCTCTCTGTACCTCAGCCCTCCAGCCAACCCGACGAAGTTCGAGAGCTACTGCTGAATTCATGGCTGCTTGGGAATCTGCTGCAGAGAGCAATCTGCTATTCAACAAGGTGATGGACTCCTGATCCTTAGTTCCAAAACAGGTTAAGGCTACTGGGAATAAAGGCCACAGCTGAATTCATGGATGCTGGAATAAGGCTGCAGCTAGAGTAGAAGCCATTCAGACTATGTTTTCCAGTTAGCCAGGGACTGTCCAGCTGCTGCCTCTGCTAAGCTTCGGTTCAAGCTCTGCTTCACATCAGTGGAACAAGCTACTCTGGTGTACATGAAGGCATGGAAGTTGGCGCACAGCTGAGCTTCCTGATGCTTATCATGGTGCAGCTCCCGGTATGAGGACTGTTGTATCAAGCACACTCTGGGACCCATCTGCTCTCCTCTTTCACTCCGCTGCTCCTGCTGTACTTCATAGAGCTCTGCCGATTCAAACCTACTGCCCGAGTCATGAGCTGCTCTGAGATTCATTGCTCATGGATAAGGGTGCTGCTAGCACAAGATTCCGTCAGTCTGAGTTAAGTCTGGAACTGCCTTGTCCTTACACCATTCAAGTGTCCTCAACGGTTCAGGCTACTGGTGAAGTACAAAGGCTACAGCTGAATTCATGGCTGCATGGAATAAGGCTGCAGCGAGCAACTACTGTTCACATGCTTTTGTAGTCTGTACCCTGCCATCCTAAACCCAACTTGAAGAAGTCAAAAGGGTACTGCGAATTCATGGCTGCTTGGAATCGCTGACGGAGAGCATACTTTCTACAGACAAGCAGGTGAGCTGTTGGACTGCTGAGCCTTATTCCGGTGTACCAAACAGGTAGAGGCTACTGAGGAAGTTAAGAGAGCCACAGCTGAATTCATGGATGCTTGGAATAAGGCTGCAGCTAGAGTAGGAGCCATTCAGACTACTGTTTACCAAGTAGCCGGTACTGTACCAGCTGCTGCTCCTGCTCAACCTTCTGGATTCAGCTCTTCGCTTCACCCATCTGTTGAACAGAGTACTGCTGAGTTCATGAAGGCATGGAAAAGCTGCTGCTGCAGCTGCTGCAGCTGCTCCTGATGTCAATATCATTATGGGTGCTTAGCTCTCTTCCATTCTTTACTCCTGGCCACCTGCTGTCAACTATGTGTTTCCCCACCTGTACACCCACCTTGAGTTCAGAGGCTACAGCTGAATTCATGGGTGCATGGAATGGAGCTCCCAGAAGAACTACGTACAGTTCAGCATATGCTAAAACTGGCAAATCTCACTCGGTTGAGCAATAAGTGCTGCACGAAGCAACACAAGATTCATGCTGCATAAGCTGGAATCTGGTCTAACGGAAGTTCAACAACAAGTCAACAGATGGAAGTTAAAAGCTACAGCTGATTCATGCTGATGGATGATGCTGCAGCGAGCAATCAGCAAGCTTGACGTATCAGCCAGTCAGCAACTGAGAGTTAGAGAGCTACAGCTGAATTCATGGGTGCTTGGAATCAGGCGCTGCCCAGCCCAAAAAGTTTAGGGCCATGTCAGACTTAGTCTGCTCACCAACAGGTAGGCTACTGTTAGCCCGCATTTATCTGGTGCTGCCTGAGTCAGAGAGCCATTCAGACACTTGTATCATGCCCGACTGTCGCTGCTCGCCCCATCAGTGTGTCACCTGCGGTCAGATCCATGGAAAGTTCCTGCTAGTCTAGGCTGGGCTGCGCTCCTCCGCATGTCGATCAACTATGGTGCTGGTTCCGTTCAGCTCCTTCCCATGTTTACCTACCTGCCCCACCTCGTGTTCATACTTTTTGGTTTTTGCCCCTTCCAAACCCCCCTTGAAGGCTGCAGAGAAACACTGAATCATGGCTGAAGGAATGCTGCTTTTCCCGAAAAGGTAATACACAGAAATTTAGTCATGTATTAAACTATTCAAAAATATTATTTGTGTAATGATGCTTTTTATGAATCTGGTAATCTGTAAGTGATGCATGTTCTACAAAAGTGAAAGGATTACATGAAATTGCACTGCATCCCAATGTTAGTTCAATGAGTTTAAGATCACATTAACAAAATACATTTTTTATAGTGATTATGGTAAAGCTGCTTATTTCTTTGAAGTATAAAAGTTGCTTTAGCTTTACTTAGAATATCATAACTACATGTACCGTAAATCAAGAATAAATATGTTAAAGTAATTTACCTTCAAATGATTATACCACTGTTTACGAGTGAAATTCTGTCTCCAAGTATGATGTCTAACTAGTGAGATGAACTCTAAAAAAATATTACAAACATAAATACAAATATGGACGAGATTCTTCTTGGCTCGTGTCAGATAATGCGTAGCTTGAGTATTATAAAGTCAAGTAGAATGCTGTGAGATCGTACCTAGCATTACATTTCCATATATTACTGATAAAGCAGGTGTCATTGGTGGCCAAATTAGGCCTCGAACCAGTGATGCTGCTTCTTATATATTAAAATCCCACAACATTTTACCTATTTTCTCACACGGATCATACCTATATTGCTTCAAACAAGACACAAAACACTGAAATGGTCATATAGTTTCTTCCTCTTTATTGTTGTAATGAATAAGACAAATTAAGATCTGCTACAATAATGGCAGGTGCCAACAAGTACTTGATTATATACCTTCACTGCAGGAACCAGCCGGTGATATATACTTTGTAAAGCTAAACAAATTATACATCTAGTTAAATTTCAATGCACAGTGCAAATTGGCTGTTGCAGTTTAGCACAAGGGACAAAATATAAAATACTGGTCTAAACTTTATACAGTATACTGTTGGATCTCATGCATCTATTATCACTTGGTAACTACAGAATGTTTTATGTTTTAATTTAGACTCAGATTCCTAGATGGTATGCCAGTTAGGTCTGAAGCCCAGACCTAACTGGAATGTTTAAATAAAAACTAAGTGTAGAGATCACGGCAGTCGCAAACGATGTCATGAAGGGAATCACTCTTGTTAGTTCGTGTTTTGATCCACACGCCTTTCCTTTCTCAAATCATAACAGTATACATGTTTGACTTCCTCACAGTCCTCGTTCTCTTATAAATGAATATTCCTGCCAAGTGGCAACACTTCCCAAATATTTAGAAGTCCCATGAACTATTTTCACCCTACTTATTTGCTCAGAAGCACGCCTTCCATAGCTAAGAATATTATTGGTCACTGTACAAGGATTGTGTAGTATAGGCTTACATATATTCATACTGTGTTCACAGCTATTAATGAGACCTGTTTTTTTCTGTATGGTGATAGGAAATGAGTACATAAACTGAACTACATACAGCATTAGTACTTCTGACATGATACTGTAAAGGGATTACATATTGGTAGAAGGAATGTGGGTTGTCAAATGCTCAAGGGCAGTTATAATTTTTTTGCTTTGTTGTAAAAATACAGTAGAGAAAAGGTGACTAAGATATAGAGGTTTACGCTAACTCTACATTATGTGAATATCTGATAAATCCTATTTAAAGGAAATGTAAAGTTTTCAGGAAAACTATCTCAAGGCATTTAACTTCTCGTCTAGGTTACATTACAATGGCTCTCCCATGGGCATGTTGCATCCAGGGTGGTTTCTGAGTGTTTTTAGTGGTTTTAGAATTAGAACTGTAAAATAGCACTTTTCACCCTTCTAGGCTGATCATAGACTGGATCAGTGCTCCGCGAGTTCCCTAGACAATGTGCCTAGGCTTGGCCAAGATGGCGATAATTCCTGGTTTGAGTCAGCAGTTGTCGCTAATGAAACAATATAATCCTTATAGATTTTAAATATTTCTATAAACGGGAACAGAAAACTAGAAAGATATGGCATAAAGTCATTTGCATCTGAAAATGGTGTCAGCCTTGACTTCGGCAGGTAGGTGATCATGTCTAAAATGTATTAATCTTATTTCTGGAGTGCTATTGATTTTAAAGAAAAATAATTTCTCTACCATCCTCAGTTTTCAGCAACTAACAATAAAGAGGATAATCAAATTTATTGTAGAAAAAAAAAAATATATATATATATATGTGTGTGTGTGTGTGTGTGTTCAACCGAGAAATAACAGATCGCAAGGGAGGAGTCTGATCCAATTTTTAAAACAATGTAAAGGTCTCTTTCTGAGTTCCTAGCTATCTCTAACTTACATGATAAAATAAGATATATGTACACTTGAAACATTATACGCTGCCATCCCATCTACACTTAGTTTTTATTGCTCAGCATTCCAGCTAGGTCTAGGTTTATTAATTTCAGAGGCATACCATCTGGGAATGTAAGGCTAGATTAAAACACAAGAAAACATTCTGTAAAGATGTGAAAAAAGATACCTGAGATCCGACAGTATTTGGTATAACGTTTAGACCAGTCTTTTATATGTACCTTTTTTCTTGAATTCAAATATTTTGTGAGCAGTAAATGAAACTGTTTGACCACAATTTCAAAGAGGATTTATATTTTGTCACTTGTGCGAAACTTGCTGCAATTTTGCAAATGTAATGCTGCATACCATGATATTTAATTTGATGAAATAGATAATGATAAACTGCAACGGCCTATTTCCACTGTGCATTTAACTAGATGTATAAGAATTTATGTATGGTTTTACAAAGCTTATATTACCAGCTGGTTCCTGCACTGAAGGTATATAGGTATATATAGTTA
>NC_051397.1:8966691-8976303 GCF_015228065.2 Penaeus monodon
ATCAGTGGAACAAAGACACTGCTGAGTTCAATGAAGGCATGTAAGCTGTTTGCTGGGTTTCCCAGGCTGCTGGCAGAAGGGACTGCTCCTGGAGTGGTTCAATATCATCATGGGTGCTGGTTCCCGTCCTCAGGCTCCTTCCCATTCTTTTACCTACTCTGGACCCACCTCTGCTGTGCATACTTATGGTGTTCCCCAGCCTGTACAACCCACCCATGAAGTTCAGAGAGCAACAGCTGAATTCATGGCTGCATGGAATGCTGCTGCCCAGAAGGCTACACAGATTCAGTCATCTCTCCTGAAATCTGGTCAAACTCATACACCGGTTGATGCAACAGATGCTGTCAAGAAGGCAACACAAGAATTCATGGCAGCATACAATGCAGCTGCTAGAAGGGGCACCTGTTGTTAAAACAGGCAGTGTCAACCATTCCACAACAAGTCCAACAAACTGAGGAGGTTAAGAGAGCTACAGCAGAATTCATGACTGCATGGCATGATGCTGCTCAACGAGCATCAGCCATTAAGCTGACAGTATCAGGACCACAGCCAGTGCAACCAACTGATGAGGTGCAGAGAGCTACAGCTGAATTCATGGCTGCTTGGAATCGCGCTGCTGCCCGAGTTCCAAAAATTGAGACAACCATGTACACGTTGTCAGGCTCAAGTGCTCTGGATACCTGTGCTGCTTGTGCAGCCCATCACCTGTTTCTGATACCCCTGAGGTCAGAGCTGCCAAAGAACAGTTCATGGCCACATTCAGAGCTGCCGAAGAGGCTGCTCGCCGCGCATCTGTGTCCCGTGGCGTACTGCCTGTTCCGCCAGTGTTGGCTGTACATGCCCCATCCCATGCAATAACATACAGCACAGGTGCCTCTACCCACGGTTACATTCTTTCTGACCGTCTCTTCGCTCCTTTCCATGGACTTCCTCTTCATGTGAAGGACTGCTAAGAAGATTATGAAAAAAACAAAAAAACTCCTGTATGACTGATCTAGCTATCATCATTTATAGATTCTTGTTACTTTTCCACGACAAATGCGATTGTAAATAAAAACGAAATGAATCAGAATGTCATAGTATTAAACTATTTCATACGAAATATTATTAGTGTATATTGTTCCTTTTTTATGTATCTGGTAATCGTAAGTGATGATGTTCTACAAAAGTGAAAGGATGACATGAAATTGCACTGCATCCCAATGCTAGTTCAAGATGTTAAAATCACATTAACAAAATACATTTTTTATAGTGATTATGGTAAAGCTGCTTATTACTTTGGAATATAGAAGTCTCTTCATCTTCACTCAGAACTAATGCTTTATGCACCACATACTTGTTTGTGCTTCTCAGCTGCAACGTGACAGATTATCCAGTTTTGAGCAATGTTTTGAAAGACTAATGGGTCACTGGTTCTACCACTAGCCTTTGCAACTGATGTACCAAATCATCCTATTGATTGACTGTATATGTTCCATATGGACAAGCAATTAAAATATTTCAAATATGTGAAATGTCAAAACCTATTTCAGGTAACTGGATACAAAACACTGATATAAGTAAAATATGCCGCCAGTTCTTAGTTATCAATGGTTTAATGCATTGATTGTCATTTTATAATTAAATACTATCTATAACACTAATACATAACTGTAAAGTAAAGAATATCATAACTACATATACCGTAAATCAGTGAAGGATTATACCAATGTTTATGAGTGAAATTCTGCCTGCAAGTATGACGCCTCACTACAGTGAGATGAACTCTAAAAAAAATTACGAACATAAATAAAAACATGGACGAGATTCTTCTTGGCTCGTGCCAGATAATGCGTAACTTGAGTGACAAAGTCAAGTAAAGTCCTCTTCTGTAATGAGGTCGTACCCAGGATTACCTTTCCATACATTACTGTTCTATTTGCCACACTGGAAAAAGTTAAGACAAAGTAGGTGTCACTGGTAGCCAAATTAGGTCTTGAACCAGTGATACTACTTGTCAAATATTAAAATTCCTACTAAATTTTACCTCTATTCTCACAAAGAATTACACAGATCATATATATTTTGCTTCAAACAAAACACAGAAGACTGAAATGGCCATAAATACTTAAATATTGTTTCTTCCTTTTATTTTGTAATAAAAATTGGGGCCATAAATAATTAGGATCTACAATAACGACAGGTACCAACAGGTACTTCATTATATATGTACTGATTTCTGTCAATATCACCTTAACACCATTTTTAAAATGAAAACTATATATATATATATATATATATATAAAATGTGTGTGTGTGTGTGTGTGTGTTGTGTGTTTTGTGTGTGTGTGTAAATGAGACATATGCTCACATCTCCGAGCCTTAAATGATACAATAAAAATTGGTGTACATTTGAAACATTTACGTTGCCACACTGTGTGACAAATTGGTTGCAATGGGCCCCCAAATACCGCTGGGTCCGGTATAGATATATATACACACAAATGTATATACATATATAGATATGTGTAAATATACGAATATGTATATATGTACACAGATATGCTTGTATACTTATATAAAATATATATGCATGTGTACGCGTTTATATATATACAGTATATGTATGTTTACACATAAGCACACGCACACAAATATATTATATTACATTCATATGCACAAATATGGATTCAGAGTATTGTACATATACACAATTACATCTACTTTTACGTGTCGATAGACATATGTTATATGCATATAACATTATTTCTATATATATACATACATATACCTATATATAGGTCTATATACATATACATATCAACATATATATACATATATATATCATGTATATATATGTATAAATCTTATATATGCACATATCCATGTATTATATATGTGAATTATATATACATATATATATTAAACACACATATGTATACATATTGCTACGCCAGTGGGTCTTGTCTCTGTGCGAAACATGTGTTTACATGAAGAGACCTGGGCAAAGATGACGCAGCGGGCTGTGAGCGGAGGAGCGAGGAACAAGCCGAGAGACGCGGTTGGGTGCGCTCCTGTGAAGACTCGTGTGTGCTCTTGTGACCTGATATAACTTGTGTTGCCTGTTATAGCTGTATTGTGCTGTGTGACATGCTGGTTTCCCCCCTGTATTGTGCCTATAGAAAAGTGTACGGATAAATAACTTGTGTAAATAAAGGAACGACTGTCATTTTGTGTTTACTTCGTGCCCTGCCTCGCCACTTGGCGTTTCCCCTGTGGTGTTTTGGGACGCTGTGGTGTTCGGTGCCTCTTGGAGCTGTTCAGTGTTCACGACCCTGTGGATAAACACGCCGTCTGCCTAGCCTGCCTTGTGTTGGTGGCAGAGAGACAAGGCGGGTCGGCGTAACAAATGGTGTCAGGAGTGGGATTTGTGTTGATCAGTGAGACGCGCCGTATTATCATGTGGTCCAAAGATGGCGGCAGCCATGAGGGAGAAGAGGCTATGACTGAGGCAGGCACGAGTGAGGTGAAGCCGAGCCAGATGGACCTGATCACTGCCATGCTGGCCGGATGAGGGAGGAAAATGGCACAAAGGGCAGAAGAGCAGGCACAGAGGGCACACGAGCAGGCGCACCATCTCGTCGAGATGCAGGCAGGAAGGCAGAGGAACAGTTCTGCCGACTTGCTGAGGTGGCTACAGAGCAATCTTGCATCTGTGAAGATGGAAACTCAGCAGTACACCGACAAGGCCTGCAAACAGCATAAAGAGTGAACTGAGGAGGAGGTGCAGACTCTGAAGGGCGAGGTCAGGACCTGAGGGAGGAAGTGAAGGCGGAAAGGCGGCGTCATGAGGTAGGAAACGTTGCAAGCAGAGAAGGCAGATGAGGTTCTGGCAACAGATGCCAGAGTGTCAGGTTTACTGTGGTCTGCCTGGGGTCCGTGGCAGGAAACCCCCGGGCCTCGCAACGTCGTGTCGGAGCCAGTGGTCGCTGCAGAAGGCTGGGGACCCATCGGAACCGCTCCTTGGATATAGGTGGCGGCAAACTCGGACCCGGTCAAACCCGCCTCGTGCCTCCCTCACCCCTTCCTCCCCCCGGGCATGTTAGTTCACGGCACGCGTTCTCCAACCCGCAGCCCCTCGGCCTCCAGACATTCTGTGAAGCGTAAGCTAGCTGAGTATGACGGGAAGGTGGCCTGGGAGGCATATGTCGCCCAATTTGAAATGCTGGCATCTGCCCAGGGCTGGAGCCAGGAAGAGAAGGCCTGCAGCTGGTAACAGCGCTAAGGGGCCCCGCGGTGGAAGTGTTGGGGCATCTGCCGGCATCCCAACATGCCTCTTACACCAGCGTGGCGGAGGCTTTGAAACGCCGTTTCGGGCACCACCACCAGGCCGAGGTATATCGGGCCCACTTGAAGAAGCGGACTCGTGAGGGTGGCGAGACACTGTCCCAGCTGGTGCAGGATGTGGAGGCGCTGGTAAGGAGGTTGTACCTGTGGCTACGGAAGAGATGATCGTGGTCCGGCCCGTGATTCTTTGTTGACGCTTTACAGGACCAGCAGCTGCAAATCTACGTCAAGCAGGCACACCCTGAGGACCTGCAGGTGGCGCTGGCGAGGGCCTGGAGTTCGAGGCCTTCCTGAAGGCAACGAGTGGCCTAGGGCCAGCTGCTCAGCCCCGCTGTGACCTCCGGGGCCGGAAGGCTAAAGTGGAGAAAATAGCATTGAGGAAGGTGAGCCCGAGAACTTTCCAAGGCTTGTGTTGGGGCTGCGGAGAGGTAGGGCACAGACGTAGTCAGTGTCAAGGGAGTGGAGAACACGTCCTCTCAACCGGACGGATTCTGATGCCTTCCAGCAGTGCTGCAAGGACTGTGGCAGGTATGGTCACCATCCGAGCGCATGTCTAGGCTAAGGAAGTGGTACAGGCGGAAAAGGCTGGAGAAGGGGGCCGAAACCCAGCCGTCCTCGGTTCCGGGCCCCGACTTGGGTAAGCTGCCGTTCGAACCAGCACGATGCAGGTGGAGGGCTCAATAGATGGGAAGCCATGCTGCCTGACAGTGGACACTGGGGCTGAGAAGACCCAAGTGCGGCCTGATATGTTGGCCACTATGCGACTTCCAGATGCACCACAGAGATTGTGTGTTCTCACGGGGCATTGTGTGCAGCTCAAGGGGCCAGTGGAGGCTCGTATTGGTGTGGACAGCATGGTGCAGCGGCTGCCGGTGTATGTGGCCAATCTGGACGAGCACTGTTTGGGGACGAGCACTGTTTGCTGGGCCTTGACTACCTTGGACGGAAGCTGGTGAGGGTGCACGGTGAAGATGTGCCCTGCTTCCAGAGGTTGGCTGTGCAGAGGTAGTTTCGGCTGAGCGACTGCACTTGCCCCCAGGACAGAGTCTAGAATCCGGTGTCGACTGTCAAGAATGATGCGTGAAGTAGAGGGCCTCATGGAGCCCATTCAAAACCTGCAGCTGGCTGATGGCGTAGCGGTTGGGCGGAGCCTTGTTGGACCAGGGGAGGGGTTAGTTACAGTGTTGGTAGCTAACTTCTCCGATAAGGCCCAGAAGGTGCCAGCTGGTGCAAAGCTGGGCACTTGTGAGGAAGTGGAGCATCCAGAAGAGTCGTCGGGGAGCAAGGAGTTGGTTGGTGTGGGGCCGTTGCCGACTTCCTCGAGGACTTGGCGCATCGGCTGTGGCGTTACCATGGGCCGGGAAGTTATCCTGGGGCCATGGTGAAAAAGAAGATGCCGTTAGCCCAGTATCGGCGATGAGGACGTGGCAGACGCTGACCGAGATGAGGACGAGCATTTGGACGGTGAGGGCGATGCAACAGACGTCAATGGTGACCATGAGCCAGGTCTTGGGGCAGAAGATACCCCTCTGGGTGCCACTGCCAATCTACCGCCGCCCACACCTCCTCCAGAGCGACCCCAGTGAGAGCGAAGAAAGCCGCGCTGGATGAAAGATTTTTGTGTTTCTGAGGACTAATTTTACTTAAATTTTCTGTAGTTTGTTTCAGGTTTAAATATGTCAGAGCAGACGGGTCGTCTGCTGATAGGGGGGGGATAGTGCTACGCAGTGGGTCTTTATCTCTGTGCGAAACATGTGTTACATGAAGGGACCTGGGCAAAGATGACGCAGCGGGCTGTGAGCGGAGGAGCCGAGGAACAAGCCGAGAGACGCGGTTAGGTGCTGCTCCTTTGAAGACCTCGTGTGTGCCCTTGTGACCTGATATAACTTTGTGTTGCCCTGTTATAAGCTGTATTGTGCTGTGGACATGCTGGTTTCCCCCCTGTATTGCCTATAGAAAAGTGTACGGATAAATAACTTGTGTAAATAAAGGAACGACGTCATTTTGTGTTTACTTCGTGCCTGCCTCGCCACTTGGCGTTTCCTCTCCTGGTGTTCTGGGACGCTGTGGTGTTCGGTGCCTCTTGGAGCTGTTCAGTGTTCACGACCCTGTGGATAACACGCCGTCTGCCTAGCCTGCCTTGTGTTGGTGGCAGAGAGACGAGGCGGGTCGGCGTAACAATATTTACATGTATAAACACACACACACACCAACGCATTTCATACATTATATATACATATAAAGAGATTTGTATATAATATATATATATACATATTATGTATATATAAGGTAGATATATATATACCTCCATGAACAATATATATATACCTATATAAACATATATTATGTGGGGTGTGTGTGTGTGTGTGCGTGTGTGTGATATATACATAGATATAAATATATATATACATATACATATATATATACATGTATATATTACTATATATATACATATATATTATATATTTGCATATATATACAATATATGTATACGCACATATGATATATATATATAACTTATATGCACAGATGATGTATATATAAAAATAAAATACAAATAGTTATATAAACATTTATATTATATATACTATAAATATCATGTATATAGATATATTTTACACACACACACACACACATATATATACACATAATATATATAAATATATATATATATATATATATATATATATATCATATATATATATAATATGATGGACATCTGCGTACACACACACACATACACACATATAAATATATATAGACACACAAACACACATATGTATAATAGTATTTATATCTATATATATCACATAGATACTATATACATATACTATAAATACATAAAGTATAGATTATATATACATATAACATATATACAATATATATACATATATATTTATAACATATTCATATATTGTATATATGCCTATTTATATACATATGACATATATCTATATATATATAAATACAATATGAGTGTATACACACACAAGTTTGTAGCATTCTTAAGTGGTTGACGTAGTGGTCAAATGACATTAGCGTAGGAGCATCGTCGTTGGGCGTGGTATGGGAGGAGCGAGGGGGGGTCTGGCGAAGAGAACGGGCAGGCATTGCCGCTGGGCACACGGACGAGGGGAGGGGCACCGCGGTATAAAAGCAGCGACTCCCGATGGCAGCAGCAATGACCGGCACAGCACACGCAAGCAGCTAGACATGAAGTGTCTGGTGAGGCTCTCGACAGTGGCATCCGCTCACTGAAAATGATTTCTTTTAAATCTTTCATTTATGGAAAAAAAAGTAGTTCTATGCAGTGAACGTGAAAGTGCAGGTTCGTGTGATAACAGAAAATAATTTTAAGACTTACTTCTATACTTTAGATATGTAAATGAATAAATATATGTGTGTATATGTATATATATATAATATATACATATATGTGTGCGAAACATTTCACATGTTTTGATATGCATGTAACACAGACACGTATATACATTTGTATAATACGTTTATGTATATACATATTATATATACTTATGTGTATATATACTGTATAGGTACATATACATATATATGAATATAAATATATATATGTACATTTACATATGCACATAAAGATGTACATATAAAGTATATATATATATATATATTCATCTACAGTATATTTGTGTGGATATCTGCCTGCGTGCTCACACACATGTATTAGTATTGTATCTGTAATGCAAACACATATAGACGCATACAAATACATATATTCATGTATATACACATCATTATGCACACGCATGCTATGCATGTGTGAGCCTTATTTTTTCTCATTGATATGTGTATATTAGAAACATAAATAATGATATCACTCACATATATTTGTGCTATATATAGTTGTATATCTATACACATGTATATGTAAAGGATGTATATATAAAAGCAACATACCCAGGCATGTATCTATAACAGCATAGGCACTTATTACCGTATTTTCTCACATATCTTTTGTTTCATTTCAGGTGGTAGCAGCGCTGGCGGTAGTAGCCGTGGGCTCACCAGTACCAGACAATTGTGTCGTGCCATGTGGAACTGTCGGCCAGACTTATGCGGCCTTTCCACTCCAGTACCAGGCAAACCTATGCAGTTGGTGCTGGCTCAGTGCACCAACTCTGAAGTCCAACAAGCTACTGCAGCTTCATGGCTGCCTGGAATGCTGCTGCCGCTCGAGCAAATACCATTACATCGACTCTATTGACACCATCAGGATATGTTCAAAATCCTGCACAAGTCCACACAGCCTGTGCACAGTTCTTGGCAGCATGGAATCAAGCTGCTACACGTGCAGCAACTGTCCAGCATGCAGTCTACTCTCTTCCACAACCAGTTCAGCAAACTGAAGAAGTTAAGAAAGCTACTGAGGAGTTCATGGCTGCATGGAGGGCTGCTGCTCAGCGAGTTTCAACTATTCAGCAAGCAATCACTGTTTCTGCTGATCCTTATTCCTCTGCACCTAAGCCGGTAGAAGCTACTGAAGAGGTGAAAAGGGCTACAGCTGAATTCATGGAAGCTTGGAATAAGGCTGCAGCAAGAGTGCCATCTATTCAAACCACTATGTACCAGCTCTCAGGAAAACAACTCCTGCTGCTGCTCCTCTCAACCAGCTGGATCTACACCCCAGTTTAGTTCATCAGTTGAACAAGCTACTGCTGAGTTCATGAAGGCATGGAATGCTGCTGCTGCTGCTGCTGCAGCTGCTCCTGATGTCAATATCATCATGGGTGCTAGCTCACGTCCCCAAAGCCCTGCTCAGTCTGTTGGTACCTATTCTGCTCCTTCTTACACTCCAGCTGCTCCTTCTGTACCTTCACAGTGGAGCTCCTCAGCCAGTTCAACCTACTGCTGAAGTTCAGAGAGCTACTGCAGAATTCATGGCTGCATGGAATAAGGCTGCTGCACGAGCAACCAAGATTCAGTCAGTCTTAGTAAAGTCTGGAACTCCTGGTCATTACACCATTCAAGTTCCTCAACAGGTTCAGGCTACCAGGGAAGTACAAAAGGCTACAGCTGAATTCATGGCTGCATGGAATGAAGCTGCACGTCGAGCAACTACTGTTCAGCATGCTATGTATTCTGTACCTCAGCCAGTCCAGCCAACTGAAGAAGTTCGACGATCTACTGCTGAATTCATGGCTGCTTGGGAATCTGCTGCACAGAGAGCATCTGCTATCAGACAAGCAGTGAGTGTGACTGCTGATCCTTACTCTGCTGTACCAAAACAGGTAGAGGCTACTGAGGAAGTTA
>NC_051397.1:8976403-8986159 GCF_015228065.2 Penaeus monodon
ATGGCTGGAGCATTCAGACTACTGTTGTACAGTACTGTACTGCTACGCGAGCATGCTGCTTCTGCAAGCTTACGTGAGTGTGACTGCTGATCCTTATTCTGCTGTACCAAACAGGTAGGGCTACTGAGGAGTTAAGAGAGCCCAGCTGATTCATGGATGCTTGAATAGGCTGCAGCTAGGGTAGAGCCATTCAGACTACTGTTTACCAAGTAGCCGGTACTGTACCAGCCTGCTGCTCTGCATCCTCTGGTTCTGCTCCTCGCTTCACCCCATCAGTGGAACAAGCAACTGCTGAGTTCATGAAGGCATGGAATGCTGCTGCTGCAGCTGCTGCAGCTGCTCCTGATGTCAATATCATCATGGGTGCTGGTTCCCGTCCTCAGGCTCCTTCCCATTCTTTTACCTACTCTGGACCCACCTCTGCTGTGCATACTTATGGTGTTCCCCAGCCTGTACAACCCACCCTTGAAGTTCAGAGAGCAACAGCTGAATTCATGGCTGCATGGAATGCTGCTGCCCAGAAGGCTACACAGATTCAGTCATCTCTCCTGAAATCTGGTCAAACTCCTACACCGGTTGATGCAACAGATGCTGTCAAGAAGGCAACACAAGAATTCATGGCAGCATACAATGCAGCTGCTAGAAGAGCACCTGTTGTTGAGCAGGCAGTGTCAACCATTCCACAACAAGTCCAACAGACTGAGGAGGTTAAGAGAGCTACAGCAGAATTCATGACTGCATGGCATGATGCTGCTCAACGAGCATCAGCCATTAAGCTGACAGTATCAGGACCACAGCCAGTGCAACCAACTGATGAGGTGCAGAGAGCTACAGCTGAATTCATGGCTGCTTGGAATCGCGCTGCTGCCCGAGTTCCAAAAATTGAGACAACCATGTACACGTTGTCAGGCTCAAGTGCTCTGGATACCTGTGCTGCTTGTGCAGCCCCATCACCTGTTTCTGATACCCCTGAGGTCAGAGCTGCCAAAGAACAGTTCATGGCCACATTCAGAGCTGCCGAAGAGGCTGCTCGCCGCGCATCTGTGTCCCGTGGCGTACTGCCTGTTCCGCCAGTGTTGGCTGTACATGCCCCATCCCATGCAATAACATACAGCACAGGTGCCTCTACCCACGGTTACATTCTTTCTGACCGTCTCTTCGCTCCTTTCCATGGACTTCCTCTTCATGTGAAGGACTGCTAAGAAGATTATGAAAAAAACAAAAAAACTCCTGTATGACTGATCTAGCTATCATCATTTATAGATTCTTGTTACTTTTCCACGACAAATGGATTGTAAATAAAAACGAAATGAATCAGAATGTCATAGTATTAAACTATTTCATACGAAATATTATTTAGTGTATATTTGTTCCTTTTTATGTATCTGGTAATCTGTAAGTGATGCATGTTCTACAAAAGTGAAAGGATGACATGAAATTGCACTGCATCCCAATGCTAGTTCAAGATGTTTAAAATCACATTAACAAAATACATTTTTTATAGTGATTATGGTAAAGCTGCTTATTACTTTGGAATATAGAAGTCTCTTCATCTTCACTCAGAACTAATGCTTTATGCACCACATACTTGTTTGTGCTTCTCAGCTGCAACGTGACAGATTATCCAGTCTTGAGACATATGTTTTGATAAGACTAATGGGTCACTGGTTCTACCACTAGCCTTTGCAACTGATGTACCAAATCATCCTATTGATTGACTGTATATGTTCCATATGGACAAGCAATTAAAATATTTCAAATATGAGAAATGTCAAAACCTATTTCAGGTAACTGGATACAAAACACTGATATAAGTAAAATATGCCGCCAGTTCTTAGTTACAATGGTTTAATGCATTGATTGTCATTTTATAATTAAATACTATCTATAACACTAATACATAACTGTAAAGTAAAGAATATCATAACTACATATACCGTAAATCAGTGAAGGATTATACCAATGTTTATGAGTGAAATTCTGCCTGCAAGTATGACGCCTCACTACAGTGAGATGAACTCTAAAAAAAAATTACGAACATAAATAAAAACATGGACGAGATTCTTCTTGGCTCGTGCCAGATAATGCGTAACTTGAGTGACAAAGTCAAGTAAAGTCCTCTTCTGTAGTGAGGTCGTACCCAGGATTACCTTTCCATACATTACTGTTCTATTTGCCACACTGGAAAAAGTTAAGACAAAGTAGGTGTCACTGGTAGCCAAATTAGGTCTTGAACCAGTGATACTACTTGTCAAATATTAAAATTCCTACTAAATTTTACCTCTATTCTCACAAAGAATTACACAGATCATATATATTTTGCTTCAAACAAAACACAGAAGACTGAAATGGCCATAAATACTTAAATATTGTTTCTTCCTCTTTATTGTTGTAATAACAAATTAGGATCTACAATAACGACAGGTACCAACAGGTACTTCATTATATATGTACTGATTTCTGTCAATATCACCTTAACACCATTTTTAAAATGAAAACTATATATATATATATATATATATATATATATATGTGTGTGTGTGTGTGTGTGTGTGTGTGTGTGTGTGTGTGTGTGTAAATGAGACATATGCTCACATTCTCCGAGCCTTAAATGATACAATAAAAATTGGTGTACACTTGAAACATTTTACGTTGCCACACTGTGTGACAAATTGGTTGCAATGGGCCCCCAAATACCGCTGGGTCCGGTATAGATATATATACACACAAATGTATATACATATATATAGATATGTGTAAATATACGAATATGTATATATGTACACAGATATGCTTGTATACTTATATAAATTCTATGTATATACATATATTGAAAGTATATATATAAATAAATATATATATACATATACATATATATATGCATGTGTACGCGTTTATATATATACAGTAAGTGTATGTTTACACATAAGCACACGCACACAAATATATTTATATTACATTCATATGCACAAATATGGATTCAGAGTATATGTACATATACACAATTACATCTACTTTTACGTGTCGATAGACATATGTATATGCATATACATATATTTCTATATATATACATACATATACCTATATATAGGTCTATATACATATACATATCAACATATATATACATATATATATCATGTATATATATGTATAAATCTTATATATGCACATATCCATGTATTATATATGTGAATTTATATATACATATATATATTAAACACACATATGTATACATATTGCTACGCCAGAGGGTCTTTGTCTCTGTGCGAAACATGTGTTTACATGAAGAGACCTGGGCAAAGATGACGCAGCGGGCTGTGAGCGGAGGAGCCGAGGAACAAGCCGAGAGACGCGGTTGGGTGCTGCTCCTGTGAAGACCTCGTGTGTGCTCTTGTGACCTGATATAACTTTGTGTTGCCCTGTTATAAGCTGTATTGTGCTGTGTGACATGCTGGTTTCCCCCCTGTATTGTGCCTATAGAAAAGTGTACGGATAAATAACTTGTGTAAATAAAGGAACGACTGTCATTTTGTGTTTACTTCGTGCCCTGCCTCGCCACTTGGCGTTTCCCCTGTGGTGTTTTGGGACGCTGTGGTGTTCGGTGCCTCTTGGAGCTGTTCAGTGTTCACGACCCTGTGGATAACACGCCGTCTGCCTAGCCTGCCTTGTGTTGGTGGCAGAGAGACAAGGCGGGTCGGCGTAACAAATGGTGTCAGGAGTGGGATTTGTGTTTGATCAGTGAGACGCGCCGATTTATCATGTGGTCCAAAGATGGCGGCAGCCATGAGGGAGAAGAGGCTATGACTGAGGCAGGCACGAGTGAGGTGAAGCCGAGCCAGATGGACCTGATCACTGCCATGCTGGCCGGTATGAGGGAGGAAATGGCACAAAGGGCAGAAGAGCAGGCACAGAGGGCACACGAGCAGGCGCACCATCTCGTCGAGATGCAGGCAAGGAAGGCAGAGGAACAGTTCTGCCGACTTGCTGAGGTGCTACAGAGCAATCTTGCATCTGTGAAGATGGAAACTCAGCAGTACACCGACAAGGCCTGCAACAGCATGAAGAGTGAACTGATGGAGGAGGTGCAGACTCTGAAGGGCGAGGTTCAGGACCTGAGGGAGGAAGTGAAGGCGGAAAGGCGGCGTCATGAGGTAGGAACGTTGCAAGCAGAGAAGGCAGATGAGGTTCTGGCAACAGATGCCAGAGTGTCAGGTTTACTGTGGTCTGCCTGGGGTCCGTGGCAGGAAACCCCCGGGCCTCGCAACGTCGTGTCGGAGCCAGTGGTCGCTGCAGAAGGCTGGGGACCCATCGGAACCGCTCCCTTGGATATAGGTGGCGGCAAACTCGGACCCGGTCAACCCGCCTCGTTGCCTCCCTCACCCCCTTCCTCCCCCCCGGGCGTGTTAGTTCACGGCACGCGTTCTCCAACCCGCAGCCCCTCGGCCTCCAGACATTCTGTGAAGCGTAAGCTAGCTGAGTATGACGGGAAGGTGGCCTGGGAGGCATATGTCGCCCAATTTGAAATGCTGGCATCTGCCCAGGGCTGGAGCCAGGAAGAGAAGGCCCTGCAGCTGGTAACAGCGCTAAGGGGCCCCGCGGTGGAAGTGTTGGGGCATCTGCCGGCATCCCAACATGCCTCTTACACCAGCGTGGCGGAGGCTTTGAAACGCCGTTTCGGGCACCACCACCAGGCCGAGGTATATCGGGCCCACTTGAAGAAGCGGACTCGTGAGCGTGGCGAGACACTGTCCCAGCTGGTGCAGGATGTGGAGGCGCTGGTAAGGAGGTCGTACCCTGTGGCTACGGAAGAGATGATCGTGGTCCTGGCCCGTGATTTCTTTGTTGACGCTTTACAGGACCAGCAGCTGCAAATCTACGTCAAGCAGGCACACCCTGAGGACCTGCAGGTGGCGCTGGCGAGGGCCTTGGAGTTCGAGGCCTTCCTGAAGGCAACGAGTGGCCTAGGGCCAGCTGCTCAGCCCCGCTGTGACCTCCGGGGCCGGAAGGCTAAAGTGGAGAAAATAGCATTGAGGAAGGTGAGCCCGAGAACTTTCCAAGGCTTGTGTTGGGGCTGCGGAGAGGTAGGGCACAGACGTAGTCAGTGTCAGAGGGAGTGGAGAACACGTCCTCTCAACCGGACGGATTCTGATGCCTTCCAGCAGTGCTGCAAGGACTGTGGCAGGTATGGTCACCATCCGAGCGCATGTCCTAAGGCTAAGGAAGTGGTACAGGCGGAAAAGGCTGGAGAAGGGGGCCGAAACCCAGCCGTCCTCGGTTCCCGGGCCCCGACTTGGGTAAGCTGCCGTCGAACCAGCACGATGCAGGTGGAGGGCTCAATAGATGGGAAGCCATGCTGCCTGACAGTGGACACTGGGGCTGAGAAGACCCAAGTGCGGCCTGATATGTTGGCCACTATGCGACTTCCAGATGCACCACAGAGATTGTGTGGTGTCACGGGGCATTGTGTGCAGCTCAAGGGGCCAGTGGAGGCTCGTATTGGTGTGGACAGCATGGTGCAGCGGCTGCCGGTGTATGTGGCCAATCTGGACGAGCACTGTTTGCTGGGCCTTGACTACCTGACGCAGAGTAAGGCGTGTGTCGACCTTGGACGGAAGCTGGTGAGGGTGCACGGTGAAGATGTGCCCTTGCTTCCAGAGGTTGGCTGTGCAGAGGTAGTTTCGGCTGAGCGACTGCACCTTGCCCCCAGGACAGAGTCTAGAATCCGGTGTCGACTGTCAAGAATGATGCGTGAAGTAGAGGGCCTCATGGAGCCCATTCAAAACCTGCAGCTGGCTGATGGCGTAGCGGTTTGGGCGGAGCCTTGTTGACCAGGGAGGGTTAGTTACAGTGTTGGTAGCTAACTTCTCCGATAAGGCCCAGAAGGTGCCAGCTGGTGCAAAGCTGGGCACTTGTGAGGAAGTGGAGCATCCAGAAGAGTCGTCGGGGAGCAAGGAGTTGGTTGGTGTGGGGCCGTTGCCTGACTTCCTCGAGGACTTGGCGCATCGGCTGTGGCGTTACCATGGGCCGGGAAGTTACTCCTGGGGCCATGGTGAAAAAGAAGATGCCGTTAGCCCCAGTATCGAGATGAGGACGTGGCAGACGCTGACCGAGATGAGGACGAGCATTTGGACGGTGAGGGCGATGCAACAGACGTCAATGGTGACCATGAGCCAGGTCTTGGGGCAGAAGATACCCCTCTGGGTGCCACTGCCAATCTACCGCCGCCCACACCTCCTCCAGAGCGACCCCAGTGAGAGCGAAGAAAGCCGCGCTGGATGAAAGATTTTTGTGTTTCTGAGGACTAATTTTACTTAAATTTTCTGTAGTTTGTTTCAGGTTTAAATATGTCAGAGCAGACGGGTCGTCTGCTTGATAGGGGGGGGATAGTGCTACGCCAGTGGGTCTTTATCTCTGTGCGAAACATGTGTTTACATGAAGGGACCTGGGCAAAGATGACGCAGCGGGCTGTGAGCGGAGGAGCCGAGGAACAAGCCGAGAGACGCGGTTAGGTGCTGCTCCTTTGAAGACCTCGTGTGTGCCCTTGTGACCTGATATAACTTTGTGTTGCCCTGTTATAAGCTGTATTGTGCTGTGTGACATGCTGGTTTCCCCCCTGTATTGTGCCTATAGAAAAGTGTACGGATAAATAACTTGTGTAAATAAAGGAACGACTGTCATTTTGTGTTTACTTCGTGCCCTGCCTCGCCACTTGGCGTTTCCTCTCCTGGTGTTCTGGGACGCTGTGGTGTTCGGTGCCTCTTGGAGCTGTTCAGTGTTCACGACCCTGTGGATAACACGCCGTCTGCCTAGCCTGCCTTGTGTTGGTGGCAGAGAGACGAGGCGGGTCGGCGTAACAATATTTACATGTATAAACACACACACACACACTCACACACACGCATTTCATACATTATATATACATATAAAGAGATTTGTATATATATATATATATATACATATATATGTATATATATAGGTAGATATATATATACCTCCATGAACATATATATATATACCTATATAAACATATATATGTGTGTGTGTGTGCGTGTGTGTGTGTGTGTGATATATACATAGATATAAATATATATATACATATACATATGTATATATATACATGTATATATTACTATATATATACATATATATTATATGGATGCGTATAATACATAAGTATATATGTTTATATGATATATATACAATATATGTATACGCACATATGATATATATATAACGTATATGCACATATGATGTATATATATAAATAAATACAAATAGTTATATAAAATTTATATTATATATATTATAGATATCATGTATATAGATATATTTTACACACACACACACACATATATGTATATATATATTTATATCTATATATATATCACATAGATATTATATACATATACTATAAATACATAAATATATATTATATATACATATAACATATATATATAATATATATACATATACATTTATACATATTCATATATTTGTATATGTGCCTATTTATATACATATACATATATCTATATATATAAATACATATATGAGTGTATACACACACATAGGTTTGTATGCATTCTTAAGTGGTTGACGTAGTGGTCAAATGACATTAGCGTAGGAGCATCGTCGTTTGGGCGTGGTATGGGAGGAGCGAGGGGCGGGTCTGGGCGAAGAGAACGGGCAGGCATTGCCGCTGGGCACACGGACGAGTGGGAGGGGCACCGCGGTATAAAAGCAGCGACTCCCGATGGCAGCAGCAATGACCGGCACAGCACACGCAAGCAGCTAGACATGAAGTGTCTGGTGAGGCTCTCGACAGTGGCATCCGCTCACTGAAAATGATTTTCTTTTAATATCTTTCATTTATGGAAAAAGTAGTTCCATGCAGTGAACGTGAAAGTGCAGTGTTCGTGTGATAACAGAAAATTAATTTTTAAGACTTACTTTCTATACTTTAGATATGTAAATGAATAAATATATGTGTGTATATGTATATATATATAATTATATACATATATGTGTGCGAACATTTCACATGTTTTTGATATGTGTAACACAGACACGTATATACATTTGTATATATACGTTTTATGTATATACATATGTATATATACTTATGTGTATATATACTGTATAGGTACATATACATATATATGAATATAAATATATATATGTACATTTACATATGCACATAAAGATGTACATATAAAGTATATATATATATATATATTCATCTACAGTATATTTGTGTGGATATCTGCCTGCGTGCTCACACACATGTATTACGTATTTGTATCTGTAAATGCAAACACATATAGACGCATACAAATACATATATTCATGTATATACACATCATTATGCACACGCATGCTTATGCATGTGTGAGCCTTATTTTTTCTCATTGATATGTGTATATTAGAACATAAATAATGATATCACTCACATATATTTGTGCATATATATTTGTATATCTATACACATGTATATGTAAAGGATGTATATATAAAAGCAACATACCCAGGCATGTATCTATAACAGCATAGGCACTTATTACCGTATTTTCTCACATATCTTTTGTTTCATTTCAGGTGGTAGCAGCGCTGGCGGTAGTAGCCGTGGGCTCACCAGTACCAGACAATTGTGTCGTGCCATGTGGAACTGTCGGCCAGACTTATGCGGCCTTTCCACTCCAGTACCAGGCAACCTATGCAGTTGGTGCTGGCTCAGTTGCACCAACTCCTGAAGTCCAACAAGCTACTGCAGCTTTCATGGCTGCCTGGAATGCTGCTGCCGCTCGAGCAAATACCATTACATCGACTCTATTGACACCATCAGGATATGTTCAAATCCTGCACAGTCCCACAGCCTGTGCACAGTTCTTGGCAGCATGGAATCAGCTGCTACACGTGCAGCAACTGTCCAGCATGCAGTCTACTCTCTTCCACAACCAGTTCAGCAAACTGAAGAAGTTAAGAAAGCTACTGAGGAGTTCATGGCTGCATGGAGGGCTGCTGCTCAGCGAGTTTCAACTATTCAGCAAGCAATCACTGTTTCTGCTGATCCTTATTCCTCTGCACCTAAGCCGGTAGAAGCTACTGAAGAGGTGAAAAGGGCTACAGCTGAATTCATGGAAGCTTGGAATAAGGCTGCAGCAAGAGTGCCATCTATTCAAACCACTATGTACCAGCTCTCAGGAACAACTCCTGCTGCTGCTCCTTCTCAACCAGCTGGATCTACACCCCAGTTTAGTTCATCAGTTGAACAAGCTACTGCTGAGTTCATGAAGGCATGGAATGCTGCTGCTGCTGCTGCTGCAGCTGCTCCTGATGTCAATATCATCATGGGTGCTAGCTCACGTCCCCAAAGCCCTGCTCAGTCTGTTGGTACCTATTCTGCTCCTTCTTACACTCCAGCTGCTCCTTCTGTACCTTCACATGGAGCTCCTCAGCCAGTTCAACCTACTGCTGAAGTTCAGAGAGCTACTGCAGAATTCATGGCTGCATGGAATAAGGCTGCTGCACGAGCAACCAAGATTCAGTCAGTCTTAGTAAAGTCTGGAACTCCTGGTCATTACACCATTCAAGTTCCTCAACAGGTTCAGGCTACCAGGGAAGTACAAAAGGCTACAGCTGAATTCATGGCTGCATGGAATGAAGCTGCACGTCGAGCAACTACTGTTCAGCATGCTATGTATTTCGTACCTCAGCCAGTCCAGCCAACTGAAAGAGTCGACGATCACCCGAATTCAT
>NC_051397.1:8986259-9002561 GCF_015228065.2 Penaeus monodon
AATTAATTTTTCTGTTATCACACGAACACTGCCTTTCACTTCACGCATGGAATTTTTTTTTTTCCATAAGAAAATTTTAAAAAAAAATTTTTTCAGTGAGGGGATGCCACTGTCGAGAGCCTCACCGACATTCTGTTACTTTTCGTGTGCTGTGCCGGCATGGGGGAGCCCTGTTTTTATACCGGGTGCCCCCCCCTCGTCCGTGTGCCCAGCGGAAAATCCTGCCCGTTCTCTTCCCCCAGACCCCCCTCGCTCCTCCCTACCCCCCAAAGACGATGCTCCCGCAAATGTATTTACCACTACGTCAACCACTTAAAATGCATAAAACAGTGTGTGTATACATCATAATGTTTTTATATATATAGATTATGTATATGTATTAAAATAGGCACATATAAAATATATAATATGTATAAATGTATAGATAATATTATATATATATGTTAATGTTATATAATATATTTTTATGTATTTTAGTATTTATATAAATTATTGATATATAATAGATATAAAAATATATTACATTATTGTTGTGTGTCTATATATATTTTTATGTGGTGTGTGTGTATTGTGTGTACGCTTTATCTTTTAAATATATAATATATTATATTATATATAATTAATATATTTTTTTTTTAAAATATTTATTGTATATTTTATGTGTGTGGTGTGTGTAAAAATTATCTATATACATGATATTATATATAATAATATAAATTTTATAAAACAATTGTATTTATTTTATATATACTTTGTGCATAATTTTATATATATATCATATGTGCGTTACATATATTGTATATATATCATAAAACATATATATTTATATGTATTATACGCATCCATAAATTAATTATATATAAATATTATATAATAATATTATTTTTTATATATAAAATATATAATTATATTTGTTATTATAAATATATAATTATATATATTATATAAAAAATATATATTAATATATAAAAATATTTAATTTTTTGTATATATATTTTTTATATCTATGAATATCCACCACACGCACACACACCACACGAACCCCCACACACAAATATTTTTATATAGGTATTTATTTTTGTTCATGTGGTTATATAATTATATATATAAAAACAATTATATTTTATTTTATATATAACAAATTCTTTAAATAAAATATATTTTATATATAAAAAATTTTAAATATAATATAAATTATAAAGGGTGTGGTGTGTGTGTGTGTAATGTGTGTGGTGTTTTTACATGAAAATATGTATACATATGGGTTTAATATATATATGTATTATAAATTCACATATATAATACATGGATATGTGCAATAAAGTTTTAAAAATATGTTACATGATATAAAATGTAATATATGTTGATAGTATTTATATAGCCCTATAATGGGTATATGATGTATATATATAAAATATTAATGCATATACATATGTTTCGCCGTAAAGTAATTAATTGTGTAATTACATATCTCTGAATCCTTTTTGTTATAAATGAAATAAAATATTTTTGGTGGTGTGCTTATTGTAAAAAACTATACTGTATATAATAACGCGTACCATGATATATTTTATTTTTATTATAAATATATATATATATTTAAATATACTTTCAAATATAGTTATACAAAATTTATAAGTATAAAAGCTTATTGTGTAATATTACATATTCGTATATTTCCCCTATCTATATATGTTTACATTGTGTGTTATATATCTTCCCGGGCCCACGGTATTTGGGGGGCCCCTTGCAACCATTTGTCACACAGTGTGGGAAGTAAACGTTTTTAAGTGTACCCAATTTTTATTTTATCATTTGGCTCGGGGAATTGAGCATATTTTCATTTACACACACAAACACACAAAACACACACACCAAAATATATAATTTTAAATTTTTTATTATATATATATATATATATAGTTTTCATTTTAAAAATGGTGTTAAGGGGTTTGACAGAAACGTACATTATAAAGAAGTACCTGTTGGTACCTGTCTTTTTGTAATCCTATTTTTATTCCCCAATAAAAGGAAGAAAAAATATTTTTTTAAGTATTTAGGGGCCCTTTCAGTCTTCTGGTTTTGTTTGAAGCAAAAATAATAGATCTGTGTAAATTCTTGTGAAATAGAGGTAAAATTTATAGGAATTTTAAAATTTTGAAAGTAGATCATGGTTCAAGACCCAATTTTTGGGTACCCTGACACCTCTTTGTTTAACTTTTTCCCTTGGCAAATAGAACGTAAAGTAGGAAAGTAATCCGGGTAACCTCTTTCAGAAGAGGGCTTTACTACTTTCACTCAAGTTACGCATTATCTGGGACGAGCCAAGAAAATTCTCCATGTTTTTATTTATGTTCGTAAATTTTTTTTTTTGAGTTCATCTACTGTATGAGGGGTCATACTTGCAGGCAAATTTCACTCATAAAAATTGGTATAATCCTTCACTGTTTTCGGTATAGTAGTTATGATATTCTTTACTTTACAGTTATGTATTGGTTATAGTAGTATTAATTATAAAATGACAATCATGCATTAAACATTGAAAATAAGAACTGGCGGCATATTTTTCTTATTCAGTGTTTTTTTATCCATACCTGAAATAGGTTTTGACATTTCTCATATTTGAAATATTTTAATTGCTTGTCCATATGGAATGTATACAGACAATCAATAGGATGATTTGGTACATCAGTTGCAAAGGCTAGTGGTAGAACCAGTGACCCATTAGTCTTATCAAAACATATGTCTCAAGACTGGATAATCTGTCACGTTGCAGCTGAGAAGCACAAACAAGTATGTGGTGCATAAAGCATTAGTTCTGAGTGAAGATGAAGAGACTTCTATATTCCAAAGTAATAAGCAGCTTTACCATAATCACTATAAAAAATGTATTTTGTTAATGTGATTTTAAACATCTTGAACTAGCATTGGGATGCAGTGCAATTTCATGTCATCCTTTCACTTTTGTAGAACATGCATCACTTACAGATTACCAGATACATAAAAAGGAACAAATATACACTAAATAATATTTCGTATGAAATAGTTTAATACTATGACATTCTGATTCATTTCGTTTTTATTTACAATCGCATTTGTCGTGGAAAAGTAACAAGAATCTATAAATGATGATAGCTAGATCAGTCATACAGGAGTTTTTTTGTTTTTTTAATAATCTTTTTTAGCAGCCTTCCCCATGAAAGGAAGTCCAGGGAAAAGGGAGCAAGGGCCCGGTCAAAAAAGAATAAAAACCCGGGGGGTTTAGAGGCCCCTGTGCTGTATTTTTATTGCATGGGGGGGGGCCCTGACAGCCAACACTGGGGAACAGGCATTCCCGGCCAGGGGACCCCAGATGCGGGGCGAGCGCCTCTCGGCAGTTTAAAAATGTGGCCATGAACTGTTTTTTGGGCAGCTCTGCCTCGGGGGTACAAAAAACCGGTGATGGGGCTGCACAAGCAGCAAGGTATCCAGAGCATTTTTAGCCTGACAATTTTGTACTTGTTTTTCTCTTTTTTGGAACTCGGGCAGCAGCGCGTTTCCCAAGCGCCATGAATTAAAGCTGTAGCTCTGCACTAAATCAGTTGGTTTTGCACTGGCTGGGGCCCCTGTTACTGTCAGCTTAATGGCTATCTCTTTGGAGCAGCATAATGCCATGCGGGTCAGGGAATTTGCTGTAGCTCTTTTAAACCCCCTCCTCAGTCGTTGGACTTTTTGTGGAAGGGTTTTGCCCACTGCCTGTTCAAAAACAGGGGGCTTTTTCTGAAACTGCTTTGAAATGCTGCCATGAATTCTTGTTTTTGCCTTCTTGACAGCATCTTTGGCATAAACCCGGTTTTTAGGAGTTTGACCGTTTTCAGGGGGAGATGACTGAACTGTGAAAGCCTTCTGGGCAGCGGGCTTTTCCAAATTGCGCCATAAATTTTCAGCTTTTGGGCTCTCTAAAATTTTCAAGGGGGGGTTGACAGGCTGGGGAAACCATAAGTTCCCACAGCAGAGGTGGGCCCGGGTAGGGTAAAAAAGGGAAGGACCCTTAGGACGGGAACCAGCACCCTTTGTTTGATTTTAAAATTTCAGGAGCAGCGAAAGCAGCTGCGGGCGGGCAGCATTCCCATCCCTTCATGAACTCAGCAGTTGCTTTTTTTTTCCACTGAGGGGGTAAAGCGGGAGCAGAACCAGAAGGATGAGCAGGACAGAAGCTGGTACAGTACCGGCTTTTTGGTAAACAGGGGCCCTGAAGGGCTCCTACCCTACTGCGCCTTATTAAAAAGCTTTTTTTTTCCCTTTAATTCATCTGTGGCTCTCTTAATTTCCTCAGAAAGGCCTCTCCCGTTTTGGTACAGCAGAATAAGGATCAGCAGTCCACCCCACTGTTTGTCTGATGCAGATGCTTTTCCGTGCGGGCAGATTCCCAAGCAGCCATGAACTCAGCATTTAGCTCGTCGAACTTCTTCATTTGGGGGGACTGGTTGGGGTACAAAAAATACATACCATGTAACAGTATTTGCTCAAAGTGCAGCTTCTTTCCATGCGGCCTAAATTCAGCTGTACCCTTTTGGGTATTCCCTGGTAGCCTGAACTTGTTGGGGAAATTTAAAAAGGGGTGTAAGGCCCCAGGAGTTCCAAAACCAAACTAGGCCCTGATTTAATCTTTTTTGTCGTGCAGCACCCTTTTATTCCATGCACCATGAATTTGCAGTAGCTCTCTAAACTTAGCAGTGGTTAAACGGGCCCTGAGGAGCCCCTTTTATAAGGGTACAGCAGGGGGCAGCTGGAGTGAAAGAGGAAGGAGCGGGTTTGGGGTCCCAAACAGAGTGTGCTTGGTATAAAACATCTGGGGGCGGGATCCGAGGAAGAGACTAGCACCCATGATGATTTTGACATCGGGAAAGCACGGGCACAGCTGCAGAAAGCACCCATTCCTTTCCCCTTTTTAACTCAGCAGAAACTTGTTAAACTGAGGGGGTGAAGGGGGGAGTAAACCAAAAAGGTTGGGGCCAGGAGCAGCACTGGTACAGTCCCGGCTTACTTGGAAAACAGAAAGTCTGAATGGCCCTACTCAGCTCCAAGGCCTTTTTCCAAGCATCCATGAATTCACTGGGGCTCTTTTAATTTCCCTCAGTACCTTACCTTTTTTTGGTACAGCAGGTAAGGATCAGCATTCACACTCCTGTTTGTTGATAGCAGATGCTCTCCGTGCGGGCAGTTCCCCAAAACAGCCATGAACTCAGCATTAGCTTTTCAAAACTTTTTCGGGTTGGGTTTGGACGGGCTGAGGAAACAGAATAAAATGGGCATGTGAACATATTTGCTGGGGACGTCCCAGCTTCTTTCCATGCAGCCTTTGAATTCAGCTGTAGCCTTTTGTATTTCCCTGGTACCCTTAAACCTTTTTGGGGAACTTGAATGGTATAATGACCAGGAGTTCCAGACTTAACTAAGACAGTTTTAAATTTTTTTGGGTTGCTCGTGCAGCACCCTTTATTCCCAGGGAAACCCCATGAATTTTTTTTCAGTAGCCTCTAAACTTCAGAAAGTAGGTTAAACGGGCGGGGAAAGCTCCTATAAAGGGGTTACAGCAGGAGCAGCTGGAGTGAAAGAGGAAGGAGCAGAGGGGGTTTTACCAACAAGTGTGCTTGGTAACAACATTCTGAACAGAGTCCGAGGAAGAGACTAGCACCCAAATGATGATTTTGACATCAGGAGCACGCAGCACAGCAGCACCCGCTTTCCCCAGGGCCTTCTTTGAACTCAGCAGTACCCTTTTTCTTAACAGCAGGGGTAAAAGGGGGGAGCAACCCCAAAAGGGTTGAGAAAGGGGGCAGCAGCGGGGTACAGTCCCGGGCTACTTGGTAACAGTAGTCTAAAATGGCTCCACCTAGTTTCCCACCCCTTATTCCAAGCATCCATGAATTCAGCTGTGGCTCTTTTAAAACTTCCTCAGTAGCCTCTACCGGTTTGGTCCCGAAAATTTGGGAAATTCAGCATTTACACTCATTTGCTTGTCTGATGCAATGCTCCCCGTGCAGCAAAAATTCCCCAAAAAGCAGCCATGAACTCAGCAGTAGCTCGTCGAATTTTTCATTGGCTGGACTGGCTGGGGGTACAGAATACATAGAATGCTGAACATTTTTTTGCTCGACTTTGCAGTTTTCATTCCTTTCAGCCTTTGAATTCAGCTTACCCTTTTGTACTTCCCTGGTAGCCTGAACCTTTTGGGGAAAACTTGAATGGTGTAATGACCGGGAGAAACCAGACTTAACTGGGACTGACTGAATTTTGGGTTGCTCGTGCAGCAGCCGTTTTTCCCCATGCCCCAAAATTCTGCAGTAGCCCCTCTGAACTTCAGCAGTAGGTTAAAACGGGCCCTGAGGGCCCCCTAGAAGGTACAGCAGGAGCAGCTGGAGTAAAAGGGGAAAAGGAAAGCAGATGGGGAAACCAAACAGATTTGTGTTTGGTATACACAGTCTGAGCAGGATTTCCGAGGAAGAGAGCTAGCCCCCATGATGTTTTATTGACATCAGGAGCAGCTGCAGCAGCTGCAGCAGCAGCATTCCATGCCTTCATGAACTCAGCATTTGCTTGTTCCCATGAGGGGTAAAGCGAGGAGCTGAACCAGAAGGTTGAGCAGGAGCAGCAGCTGGCACAGTACCTGCTACTTGGTAAACAGTAGTCTGAATGGCTCCTACTCTAGCTGCAGCCTTATTCCAAGCATCCATGAATTCAGCTGTGGCTCTCTTAACTTCCTCAGTAGCCTCTACCTGTTTTGGTACAGCAGAGTAAGGATCAGCAGTCACACTCACTGCTTGTCTGATAGCAGATGCTCTCTGTGCAGCAGATTCCCAAGCAGCCATGAATTCAGCAGTAGCTCGTCGAACTTCTTCAGTTGGCTGGACTGGCTGAGGTACAGAATACATAGCATGCTGTACAGTAGTTGCTCGACGTGCAGCTTCATTCCATGCAGCCATGAATTCAGCTGTAGCCTTTTGTACTTCCCTGGTAGCTTGAACCTGTTGAGGAACTTGAATGGTGTAATGACCAGGAGTTCCAGACTTTACTAAGACTGACTGAATCTTGGTTGCTCGTGCAGCAGCCTTATTCCATGCAGCCATGAATTCTGCAGTAGCTCTCTGAACTTCAGCAGTAGGTTGAACTGGCTGAGGAGCTCCATGTGAAGGTACAGAAGGAGCAGCTGGAGTGTAAGAAGGAGCAGAATAGGTACCAACAGACTGAGCAGGGCTTTGGGGACGTGAGCTAGCACCCATGATGATATTGACATCAGGAGCAGCTGCAGCAGCAGCAGCAGCAGCATTCCATGCCTTCATGAACTCAGCAGTAGCTTGTTCAACTGATGGACTAAACTGGGGTGTAGATCCAGCTGGTTGAGAAGGAGCAGCAGCAGGTGTTGTTCCTGAGAGCTGGTACATAGTGGTTTGAATAGATGGCACTCTTGCTGCAGCCTTATTCCAAGCTTCCATGAATTCAGCTGTAGCCCTTTTCACCTCTTCAGTAGCTTCTACCGGCTTAGGTGCAGAGGAATAAGGATCAGCAGAAACAGTGATTGCTTGCTGAATAGTTGAAACTCGCTGAGCAGCAGCCCTCCATGCAGCCATGAACTCCTCAGTAGCTTTCTTAACTTCTTCAGTTTGCTGAACTGGTTGTGGGAGAGAGTAGACTGCATGCTGGACAGTTGCTGCACGTGTAGCAGCTTGATTCCATGCTGCCAAGAACTGTGCACAGGCTGTGTGGACTTGTGCAGGATTTTGAACATATCCTGATGGTTTGTTCGAAGGGGCAGCATTCCAGGCAGCCATGAAAGCTGCAGTAGCTTGTTGGACTTCAGGAGTTGGTGCAACTGAGCCAGCACCAACTGCATAGGTTGCCTGGTACTGGAGTGGAAAGGCCGCATAAGTCTGGCCGACAGTTCCACATGGCACGACACAATTGTCTGGTACTGGTGAGCCCACGGCTACTACCGCCAGCGCTGCTACCACCTGAAATGAAACAAAAGATATGTGAGAAAATACGGTAATAAGTGCCTATGCTGTTATAGATACATGCCTGGGTATGTTGCTTTTATATATACATCCTTTACATATACATGTGTATAGATACACATATATATTATACGCACAAATATATGTGAGTGATATCATTATTTATGTTCTAATATACACATATCAATGAGAAAAAAATAAGGCTCACACTGCATACGCATGCGTGTGCATAATGATGTGTATATACATGAATATATGTATTTGTATGCGTCTATATGTCTTTGTATTTACAGATACAAATACGTAATACATGTGTGTGAGCACGCAGGCGATATCCACACAAATATACTGTAGATGAATATATATATACTTTATATGTACATCTTTATGTGCATATGTAAATGTACATATTATATATTTATATTCATATATATGTATATGTACGTATAAATGTACCTATACAGTATATATATACACATAAGTATATATACATATGTATATACATAAATAACATTTGTATATATACATAAAACGTATATATACATATGTATATACGTGTCTGTGTTACACACATATCAAAAACATGTGAAATGTTCGCACACATATATGTATATATAGATTATATAATATACATATACACACATATATTTATTCATTTACATATCTAAAGTATAGAAAGTAATTCTTAAAAATTAATTTTCTGTTATCACACGAACACTGCACTTTCACGTTCACTGCATAGAACTACTTTTTTTTCCATAAATGAAAGATATTAAAAGAAAATCATTTTCAGTGAGCGGATGCCACTGTCGAGAGCCTCACCAGACACTTCATGTCTAGCTGCTTGCGTGTGCTGTGCCGGCCATCGGGAGTCGCTGCTTTTATACCGCGGTGCCCCTCCCACTCGTCCGTGTGCCCAGCGGCAATGCCTGCCCGTTCTCTTCGCCCAGACCCGCCCCTCGCTCCTCCCATACCACGCCCAAAAGACGATGCTCCTACGCTAATGTAATTTACCACTACGTCAACCACTTAAGAATGCATACAAACTTATGTGTGTGTATACACTCATATATGTATTTATATATATAGATATATGTATATGTATATAAATAGGTATACATATATGCACATATATGAATATATGAAAATGTATAAATATATATGTATATATATAATTGTGTGTATATATATATATATATATATATATGTTATATGTATATATAATATATATTTTATTTATAGATATATATATATATATATATATGTATATGTATATATATATTTATATCTATGTATATATCACACACACACGCACACACACACACACGCACACACACACATATATATGTTTATATAGGTATATATATATGTTCATGTAGGTATATATATATCTACCTATATATATATACATATATATGGATATATATATATACAAATCTCTTTATATATATATATATATATATATATATATATATATATATATATATTAATGTATGAAATGTGTGTGTGTGTGTGTGTGTGTAAGTATGTGTGTGTGTGTGTTTATACATGTAAATATGTATACATATGTGTGTTTAATATATATATGTATATATAAATTCACATATATAATACATGGATATGTGCATATATAAGATTTATACATATGTATACATGATATATATATGTATATATATGTTGATATGTATATGTATATAGACCTATATATAGGTATATGTATGTATATATATAGAAATATATGTATATGCATATACATATGTCTATCGACACGTAAAAGTAGATGTAATTGTGTATATGTACATATACTCTGAATCCATATTTGTGCATATGAATGTAATATAAATATATTTGTGTGTGTGTGCTTATGTGTAAACATACATATACTGTATATATATAAACGCGTACACATGCATATATATGTATATATATATATATATATATATATATGTATATATATATATATATACTTTCAATATATGTATATACATAGAATTTATATAAGTATACAAGCTTATGTGTGTACATATATACATATTCGTATATTTACACATATCTATATATGTATATACATTTGTGTGTATATATATCTATACCGGACCCAGCGGTATTTGGGGGCCCATTGCAACCAATTTGTCACACAGTGTGGCAACGTATAACGTTTCAAGTGTACACCAATTTTTATTGTATCATTTAAGGCTCGGAGAATGTGAGCATATGTCTCATTTACACACACACACACACACACACACACACACACACACACACAATATATATATATATATATATATATATATATATAGTTTTCATTTTAAAAATGGTGTTAAGGTGATATTGACAGAAATCAGTACATATATAATGAAGTACCTGTTGGTACCTGTCGTTATTGTAGATCCTAATTTGTTATTACAACAATAAAGAGGAAGAAACAATATTTAAGTATTTATGGCCATTTCAGTCTTCTGTGTTTTGTTTGAAGCAAAATATATATGATCTGTGTAATTCTTTGTGAGAATAGAGGTAAAATTTAGTAGGAATTTTAATATTTAAGAAATGGCTACACCTACTTTGTCTTAACTTTTTCCAGTGTGGCAAATAGAACAGTAATGTATGGAAACGTAATCCTGGGTACGACCTCATTACAGAAGAGGACTTTACTTGACTTTGTCACTCAAGTTACGCATTATCTGGCACGAGCCAAGAAGAATCTCCTCCATGTTTTTATTTATGTTCGTAATTTTTTTTTAGAGTTCATCTCACTGTAGTGAGGCGTCATACTTGCAGGCAGAATTTCACTCATAAACATTGGTATAATCCTTCACTGATTTACGGTATATGTAGTTATGATATTCTTTACTTTACAGTTATGTATTAGTGTTATAGATAGTATTTAATTATAAAATGACAATCAATGCACTTAAACATTGGTAACTAAGAACTGGCGGCATATTTTACTTATATCAGTGTTTTGTATCCAGTTACCTGAAATAGGTTTTGACATTTCTCATATTTGAAATATTTTAATTGCTTGTCCATATGGAATGTATACAGTCAATCAATAGGATAATATGGTACATCAGTTGCAAAGGCTAGTGATAGAACCAGTGACCCATTAGTCTTATCAAAACATATGTCTCAAGACTGGATAATCTGTCACGTTGCAGCTGAGAAGCACAAACAAGTATGTGGTGCATAAAGCATTAGTTCTGAGTGAAGATGAAGAGACTTCTATATTCCAAAGTAATAAGCAGCTTTACCATAATCACTATAAAAAATGTATTTTGTTAATGTGATTTTAAACATCTTGAACTAGCATTGGGATGCAGTGCAATTTCATGTCATCCTTTCACTTTTGTAGAACATGCATCATTTACAGATTACCATATACATAAAAAGGAACAAATATACACTAAATAATATTTCGTATGAAATAGTTTAATACTATGACATTCTGATTCATTTCGTTTTTATTTACAATCGCATTTGTCGTGGAAAAGTAACAAGAATCTATAAATGATGATAGCTAGATCAGTCATACAGGAGTTTTTTTTTTTTTTTTTTTCATAATCTTCTTAGCAGTCCTTCACATGAAGAGGAAGTCCTTGGAAAGGAGCGAAGAGACGGTCAGAAAGAATGTAACCGTGGGTAGAGGCACCTGTGCTGTATGTTATTACATGGGATGGGGCATGCACAGCCAACACTGGAGGAACAGGCAGTACGCCACGGGACACAGATGCGCGGCGAGCAGCCTCTTCGGCAGCTCTGAATGTGGCCATGAACTGTTCTTTGGCAGCTCTGACCTCAGGGGTATCAGAAACAGGTGATGGGGCTGCACAAGCAGCACAGGTATCCAGAGCACTTGAGCCTGACAATGTGTACATGGTTGTCTCAATTTTTGGAACTCGGGCAGCAGCGCGATTCCAAGCAGCCATGAATTCAGCTGTAGCTCTCTGCACCTCATCAGTTGGTTGCACTGGCTGTGGTCCTGATACTGTCAGCTTAATGGCTGATGCTCGTTGAGCAGCATCATGCCATGCAGTCATGAATTCTGCTGTAGCTCTCTTAACCTCCTCAGTCTGTTGGACTTGTTGTGGAATGGTTGACACTGCCTGTTCAACAACAGGTGCTCTTCTAGCAGCTGCATTGTATGCTGCCATGAACTCTTGTGTTGCCTTCTTGACAGCATCTGTTGCATCAACCGGTGTAGGAGTTTGACCAGATTTCAGGAGAGATGATTGAATCTGTGTAGCCTTCTGGGCAGCAGCATTCCATGCAGCCATGAATTCAGCTGTTGCTCTCTGAACTTCAAGGGTGGGTTGTACAGGCTGGGGAACACCATAAGTATGCACAGCAGAGGTGGGTCCTGAGTAGGTAAAAGAATGGGAAGGAGCCTGAGGACGGGAACCAGCACCCATGATGATATTGACATCAGGAGCAGCTGCAGCAGCTGCAGCAGCAGCATTCCATGCCTTCATGAACTCAGCAGTTGCTTGTTCCACTGATGGGGTGAAGCGAGGAGCAGAACCAGAAGGATGAGCAGGAGCAGCAGCTGGTACAGTACCGGCTACTTGGTAAACAGTAGTCTGAATGGCTCCTACCCTAGCTGCAGCCTTATTCCAAGCATCCATGAATTCAGCTGTGGCTCTCTTAACTTCCTCAGTAGCCTCTACCTGTTTTGGTACAGCAGAATAAGGATCAGCAGTCACACTCACTGCTTGTCTGATAGCAGATGCTCTCCGTGCAGCAGATTCCCAAGCAGCCATGAACTCAGCAGTAGCTCGTCGAACTTCTTCAGTTGGCTGGACTGGTTGAGGTACAGAATACATAGCATGCTGAACAGTAGTTGCTCGACGTGCAGCTTCATTCCATGCAGCCATGAATTCAGCTGTAGCCTTTTGTACTTCCCTGGTAGCCTGAACTTGTTGAGGAACTTGAATGGTGTAATGACCAGGAGTTCCAGACTTAACTAGGACTGACTGAATCTTGGTTGCTCGTGCAGCAGCCTTATTCCATGCAGCCATGAATTCTGCAGTAGCTCTCTGAACTTCAGCAGTAGGTTGAACTGGCTGAGGAGCTCCATATGAAGGTACAGCAGGAGCAGCTGGAGTGAAAGAGGAAGGAGCAGATGGGGTACCAACAGAGTGTGCTTGGTATACAACAGTCTGAGCAGGAGTCCGAGGAAGAGAGCTAGCACCCATGATGATATTGACATCAGGAGCAGCTGCAGCAGCTGCAGCAGCAGCATTCCATGCCTTCATGAACTCAGCAGTAGCTTGTTCCACTGAGGGGGTGAAGCGGGGAGCTGAACCAGAAGCTTGAGCAGGAGCAGCAGCTGGTACAGTACCTGCTACTTGGTAAACAGTAGTCTGAATGGCTCCTACTCTAGCTGCAGCCTTATTCCAAGCATCCATGAATTCAGCTGTGGCTCTCTTAACTTCCTCAGTAGCCTCTACCTGTTTTGGTACAGCAGAGTAAGGATCAGCAGTCACACTCACTGCTTGTCTGATAGCAGATGCTCTCCGTGCAGCAGATTCCCAAGCAGCCATGAACTCAGCAGTAGCTCGTCGAACTTCTTCAGTTGGCTGGACTGGCTGAGGTACAGAATACATAGCATGCTGAACAGTAGTTGCTCGACGTGCAGCTTCATTCCATGCAGCCATGAATTCAGCTGTAGCCTTTTGTACTTCCCTGGTAGCCTGAACCTGTTGAGGAACTTGAATGGTATAATGACCAGGAGTTCCAGACTTAACTAAGACAGATTGAATCTTGGTTGCTCGTGCAGCAGCCTTATTCCATGCAGCCATGAATTCTGCAGTAGCTCTCTGAACTTCAGCAGTAGGTTGAACTGGCTGAGGAGCTCCATATGAAGGTACAGCAGGAGCAGCTGGAGTGAAAGAGGAAGGAGCAGATGGGGTACCAACAGAGTGTGCTTGGTATACAACAGTCTGAGCAGGAGTCCGAGGAAGAGAGCTAGCACCCATGATGATATTGACATCAGGAGCAGCTGCAGCAGCAGCAGCAGCAGCATTCCATGCCTTCATGAACTCAGCAGTAGCCTGTTCAACAGCAGGGGTGAAACGGGGAGCAGATCCAGAAGGTTGAGCAGGAGCAGCAGCTGGTACAGTACCGGCTACTTGGTAAACAGTAGTCTGAATGGCTCCTACTCTAGCTGCAGCCTTATTCCAAGCATCCATGAATTCAGCTGTGGCTCTCTTAACTTCCTCAGTAGCCTCTACCTGTTTTGGTACAGCAGAATAAGGATCAGCAGTTACACTCACTGCTTGTCTGATAGCAGATGCTCTCCGTGCAGCAGATTCCCAAGCAGCCATGAACTCAGCAGTAGCTTTTCGAACTTCTTCAGTTGGCTGGACTGGCTGAGGTACAGAATACATAGCATGCTGAACAGTAGTTGCTCGACGTGCAGCTTCATTCCATGCAGCCATGAATTCAGCTGTAGCCTTTTGTACTTCCCTGGTAGCCTGAACCTGTTGAGGAACTTGAATGGTGTAATGACCAGGAGTTCCAGACTTAACTAGGACTGACTGAATCTTGGTTGCTCGTGCAGCAGCCTTATTCCATGCAGCCATGAATTCTGCAGTAGCTCTCTGAACTTCAGCAGTAGGTTGAACTGGCTGAGGAGCTCCATATGAAGGTACAGCAGGAGCAGCTGGAGTGAAAGAGGAAGGAGCAGATGGGGTACCAACAGAGTGTGCTTGGTATACAACAGTCTGAGCAGGAGTCCGAGGAAGAGAGCTAGCACCCATGATGATATTGACATCAGGAGCAGCTGCAGCAGCTGCAGCAGCAGCATTCCATGCCTTCATGAACTCAGCAGTTGCTTGTTCCACTGAGGGGGTAAAGCGAGGAGCTGAACCAGAAGGTTGAGCAGGAGCAGCAGCTGGCACAGTACCTGCTACTTGGTAAACAGTAGTCTGAATGGCTCCTACTCTAGCTGCAGCCTTATTCCAAGCATCCATGAATTCAGCTGTGGCTCTCTTAACTTCCTCAGTAGCCTCTACCTGTTTTGGTACAGCAGAATAAGGATCAGCAGTCACACTCACTGCTTGTCTGATAGCAGATGCTCTCTGTGCAGCAGATTCCCAAGCAGCCATGAATTCAGCAGTAGCTCGTCGAACTTCTTCAGTTGGCTGGACTGGCTGAGGTACAGAATACATAGCATGCTGTACAGTAGTTGCTCGACGTGCAGCTTCATTCCATGCAGCCATGAATTCTGCAGTAGCTCTCTGAACTTCAGCAGTAGGTTGAACTGGCTGAGGAGCTCCATGTGAAGGTACAGAAGGAGCAGCTGGAGTGTAAGAAGGAGCAGAATAGGTACCAACAGACTGAGCAGGGCTTTTGGGGACGTGAGCTAGCACCCATGATGATATTGACATCAGGAGCAGCTGCAGCGCAGCAGCAGCAGCATTCCATGCCTTCATGAACTCAGCAGTAGCTTGTTCAACTGATGGACTAAACTGGGGTGTAGATCCAGCTGGTTGAGAAGGAGCAGCAGCAGGTGTTGTTCCTGAGAGCTGGTACATAGTGGTTTGAATAGATGGCACTCTTGCTGCAGCTTATTCCAAGCTTCCATGAATTCAGCTGTAGCCCTTTTCACCTCTTCAGTAGCTTCTACCGGCTTAGGTGCAGAGGAATAAGGATCAGCAGAAACAGTGATTGCTTGCTGAATAGTTGAAACTCGCTGAGCAGCAGCCCTCCATGCAGCCATGAACTCCTCAGTAGCTTTCTTAACTTCTTCAGTTTGCTGAACTGGTTGTGGGAGAGAGTAGACTGCATGCTGGACAGTTGCTGCACGTGTAGCAGCTTGATTCCATGCTGCCAAGAACTGTGCACAGGCTGTGTGGACTTGTGCAGGATTTTGAACATATCCTGATGGTGTCAATAGAGTCGATGTAATGGTATTTGCTCGAGCAGCAGCAGCATTCCAGGCAGCCATGAAAGCTGCAGTAGCTTGTTGGACTTCAGGAGTTGGTGCAACTGAGCCAGCACCAACTGCATAGGTTGCCTGGTACTGGAGTGGAAAGGCCGCATAAGTCTGGCCGACAGTTCCACATGGCACGACACAATTGTCTGGTACTGGTGAGCCCACGGCTACTACCGCCAGCGCTGCTACCACCTAAAATAACATAGAGTATGAACGATAAAATCGAGTATTTAAAGAGATGTACAAACACGCACAGACATATATTTATGTGTATGTGTACACACACACACACACAATATTTATACACAACATATATATATATATTATATAATTATATATATAAAGTAATATCTAATATAATATATATTA
>NC_051397.1:9002661-9005161 GCF_015228065.2 Penaeus monodon
CAGCCGTCAGGGTATCAGAAACAGGTGATGGGGCTGCACAAGCAGCACAGGTATCCAGAGCACTTGAGCCTGACAATGTGTACATGGTTGTCTCAATTTTTGGAACTCGGGCAGCAGCGCGATTCCAAGCAGCCATGAATTCAGCTGTAGCTCTCTGCACCTCATCAGTTGGTTGCACTGGCTGTGGTCCTGATACTGTCAGCTTAATGGCTGATGCTCGTTGAGCAGCATCATGCCATGCAGTCATGAATTCTGCTGTAGCTCTCTTAACCTCCTCAGTCTGTTGGACTTGTTGTGGAATGGTTGACACTGCCTGCACGACAGGTTTCTCTGAACTCTTGTGTTGCCTTCTTGACAGCATCTGTTGCATCAACCGGTGTAGGAGTTTGACCAGATTTCAGGAGAGATGATTGAATCTGTGTAGCCTTCTGGGCAGCAGCATTCCATGCAGCCATGAATTCAGCTGTTGCTCTCTGAACTTCAAGGGTGGGTTGTACAGGCTGGGGAACACCATAAGTATGCACAGCAGAGGTGGGTCCTGAGTAGGTAAAAGAATGGGAAGGAGCCTGAGGACGGGAACCAGCACCCATGATGATATTGACATCAGGAGCAGCTGCAGCAGCTGCAGCAGCAGCATTCCATGCCTTCATGAACTCAGCAGTTGCTTGTTCCACTGATGGGGTGAAGCGAGGAGCAGAACCAGAAGGATGAGCAGGAGCAGCAGCTGGTACAGTACCGGCTACTTGGTAAACAGTAGTCTGAATGGCTCCTACTCTAGCTGCAGCCTTATTCCAAGCATCCATGAATTCAGCTGTGGCTCTCTTAACTTCCTCAGTAGCCTCTACCTGTTTTGGTACAGCAGAATAAGGATCAGCAGTCACACTCACTGCTTGTCTGATAGCAGATGCTCTCCGTGCAGCAGATTCCCAAGCAGCCATGAACTCAGCAGTAGCTCGTCGAACTTCTTCAGTTGGCTGGACTGGCTGAGGTACAGAATACATAGCATGCTGAACAGTAGTTGCTCGACGTGCAGCTTCATTCCATGCAGCCATGAATTCTGCAGTAGCTCTCTGAACTTCAGCAGTAGGTTGAACTGGCTGAGGAGCTCCATATGAAGGTACAGCAGGAGCAGCTGGAGTGAAAGAGGAAGGAGCAGATGGGGTACCAACAGAGTGTGCTTGGTATACAACAGTCTGAGCAGGAGTCCGAGGAAGAGAGCTAGCACCCATGATGATATTGACATCAGGAGCAGCTGCAGCAGCTGCAGCAGCAGCATTCCATGCCTTCATGAACTCAGCAGTAGCTTGTTCCACTGAGGGGGTGAAGCGGGGAGCTGAACCAGAAGCTTGAGCAGGAGCAGCAGCTGGTACAGTACCGCTACTTGGTAAACAGTAGTCTGAATGGCTCCTACTCTAGCTGCAGCCTTATTCCAAGCATCCATGAATTCAGCTGTGGCTCTCTTAACTTCCTCAGTAGCCTCTACCTGTTTTGGTACAGCAGAGTAAGGATCAGCAGTCACACTCACTGCTTGTCTGATAGCAGATGCTCTCCGTGCAGCAGATTCCCATGCAGCCATGAATTCAGCTGTAGCCTTTGAACTTCCCTGTACCTGAACCTGTTGAGGACTTGAATGTGTATAATGACCAGGAGTTCCAGACTTAACTAAGACAGATTGAATCTTGGTTGCTCGTGCAGCAGCCTTATTCCATGCAGCCATGAATTCTGCAGTAGCTCTCTGAACTTCAGCAGTAGGTTGAACTGGCTGAGGAGCTCCATATGAAGGTACAGCAGGAGCAGCTGGAGTGAAAGAGGAAGGAGCAGATGGGGTACCAACAGAGTGTGCTTGGTATACAACAGTCTGAGCAGGAGTCCGAGGAAGAGAGCTAGCACCCATGATGATATTGACATCAGGAGCAGCTGCAGCAGCTGCAGCAGCAGCATTCCATGCCTTCATGAACTCAGCAGTAGCCTGTTCAACAGCAGGGGTGAAACGGGGAGCAGATCCAGAAGGTTGAGCAGGAGCAGCAGCTGGTACAGTACCGGCTACTTGGTAAACAGTAGTCTGAATGGCTCCTACTCTAGCTGCAGCCTTATTCCAAGCATCCATGAATTCAGCTGTGGCTCTCTTAACTTCCTCAGTAGCCTCTACCTGTTTTGGTACAGCAGAATAAGGATCAGCAGTTACACTCACTGCTTGTCTGATAGCAGATGCTCTCCGTGCAGCAGATTCCCAAGCAGCCATGAACTCAGCAGTAGCTCGTCGAACTTCTTCAGTTGGCTGGACTGGCTGAGGTACAGAATACATAGCATGCTGAACAGTAGTTGCTCGACGTGCAGCTTCATTCCATGCAGCCATGAATTCAGCTGTAGCCTTTTGTACTTCCCTGGTAGCCTGAACCTGTTGAGGAACTTGAATGGTGTAATGACCAGGAGTCCAGACTTAACTAGGACTGACTGGGAGCCTTATTCCATGCAGCCATGAATTCTGCAGTAGCTCTCT
>NC_051397.1:9060377-9062877 GCF_015228065.2 Penaeus monodon
CAAGGGCGCACTCGCACTGGAAGGCACCCCCACCCCCCTTGCAATTGACCGCATTTCTTTCTTTTTTTTTACTCTCTTCTTCCGCCCGTTTCCCTGCTTACCCTAGAAATTTATGTTCACGTCTGGTAAAGAGGGAATCCACAGTCGAGGGCGTGGCGGAGGCGTCAGGTCAGCAGGGGTCAAGTCGATCAGGAAATTCGGTCGATATGTTTACAAAGGATAATCTCAGGGATAATTAAAGCGTGAAGTCGTGTGTGTCGATGATATTTGGATACTTAATGGTTTTTTTTTTTTTTTTTTTAGTATTTGTTGTGTTTAATTTCGTTTTTTTTTTCGTACCCTTTTTCTTTTCTGCTCCTCTGGTTTTCTTTATATTTTTTTTTTCATTTCTTCTTTTGCATTGCGTTGATGTACTGCTACATAGTTGTTTTGTATATGTCATTGTGTAGAAAATGGTGTATGTGTATGTGTCTTTATATGTATTTGTCTGTATGTGTATATGTGTACGTTTTTTGTATTGTGTATCTGTATGTCTATATGTGTGTTTGTGTATGTGCTTATATGTGTACCTATATATGTGTGTGTCTGAGGTTGTGTGTCTATATGTGTGTGTCTTTGCTTGTATTTCTATGCGTTTATGTGTGTGTTTCTCTATGTATATGCGTCTGTGTATTTGTAGCTGTATCCGTATTTCTTTCTGTGTGTGCATGTGCGGCTGCATGTATGTCTGTATGTGCTTGTTTGTATATATGTCTACATACATATCTGCATGTTGGTGTCTATACACTGTGTGCAATTATGCATTTATGTTTTTTTGGGGGGTATATCTGTATATCTATATATGTGTATACGAATGTATGCTTATTTATGAATGCGTTTGTGCCTCTTAAAAGGTCAAAGTTCAAGTCCAGCGCCTTAAAAGGACAGGCGGCCCAAGAAGCGGCGGGGAACACCCGAGGGGGCAGCCGGGATGTCGTGACGTGGTCAGAATCTTACACACACGAGCGAAAAAAAAAATTCAGAAATGTAAAAAAAGAAGAAAAGTAAAGAGAGGGGGGATGGAGGAGGGAGGAAGGGTGGGAGGGAGGGAGGGAGGGAGGGAGGGAGGGAGAGGAGAGGAGAGGGAGAGGGAGAGGGAGAGAGAAGGGGAGAGAGAGAGAGAGAGAGGGAGAGAGAGAGAGAGAGAGAGAGAGAGAGAGAGAGAGAGAGAGAGAAAGAGAGGGAGGGGGGAGAATGAGAAGAACGAGGAAAGAACAGAAACAAAGATAAAATTAATTGAATTTAATTATTTTCAAGAAGAGAGAGTAATATTTTCAGGATAACAATTTAAGAAAAAAAAACGAAACAAAAAACAGAAAAAGTATACAATAAAAGAATGAAAGAAACAAGGAAAGAAAATAAAGAAAAGAAAAAGCAACAAAGAAAACTGGCGACAAATATAAAAGCAAAAAAAAAATAAATAAAAAAAAATAAAAATACACCGAAAGTAAAGTCACTTAAAAGCATACAAAAATATTATGAAAGAATGAACGAACCAGAAAAAAATGATAATAAATAAATAATAATAATAATAATAATAATAATAATAATAATAATAATAATAATAATAATAATAATAATAATCAAAAGGTAAACCAAAAATAAAAAAACAACGAGATTTTCTTTGGTTCAATACAACTTTCAGCTTCGGTTGGTCTTATCCTCCAAAATGATCGTCAGAGTCACATAAGCGTGCGAGGGAAAGAAAGAAAGAGAGAAAGGGAAAAAAAATCAAATAAAAGAAGAAGAAAAAATGGAATAAAAAACAAACTGAAATACCTGGTCATAGTCTGAGCCTTCTGGATATTATATATATATATATATATATATATATATATATATATATATATATATATATATATATATATATATATATAACGGATTAAGATAACGTATTCTGTGATCTCATTCCTATTCTCTGTCCTCTATTTCTCTCTATTCTCTATTTCCATCCTCTCCACTCCGTTTCTTCTCCTTCCTTTCTCTCTGTTTTCGTTCCTGGACTTCCATTCTCTCATCTCTGTTCCTTATCATATTTTTTTTTCTATTTCCTTTTCTGTTTTTCCTTCTCTTCTCTTTATTCCATGTTTTTTCCGTCATTATCCTCTCTTTTCTAGATTTCTCTTGTCTCCGTTCGGTGTCTAATTCTTTCTTTTTCTCTTATATATCGTCGCTGTTCCTTATTCTACTTTCTGCCTACTCTGTTTTCCGTCTTTTGTTCTTTTTATTTTCTCACGTCTTTACCTTCCCTTTCTTTCTCTCTGTTCTCTCTTATGCCCTTTATTCCACGAGTCTTCCTCAACAACCTTAACAAAAAATAACAAAGAAAACCAGATAAAACTCATCCATCAATAAGTAACAAAAAAATGGAAGATTCTTAAAGTTATGTAATTAATAATTAAGGAAAAAACAAATAAAATCAGGGAAGCAGCATCTCCCCTTCACGAACGCCGGGAATCGA
>NC_051397.1:9107877-9115377 GCF_015228065.2 Penaeus monodon
TTTTTCTTTCAGGTTGTCTGCGTGTCTGTCTCTGTCTGTCTGTCTGTCTCTCTCTCTCTCTCTCTCTCTCTCTCTCTCTCTCTCTCTCTCTCTCTCTCTCTCTCTCTCTCTCTCTCTCTCTCTCTCTCTCTCTCTCTCTCTCTCTCTCTCTCTCTCTCTCTCTCTCTCTCTCTCTCTCTCTCTCTCTCTCTCTCTTTGCCTCCCTCCCTTCCCCCCCTCATCCGCCTCCCTCTGCCACAAGGGGACGAGCCTTTCCCTCGCGTCCTGCAGGAGTCTCGCCGCCAAGGATGAGCCTCCGTCGCCGTCGCCTTCGGCAGGAGGGCCGGATCCTCCTCGCTCGGCCATCCTCTGGGGTCTCCTTCGACGGACCTTTACCTCTGACCTATAGAAGCGAGTCCTGTGAGTCTCGCTTCCCGCTGGCAATGATTTTTTTTTTTTTTTTTTTTTTTTTGTGCCATTCTTCCCTCCTTTAAGATGTCCGCGTCGTTGTCCAGCGCTTGGGGGGGGGGGAGGGAGGAGGGAGGGGGAGCAGGGGGGGGAGGGAGGCGGAAGAAGGGAATCCCCGCGCCTTTGAATAAATAATTTTCCCTTTCTTGTAATTTATTTCGTACGTCTGCCATGCTAATTATTACGTCATTACCATATCAATATCGTGGATCTAATTTTATATTTTATATTTATCTTACTTTTGCGTATTTTGGGGGAATTTATTTGATTCATTATAAACAGTTACAGAAAAGGTTCAGTATATCATTATTTAGGCTCAAGGATCCGGAATTTCATTGTATTCAAACACTTCCTTTCTCTCGTACATTGTCTTGTCACTATAACTTTGCCTATATCATCATTCCGTCTTTTATTTACCCCGTTTTATCCTTCCTCCATTTCTGTCTTTTATTATTTCATTGTAGCCTCCCCTTTCTTTTCTCTTCTCTCCGTCTTTTTATCATTTATCATCTTTTCTTCTCCCACTTTTAACCTCCTTTCAACTCCCCTTTTCCCCGAACGAATCCTCCTTCCCCAACATCCCCTTCTGCCCACACCCCCGTTTCCTCCAACATCCCTTCTCCCCCATAACTCTTTCCAAGCCCTCTATTCTCCCCCACTAACCCTCCCCAACCGACCTTCTCCCCCAACATCCCCTTCTCCACCAACATTCCCTTTTCCCCACACTCCCATCTCCCCTAACCCCCCTCTTCCCCCAACCCCTCCATTCTCCCCCACCAACCCTTCATCCCCAACCCCCCCCCCCCGAGTCTCCGCCACTAACACTCTCCCCAACCCCCTCATTCTCCCCCACTAACCCTACCCCCACCCCACCCTTCTCTTCCACTAACCCTTCCCCCAAACACCCAAATCTCCCCCACTAACACTCCCCAACCCCCCTTACTCCCCCACTAACCTCCTCCAACCCCACCCTTCTCCCCTACTAACCTCCCCAACCCCTCCCTTCTCCCCCACTAACACTCCTCCCACCCCACTCCCCCATCACCCCCCCCCACCCCCTGGCCGAGACCACCTGCAGAATCACGTAGCGTCGGTTCTGCTACGAGAGGTCGCCCGGTCTCATTCTTTCCCCCACGTAGGCTAAATAATAATAACCTTTGTCTCTACATTATTGCCCCACTTGCCTATTTGGGGGGGGGGAAGGGGGGAGGGGGGTGCCAGGAGGGGGGTGTCAAAAGTAGCGTCAGTTGATCTTTTTCTTTTCTTTTCTTTTCTTTTTTTCTCTTTTTTTCCTTTTTTTAATAGATTCACAGGACCATCAATGTCTTGTTTAACTTGTGACGGAAAGCGACCACGACCTGACAGAGACACATTGCAAACCCCTTTATCGAAAGTAAGTAATAAAATCAATCTTAAAACAAATCATTAATCTCATTGAAAGCAAATCAAGAAAGGCAAATCAACAAACCAATCGAAAACGAATCCAGACACGTAAATCAGTCAATCGAAAACGAGTCAAGAAAAGTAAACTAATCAACCGAAAACGAACCAAGAAAAGCAAACCAATCAACCGAAAACGAACCAAGAAAAGCAAACCAATCAACCGAAAACGAACCAAGAAAAGCAAACCAATCAACTGAAAACGAACCAAGAAAAGCAAACCAATCAACTGAAAACGAACCAAGAAGAGCAAACTAATCAACGAAAACGAACCAAGAAAAGCAAACCAATCAACCGAAAACGAACCAAGAAAAGCAAACCAATCAACCGAAAACGAACCAAGAAAAGCAAACCGATAAAATCGAAAACGAATCTGGAAACCAGTCTCCCAATCCCTCAAGACCCGGCGAGAAATCCCTCCCTCCTTCGGGTAACCGCTCTTCCTGCAGCTCTCTCTCTCTCTCTCTCTCTCTCTCTCTCTCTCTCTCTCTCTATCTATCTATCTATCTCTCGCTCTCTCTCGCTCTCTCTCGCTCTCTCTCGCTCTCTCTCGCTCTCTCTCTCTCTCTCTCTCTCTCTCTCTCTCTCTCTCTCTCTCTGCCTCTCCTTCTGCCTCTCCTTCTGCCTCTGCCTCAGCGCTCTTCCCTCCGCGCCTCTCCCTCCCGTTGGCCTCGGCGGTAATCCGGTTTTCGGCGTAAAAAAAAAAAAACTCGTGGTATTCCTCTTCTCCTTCTCTCTTTTTTATATAGGCGTCATCCGAGTCCTAGCAGAGAGGGCGCTCCAGTTCTTCGCCCACGGGGACTTCCGCCGGGCCCCGTCTGTGGGCGCGGGTAGGTGGGCAGGTTGCGGGGAAGCGGAGGGTAAGGGATGGAATGGGTCTTTGTGGGTCTTTCCTCTGGCCCTTTGTTGTTGGTCTTTGTCTTCGCTGTTGGGGTCTTTCTCTTGGTCTTTCGTGACAGGTGTTTCCTCTGGTCTTTATGTTGTTGGTCTCTCTTAGTCTTTAGGTTCGATTTAATTGAGATTTCAGAGTGTGTTTGATATTGCTTGAGGCTGAGCTGCTGTTTCCTGTATACTGTATATGAACGGGAATTTTGGCCTGCATAACCGTTTAGATTTAGGGATACAGGACATGGGATTGGCTTTTATTCTGAGACAAACGTGTCCTAATCAGTCTTGTGAAAATACCCTAACACCGTATCATTTTAAGTTATATGTTTGTTTTTTTCAGGTATCATCCCAGAGGAGAATCATCTTTAAACCTTGAAATGTATCTTTTTTCCTACGTGCCTTAAAACTACTGCTCTGCTCCCGTCTGTTATTCTTATCCGTAGTAATTAGAGGTACTCTGAGGCGTAATGGAATCCGCTTTATTGCCGTCCAGGTGTTGCCTCAGCTTGAGAGAGGCGAGTGTTGCCACAGTTTAGTCTTCGAGCATTCCCTTGGCGGCGACCTTGAACGGGAGGGAGAGAAGGGGGGGAGGTATGTGGGCTGATGATGGGGAGGGGGGAAGGAGGAGAAAGGGGGAGGGGTGGATTCTGGGCCAGGCCGAGAGACCGGCTTATCAAATCACATAATATAGGAATGTGATCGTAAAGGCGTTCAGACCCACGCTTCGCCTAGAAGTTTGGACCTTAACGCAGCGAGGGTCAGGACAATGCCTCGCTCCCTCGAATACATCCAGAGAGAGCGAGCGGCCTGGACAAAAACCTCAACCTTGAGCCCGAACTGCAACATCAGGCGAAGAGGGTCCTGCAGCTTCAGGGCTTTAGAGGTCTTCCTGGAGGTTCAGATTACTGCAATTCCGCCGTTAATGACACGTGCTTGCCCTCAGTCTCTTGCGAGTACATTCGCGACATCATGAGAAGGGCGGGGCGAGTGCTTGCGACTGCTTTGGTGAAAAATAAATACAGTCAGATGTCCGTGACTGTCCATATAGGATGTAATAAAGGAAATCGGGGAATTTGGGATAGGAAATGCGCATAAAATCAGATAATTCCACCAAACGAAGTGAACAGAATTTCATGAACGTATTCGCAGGTCAATCCATATACGTATTCCAGGTACACACGCGTTACTGCACGCAAAACACAGGTTGTCAAATTTATGTTTATTTGTCTACGTGTTTATCTTACCTTTGTTTAGGATTAACGAGGAGAGTTCAAGGATAAGAATTCATATCGTTTATGGAAGATTTTTTTAGAAAATAAAAGGATATTATGATATTGCTGTTTTATGCATAGCTTCGAATATAGTCACTACCATTAGTTATGCTGATGATGTTCTCTGATAACGCTCTAGCAATTAAAAGCATTAAGACACAAATGGAGATAAAATATATGTAAGACAAAGCTATAGAGAAGGAAGGAGGGGGGAAGAGAGGAAAAGAAAGAGAGTGTGTGTGGGAGAGAGAGAGGAGACAGACAGACAAACAGATAGACAGACTGACTGATAGACAGACAGACAGGCAGACAGACTGACTGATAGACAGACAGACAGGCAGACAGACAGACAGACAGGCAGACAGGAATGAGGGATGGAGGGAGTGAGAGAGGGAGAGAGGAAATAGAGAGACAGACAGACAGACAGGAAGGAGGGATGGATGGACGGAGAGAGAGAGGAGATAGACAGACAAACAGACAGAAAGACAGACAGACAGACTGACTGACTGACTGACTGACTGACAGACAGGAAGGAGGGATGAAGGGAGGGAGAGAGAAAGGAAATAGATAGACAGACAGACAGACAGACAGACTGACTGACTGACTGACTGGCTGATATACAGACAGACAGGCAGACAGACTGACTGATAGACAGACAGAGAGACAGACATTCAGAGAGACAGGCAGACAGACAGACAGACAGGAAGGAGGGATAGAGGGAAAGAGAGAGATATAGAAAGGGGAGGGAGAGAGACAGACAAACAGACAGACAGACAGACAGACAGGGAGACAGGAAGGGGGAATGGAGGGAGGGAGGGAGAGAGGAGATGGAGAGACAGACAGACAGGAAGGATGGAGGGATGGATAGACGGAGAGAGGAGATAGACAGACAAACAGAAAGAAAGAATAGACAGACAGACAGACAGACTGACAGACAGACAGGAAGGAGGGATGGAGGGAGAGAGAGAGGGGGGGATAGACAGACAGACTGAGTGACTGACTGACTGACTGACTGACTGACTGACAGAGAGATAGATAGACAGACAGACAGACTGACTGACTGACTGACTGACAGAGAGATAGACAGACAGACAGAAAGGAGGGATGGAGGGAAAGAGAGAGAGAGGAGACAGACAGACAGACAGACAGAAAGATAGACAGACAGGAAGGAGGGAGGGAGGGAGAGAGAAAGGAGATAGACAAATAGACAGACAGACAGACAGACAGACAGACAGACAGGGAGACAGGAAGGGGGAATGGAGGGAGGGAGGGAGAGAGGAGATGGAGAGACAGACAGACAGGAAGGATGGATAGACGGAGAGAGGAGATAGACAGACAAACAGAAAGAAAGAATAGACAGACAGACAGACTGACAGACAGACAGGAAGGAGGGATGGAGGGAGAGAGAGAGAGAGGGGATAGACAGACAGACTGACTGACTGACTGACTGACTGACTGACAGAGAGATAGATAGATAGACAGACAGACTGACTGACTGACTGACAGAGAGATAGACAGGCAGACAGAAAGGAGGGATGGAGGGAAAGAGAGAGAGAGGAGACAGACAGACAGACAGACAGAAAGATAGACAGACAGGAAGGAGGGAGGGAGGGAGGGAGAGAGGAGATAGACAGACAGACAGAAAAACAGACAGACTGACTGACTGACAGACAGACAGAAAGACAAATAGACAGGAAGGAGAAAGAGGGAGAGGAGACAGACAGACAGACAGAGAGACAGACAGACAGACAGGAAGGAGGGATGGAGGGAGGGAGAGAGGAGATATAGAGGCAGACAGACTGACAGACAGACGGACAGACGCAATCAGACAGACAGACAAACAGACAGACAAACAGAAAGACAGACAGACAGACAGGAAGGAAGGATGGAGGGAGAGAGAGAGAAGGAGGGAGGGTGGAAAATAAAGAGAAAAATAAAACAGATACAGAAGTTCCTTGATTATTATTATATATATTCAACATGGAATATTGCAATACTATCTAAAATGAACTAACAAATACAAAGTTTAGTACCATTTCCTTGACCATTTAAACCTTCATTCTTTTTTCGTTTTCATGTCACGTGATCAGAAATAATATGCCAAGTAATCAAATTCAAAGAATAGTTTTTAAGTTTTTCTCTATCTTTTTTTCCCCATAAAGCGCGGGTACATGTATTCGTACTCTCCTCTGTAGCATATTGTATGAACGCGGAAATATTCGGCCACCAAGGAGTCAATTCCCCATTCCTTGGATTTGTGGGAACATGTTTTTTTCTAACGTGAATAATATCCATCCTGTTGTTATTCTTATTGGTATTATTATAATGTCAATATATACGATTAAGATACTAAAAATTGATAAAAAATACATCTCCCCAAAATCAAGGAAAATGGTAAATAGGTGAGTAATAACATTTGACTGCTTGGTGACTAAGAATTTGTCTAGCCATCTGTATGTTAACGATCAATAAACTAAAATCACATTGGACATGACGTGTATGTACATGCCATCCCAGCTATATTAATTGGCTGACGTTTCTCTGAAGTTCGACACAACAGGATAAGACTTTTGTAAACTTGTAAAAAAGAATGAGAATGACAATCTTCACAATACAGGAGATGTATTTGACAGGTTTCGATTATATAGAATCGAAACCGGTCAAATACATTTCTCGTATTGTGAAGATAGTCATTCTCAGTCATACCTTTTCTACATTTGTCAACATGAATATGGTTAATTTTGTAAACTTACTCTTTTGTTAGATTTTCTTGCCTAATCGGTAATCCAATACATGACATTTTCCCGTGAAAAAAGTGAGGCAATCTTTAAGTATCTCTTTGCTGTTTATAAATATTGCATTCATGCTTGACTCTGCTATAAATGGATTCTCCTGCACGCTCAAATATTTTCTCTGAAAATTTTGCAAGCATTTTAAACACATTCATAATGTATGGTTATAAAATAAACCCATATAAGCTTATATATGTGTGTGTTTGTGTATGTATGTGTATCTGTCAGTTAGTCGGTCAGTCCATCTGTCAGTTAGACAGTCTATCTGTCAATTAACCACCAAGTCTATCTGTCAGTTTAGTCAGTCAGCCTATCGGTCAGTTAGTTAGTCAGCCTATCTGTCAGTTGGTCAGTCAGTCTATCTGTCAGTTAGGCAGTCAATCTATCTGTCAATTAGTATTTCTATCAGTCAGTCAGTCTATCCGTCAGTTAGTCAGCCAATCTATCTATTTGACTATTTGCCTGGCACTCTGTCCATCTATTTTTTTTTTTTTTTTTTACATGTCACTGTATATTTGTCTATTTGTGCATCTATGTGCCTGTATCTATCTACCTAATAAGGGTTCTAGTGAGCTAGCTTTCTGCGTCTCTCTCTCTATATATATAAACGTGTGTGTGTGTATATATATGTATATATATGTATGCATGTATATAAATATATA
>NC_051397.1:9117877-9120377 GCF_015228065.2 Penaeus monodon
ATTATCATTATTACTATTATTACTATTATTATTATTATTATTATTATTATTATTATTATTATTATTATTATTATCATTATTATTATTATTATCATTATTATTTAATCATTATCATTACTATTATTATTGTTATTATTATTATCATTTATTATTATTATTATTATCATTATTATTATTATTATTATCATCATCGTCATCCAAATCATTATTAATATCATTATTGTCATCATTATTATTGTTATTATTATAATCAATATTACTATTATTTTATTATTATTATTATTACTACTATTATTTTATTATTATTATTATTATCATTACTATTATCATCATCATCATCATCATCATCATCATTATCCTCATCATCATCATCATCATCATTATCACCCATTATCATCATCATCATCATCATCATCATCATAATCATCATCATCATCTCATCATCACCCATCATCATCATCATCATCATCATCATATCATCATCATCATCATCATCATCATCATCATCATCATCATCATCATCATCATCATCATCATCATACTTACGTCCACATTTTGTTATTCGAAGATATAACAACCCAGCCCTGGATACCAAGGAAAGAAAGTCAGTGGCTTAAAACCATTATAATTTCCTTGTGCACTTCTTCTGTGTGTTTGTGAAGATGTCACCTCGTTTACCTACTTACATGTGTAAAGTAAGTGACTTTTATTTTGAAAGTCAAGTTAAGTAAGTGACTTTGTGACTTTGCTCATCTCATGCTCTTGAAAGGTACAGGAGGATAGATAAGAATCTGTTGATTTTTATTGATTTATTTCTTGTTTGCTTATTAATTGGTTTATATGTTTATCTGTGTGTCTTATTATTTAATTGTCTTATCTTAGTTTTTTTATTATTTATCTGTTTATTTATTCATCTGTGTGTCTATCTACCTATTCATTTATTTGTTTGTGTATGTGTTTATCTGTTTATTCATATATCTATTTGCATATCTATCTATGTCTTCATTGGCCACTTTCTAAAACTTTGATTCTTTCCTCTATTCTTTTCTTTCTCCTTTTTATTCTCTTGTTTCCTCTCCTCCTTCTTTATTTCCTCCTCCTTCACTTCCATCTTCACTTTTTCTTTCTTCATATCCTCCTCCTTCTATGTTTTCTTCTCTTCTCTTTTCACTTCCATCTTTACCTCCTACTCTTCCTCCTCTACTTCTCTCAATTCTCTACTTCTCTTCCTTCTCTACTTCCTCCATCTTCTCCTCCTCTACCTTCTTCTTTTCTTCCATTTATCTCTCATCCATTTTCTTTTCCTTTAATTCCTCATTTCTTTCCTTCCTTTCCTTTCTTTCTCCTTCTTTTCCTCCATCTCCACATTTTTTTCTCATCTTCTTCACTTCCTTCTTCTTCATTTATTTTCACCTCTCCTTTCCTTTTCTTTTCTCTCCCTTTATTTTATACAAGCTCGCGTGCCCATTTTCTTAAGAGGGGGGGGGGACATCTTGAAAAATGTATGTGGTTTCAGGAATTTTACTAAAAAAAATACAGTTATTAAGTTTTTATTTTAATGTCAAATGTATAACGATGGAAATTCGACTAGATGTATTTTTGGGATAGATAGATAGATAGATTGACTGATAGATAGTCTCTTTCTAGAACGAATATATTTCTCAAACAGGGTAAATTGAAATGATAATAATGATGATGATAAAGAAAATAAAAAATAAAGCCTTTTTCTTTCTCTTTGATTTTTTAAGATTCAAACATTATTTGGAAAATATCAGGCCAAAGTTTTGTAAACCAATTTCCACTTACACGCGAGTTTTCACATTTTCTGTCTGTCTGTCTGTCTGTCTCTCTCTCTCTCTCTCTCTCTCTCTATCTCTATCTATCTATCTATCTATCTATCTATCTATCTATCTATCTGTCTATCTATCTATCTATCTATATACCTATTCATCTACTTATCTACTTATCTATCTTTCTACTTATCTGTCTACCTATCTGTCTCTCTATCTATCAATATTTTTCTATTTCGCAAGCATACGTTTAGACAAGGAAAACGAGACATTGTTTGCAATTACGCATAAGCAAACGACCTTTGAACTATTAAGAAAACAATATGCAAATTTCTGTGAAGGTTTAAGAGTTTGTGGGAAAATGTATGCTTGTTTTTTTTTTTCAATCATTCTTGCATATGTAAAGAAAAAAATAACAAATAACGGTCAGTTAATTATCATAATGATGAGAATAATAAACCATTATAATAAATAATGATAATGATAAGGATAAAAATGATAGTGACGATAACGATGATAATGATAGGGATAAATATCATAGTAATGGAAACAATTATGATGATAGTAATGATAATAAGGAAAATAACGATAATATCAGTGATGATAAAACGATATTAATAATGATAATAATTATGATGATAATAATAATCATCATGATAATGATTATGATAATTATGATAATAATAATGGCAGTTATGATAATATAGTGA
>NC_051397.1:9181587-9184087 GCF_015228065.2 Penaeus monodon
GATATGAAAATAGCAATGATTAAAACAGCAACATCCCCGTGAAATTAAATAAAAATAAATTATACTCCATGTTGTGTAAATATTAATTACGCCAACTTTTCCCGTTAATTCATAAATAGATATCGACAGGAATCTCTTGACACCTTATGGGTTTGACGCTGCAAACTGGCTCTAGGGAAAAAAAACTATTCATGATTATTTCTATTGTTATAGAAATAGTAGTACTACTACTGCTATTGCTACTAATTGTTATTATCATTATCATTGCTATCATCATTGTTATTATTATTATTATCATCATTACCACCATATATTAATATCATTTATCTGGATGATAGATGGCTCTACATTGCTTAGTCACCAAGGAATCAGTTATTAGTCCTACCTATCTCACCTGTTTAGCCTTTTCCTCGACTTTCGGAAAGGGCATTGCAGTGTGGCTAGTCCCCACGCGCGACGTTATCTCTCGCGAGGGCAAGCATCCTCCCCGCGCGCTTCCCTGGTCGGGCAATCTGTACCTTCCCTGCACAGCATTTTTCCATCCTTTTACCCTAATCATTAGTAGTTTTTATCCTTGATTTTCGTGTTTTCTGTTTGTTTTAGTTTACCCGTTGTGGTACATTTTCTTTGGTTCTCGTTTGACTTTGGTTAACTTACCTTTTTACTTTTTAAATGCAGTTCTTTGTTGGCATGCCTAGTTTTAATTATCCATTGGTTTCCTTGTTTTATTCAATTGTAAATAAATCATATAAATGTTTAACGATTAGGATGACCACTTTTACAAACATGATTTTTATCTATTATTTTACTCGTGTTCATTATTGTGATTGTTTTATATTTTTATCATTTTAACTAAATTACTTATTATTTATAAATGTATCAATAGGCTTTCATTTTTATCAATTTTTAAACCTGTATAAGTGACGTCACCGTCACCCCCTCACCCCCAATGACCGCGAAAAATAAACAGTTCGGCAGAGACCGCAGCAGAGACATAATGTTTTTCTCTCCTTATTATTTCTCTGAGTGAAACCGGCTCGACGCCCAAAGGAGCTACAAAAGAGAAAGTTAAGTCTGAGGCATCTTTGACTTGCTTATAGGAGCTGGATGTGATCATGCTTTTATATAATAATAATCATTAATAGTTACGAGTGCTTTTCTTTGTTCAGGTTTTATGATTCACTTTTACTTTACTGCATGTTTTTTCGAATTTAAAATTTGTTTTAAGTTTTCATTTTCTAGTATTTTAGCTTATTGTATTTTAATTCATTTTAACGTAATTCTTAAAGATGGTTTTGCTTTAGTTTTAGTTACCACCTCATGGGGCTTGTACCAGGGATTTAAATAATTTACTTTATTTGCGTAAGGCGGCCCTGGCCATACTAATTGTTTTGATACACCACAACATTATTTCGTTGTCTTAGATGTTATTGAGATTTTTAATAACAATTCAATATAACATCATCAATAAACAATACTAACAGTAACGATACAATTGTATTAAAAAGAAAAACACATTTTCCCGACATTTCTCAATTACAGGTTGATGTTGTTATAATTTTAAATGGAATTCATGACACTTTTTTTTTAACTTATGCTTTGATCAACATATGCTTTTTAACATACATATAGATGAAATGTTATATAGACTGCTTTGAAAGCCACACACGAAGCATTGCTATGCAGTCATTAGTACTGAGGATAATTAACTATTGTTCAAGAGATGGAAGGGTTACATATAAAACTTCAATAGAAGACTTCAGAAACTCAAAAATTTCGTAGTAACAGTTGCTTCTGGAGGTTTTAGAAAATGTGACCATGTATCCCCAGCTATTGAACAACTAAAATGGTTAATAGTTGACGATATGTGTCTATATAGCACAGGCATTTTAGTTTTTAAGATCTTGAATCATCAGTTATCTTACCAGCTGCTTAACATATTTTCTGTTAATGGTATAAGAGGAACAACTACAAGACAAAGTAACCATTGTTTGTTCCAAGCACTTCCAGTAAACCTGGAAGTGAGATGGGGCCGGTAAGAGGCCCATTAATCAGGAACAATCTTCCACATTAGGTTAGGAATAACGCTCTCATGTTATATTAATATATTTTGTGTAAACAGAATGAATACTTGTTATGATACACCCTATGATAATTTAGGTGCACTGCATCGTGTGGGGTGATATATGTTGCTTTGATGTTCATCCCAGTGCAATATCTTCAATGCGTGTTAGTATTACATTATATAACTTTGTGCCCTAATACAATATTAATATGTCAGAATATCATTTGTAATTCATGCACTGTAAAATTGTATTGGAAACACTAAGATGCTGTATAACCAATGTCAATTGGAAATGAATAATTTTATTATCACTACTACTAATAATAATAATTATAATATTATTATTATTATCAATATTATCATTATTATTATTATCGTCATCATCATTACCATTAAAAATAATAATATTGATATTATCATCATTATTACTATTCT
>NC_051397.1:9201745-9212699 GCF_015228065.2 Penaeus monodon
CCGGGTGGACAAACACCAGATGGTACCATGGGAGCAGGGTCCAACTCACCCTTTCTGCAGGTAAGTTACAACAGTATTAAACAGACATCAGACACAGGCAGACATACCCACACATGTACTGATATGCTCACGCACATATAGCCATCCCCCACACATGCAGCTCTGCCCTCACACACCCACACAGAGACATGTTACCCCATTAGATCCGGATGCTTCACTGCCGTCACGTGGCCTAAATACTAGTATTAGGCTTACTTGAGCAACTTGTAGGCCTTGTTGCACACAAATACTTGCGTATGTGGTGACAAGACTCCATGCCTCCCATTTGCAATGTTATTTTCTGTTTCTGCAAAAGCATCTTTAACTTCATTGACATTTACCAATGTATATATCCGTCTTTTAATGTTCTTTATCATGATGGTAATAGACCGATTTCCTTGCACAGACTCTTTATATCACTAGATATTCCATAACTCGGTGCAATAATAACAACAGTAAGTAACACTTCGTTATTGGGATAATAAAAAATTAATAATAATAATAATAATAATAAATTCATAGCATTAAATTTTCTGCAATACATCTGTGCCACTGATCATGGTCGGCAGGATTAAGAACATGATCATGAAAATAGTGTCCTCTCGGGAGCCAGTGCTTTTGTCATAGTTCACAGATGGAACATTCCATGCTCATTTATCAATGATATAAAGGAAAATCCCTTCCTAATTACTCACTGAGTCTAATCACCCTTCAAGAGCTTTGTGCATTAGTGGTGAGTCATATCTGTCACTCAAGGCATCTGAAATTCTCATGATGGCAAGTTCACATCACCCAAGCTCTCGGCCAAATTTTCCCATGACTACATGTTCGTGACACCCGCCCCTTTAGCCAGATATTTTCACAACATGATGGGCATGTCATCCGGATCATAGGGGATGACAAACAAATTCACATGCTGACACATGGACAAACCCACACGCTGACATGTGGACTAACTGACACGTGGACATGCACACACGCTGACACATGGACATGCACACACGCTGACACATGGACATGCACACACGCTGACACGTGGACATGCACACACGCTGACACGTGGACATGCACGCACGCTGACATGTGGACATGCACACACGCTGACACGTGGACATGCACGCACGCTGACACGTGGACATGCACGCACGCTGACACGTGGACATGCACATGCTGACAGGCTGACACACACTGGTTGACTCGTGTAGACACTCCAACACTTGTAGACAGACTTACACTAGCACACACAAACAAATTTGTAGATCTTTTTGTTTCTCCCCTTTTTTTAAAGTTCATCAAAAAGGGATCATATATTTTGGTTCCATTGTTATTGCTAATGTCTGATATTTTTGCTTTCAGTGAGTGGATTGGGTAATTTGCTTGGAGGTGGAGTAAATCTGACCTTAAATCTAAGCTCGGCCTATCCCAACGGAGGTGCCGGGAACCCTGTGGTTACCGGACAACTGCTAGAGCATGTGCGCTCTCTCCTGCGCTCGTCGGGCTTTGCTGACCAGTCCAATGCTGAAGTGTGTCAGGCCATTAGCACTCTGATCAACTATGGTATCATAGGCCTGGGGCTTGGTCTCGGGAATCCCTCTGGTCACCAGGGCGGGCAAGGTGGGCAAGGACAGCAGGGGCAAGGAATATGGGGAACATGAATATAAACATGAACAACTCAAATAACCCAAATGACTCTTATCATGGCTCATCAAAGAGTAATGGGAACAATGGCCCTTTTGGGCCCATAGGCACAACAGTTGCATCAGGCCTTAACCTTGGACAGGGTTTAGGGGGACCAACATCTCCTCAGCGCAGGTGGACCGATTCAACTCAGAACCCCCATTTGATCCCTTTCGTCGACAGTCGACAGAGATGGGGGCGAGCCTTCCGCTGAACAGTAACTCTTTTGGGCTGGGGACCCCTTTAAGGAAGAGCCCCTCTCCAGGAGAGCTTCCTCCAGGAGCACCAGAAGGTAGCAAGAAAGTTGAGATGGAGGTTGGTGAGCACATTGTTGGCGCTATCTTGGGCCCCGGGGGAAAGTCCCTGGTAGAAATACAGCACATGTCCGGCACCACAATACAAATCTCCAAGAAGGGTAACTATGCACCTGGTACTCGTAACCGCATTGTCCACCATCACGGGTCTACCTTCAGGCATCACAACGGCGCAGTTTCTCATTGAACAACGTATCTCTGATGAAGAGGGCAAGCGTGCCCGCCAGAATGCCATTATAGGGGTCATGCCTTAAATCACCCACTTTTCATTTCTTCCATTTCATCCATAGTTAATTTGACCTCTGTCGGGGGCTTGAAATAGATTTGCGCACACCATTTCCTCTTGCCCATCTAGTTATAGTGATGAGTGTTTACATGTTTGGCGAGTCTTTTTATATGAATTAAAAGAATTTCAAGCTCCACATCTGTCATCAAAAACTTAGTGCTTTTCAGTAGACCATGCAGGATTATATATGTATATATATATATATGTAAATCCATTGCTTGGATTATTCATTATAAAGTGATCTGATACTTTTTTTTCTCATTCTTTTATAACTGACAAGCACCTTGCATTTACAGTATAGGTCACAGCAGTTCATTTCTTTCTTCAAAATCCTGTGTTCAAATGTCACCCCATAATCAGGCATAACCATTACATACGTTTCATAATTGACCATTTCTATTCTTAAATTTCCCCAGTCACCAACTACAGTTGTTTGCCAGCATTATGCACTATGTTTGTATAGAAGAGAGCACTGTGAGTAACCATTGTTCATTGTCCAAATATGTACAGATGAATCATAGTTGTGTGAAGGCAAGTAGTATACATGAATTTGTCATTTTTAAATTCATTTCATTGTGCAATGGATGCTGCTGAGTTAACCTTAAAGTGGATGTTGCCTGGGGCTACAATACTTCACAGTTGGTGGTTCTGCTTACAGGAAGCTGATCCTCATGCCCAGCGCTATATGACCGCATTTCTAATCCAGACATGTTGCTTTTGTTTACTTTGTTACAATTTATATTTATATTGCTTGGTTTTCACTTGAGAGTTCAGTAGTTTTGAAACTGTTCTCTGGTTCTGCTTTTAGGTTCATTAAGGCAAAATTGCTTTGTTTAAAGTTGGCAATTATGTCTGGATTCTAATGACTCACAACCATCTCTTTGTCTGCGGTCAGAAAACATCCTACCATAGCAATTCATATCATGTGGTATGAATGATGGCAACTTGTGACTCATGTTGAGTTTGATTATGCTGCTGCCAGGGTTTCTACCTGGACTAGGCTACACTGGGAGAGGTAGTACAGGTTTCCCAGAGAAGAGACCTCTTTGGTATCATTGATAACATGTTTTAGGTCCCTTTTTGTGAGAACATTGTACTAGGGTGGGCAGTAACAGGTGTTATGAAGCTAGAGTTAACGAGGGCGGGAAGCCGCACGGGCCTCATAGATATCCCATACTTAATAGCACCCTCATTAAGTGGCTAAGTTTGAAAAAAAATTGCAATTAAAGTGTATTGTGTGCATGTAGATTAATTTTCCCTGGTAATAAACTTATAAGTTCCTTATAAAAGTAAGTCATAGACTGCCATTTGTTAAATCTTTTAGAAGATTTATTAGGATTTTTTCTTTAAAGTTTCTCTGAACCAGGGGATAGCCAAAACATTTTATCATGCATCTTCCTCATTAAATATCATAGCTCTACAAACCTTGTAAAAAATTGGCAATAAATGTGTATCCATTAGCGGCCAAGACTTTCCATATCAGCCTTTATCAACCAGTTTCACCGCACCAAACTGACATCCCAGCGCCCTGAAAGTCTTGAACATGTGACCTTCAGGGCGCAGGCAACCAAACCTTCATCATGCATTCTATTAAGTCACGCCTCATGACACTGGAAGCACCGCCAGATGACAAAGTCAGTTTGTTGCGGCATGCTTATGACACATGTGACCGACGTACATTGACTCCATCTCCTCCTGCAATATCGTTGAAGCTGTCACAGTAAGTAGAGTAAGAATCCCAGTACTAGGGAAGCAAGCTTATGACAACTGACTAGAGTCAAAGGTGGTAAAACACGGTTAGGGAAGGTCCAATGCTGCAGGTGATCATTTCACCCACATATATGCATATCAGGAAGGTCGGGTGGGCCTGGGATTGGGTTGGATCAGGACATTCATTAGCTTGTAGCATTCATTTTCCTTCAGTGATATGCTATATATTGACTTATAATGGTAATAATGTCTCACAGGAATCCTTCGAGTGATGCACAGCACCCCAAGTAATTATGACGTTCTTTTCTCTCCCGTTTCCATAACTAGATAATGGGTGACCCCAATGTCTTGAATGATGATTAAGCTGGTGTGTATGTGTGGAGCTGACAGTGCCAGGCTGTGGTGGTGGCGGCGGCAGGAGGGTGAGAGACTCCACGCAGGCTCGGCACTCCTCTCCACACAGGTAGTGATTCTGCCTCACTCCACCTCCACCCCCACACTCCATCTCCACCCCTCCCTCCCTAATCTCACTTACCTCTGGCCTCATGTCTATATTGTGCCGGCCTCTTGTGCCTGGTGCTCACCCCTGACCTCTCTTTAATATCCTTGTCAGGGAGTAATGTGGTCTCCGGAAGTGAACGTCTCACAATTTTTGATGTGTAGCTTGCTCGTAAGGGATGCTCCTATGAATCTTCATAAAATATGAAAAAGTATGCATTCTGTTTAAGATTTTCATTAACTTGAAAATGAAAGAAAACAAAATAGAAAGAAAAAAAAAAAGAAAAAAACAACAACAAAAAACTCAGGGCTTTATATTTTTGTGTACAGGGAACGTCTTCAGGGAGCGATCTGGTTAAAAAGGTTGAACTTCTTGTGGCTTGAAATTTTTGTTCCAACTTTGATATTAATAGGAAACAGGATCCAAGAATATTTCATGTAGCTGCTTTTGCAATTGCTGGTCATGGGTGAAACAGTGGGCCAAAAGGTCATTTACATTTGGTCAGGGGTTTTATTGGGTCATGCTGGGTAGCATCACAAGTGGAAAAAAAAGGGACGAAAAAATGAGTGATATAAACATTGTGAGATAATGTATAGACTTGACTTATTCTTTATTATGTTTATTATTATTATTGTTATTATTTTTTGCTTGCAGTTCTTATTGTCCTCTGGAAAATCCAGTGTACAGTTACTGATGAAAAGGTGAAAATATATACATCTATATAGTGATGCTATCAGGTGTGTGTTTCATCATCATTTATTCACACATTCTCCCTGTTTCTTGTGATACATCATTAAATTGAATTACATACGACATCATTCTTTGATATGCTGACATTTTTAGTCATTCATATATTTTACTAAAGGAAAATGCTCGCCATCTTAAAAAGATGGACTTTGTAACAGTTCATAGAACAAACCTCTTTCCCTTGCTTTGTTTATATATGTATTTTGACTATTTATTTATTTATTAATTTTCCTAGAGAATTGAAAAAATGAAACTTGTGGGAACTTTTTGAAATGATTAGAAATCTGATATTGTTTGCCATATACTGAAAGTCAAGAATTGATTTTCTTTTCTTTGACAAGAGGGAGAACAACCAAATTCATAGATGCCAACGTTTTACAGTTTTATCAGGTTTCGTCATGTGTGGTCACCATCTACACACAGGCATTGTGGCATGCTGGGTGTGAAGAGGTTTGGTGCTGCTGGGCATTGCTTGAGTGGAGTGAGGATGAAAGCTGGTAACACTTGAGGTACAGGTCATGTTGGAGGTGCTGTCGTGTGCCCAGCCAAATGGATCTCGGATATTGAAATTTTGCTGCTGGTAGGAAAGGAAGATCCTTCTGGGAATGGATATAGATCTAGTGAGAAACAAATTGTGTATAGAAGGAAGAAATATATGTTGTTGTCTTTCTTTTATTAATCTACATCCTGTTTCTTCTACTTGGTTATTTCTTTGGTTGGATATACTTGCAGTCTGGTCTTTATTTTTTACAGATTAAATGCAGTAAATTAATGTGAAGTTGTGATCGCATGACTATGCCATTTAAGATCATAAGGAGGGTACCCATGCAATATATTGCATTTTGAAGCTTTTTTTTGTCTGTATATATTCTAAATTTGTCTTAAAACACCATTAATGTGGTGAGATTTGCGCCTTTAACATTTACTACAGATTTTTTTTTTTAATATCATTAAAGAGAATACTGTTTTCATTGAAAACTTAACATATTTTTATATAATGGAGTCTTGGTATATAGTCTTGGTTGATAATAGAAATGTTGAATATTCGATTTCAAGTTGATTAGATAACTTGCAGTTTACAATCTCTAATTTCAAGATGGTTTGGTTGTAAGTTACAGCGAGTATTGGTGTTGATTTTCTTTTTGAATTGCCATATATTACGACCTAATTTCAGAAAGTGTTTTCTTTAATACATTTTTTTATATTCCTTCAATAGCTTGAGTAAAGGCTCAGTACAAGAAACACTAGAAAAATGACAAAAGGCATGTAGCATTCTATGTACTGAGATAGTACATTCACTTTTCATTTCCCATCTGAATACGTTAAACCATGGTGAATGATTTTCCAGTTAATGGATTACTTGTTTTAAAGGAGATTTGTAATGCAGTTCAGATATTTATCATATTCTGAACTCTCCAAATACCATCAAGAATAATTTGTTGATTAGAAATTATGTATTTATAGATTTCTGCAATATTGATGGGTGAATGTTATGAAAACCTCTAATACATGTTTAACCACATAACATACCAAGAATAGAACATGCATAATAACATGCCATTTACTCAAAATATACTAGCATAAACATGAACTTTTAACCTTATTTTGGGGGAAACTTTATGAAATATATATGGGATACTGTCGGTGATCTTCAATCTATATTGTTCAACGAAAATGCAGTAGCCTGAAGTTTGGAGTTAAACTGGTAAGTAGTTTTTTTCACTCACTCAGCTACAAGAAGTTTTATCATAGAGTAAATATTTCACATTCAGTATTTTGTGGGTGGAGGGAAATAAGAATGTGACTCAAGGTTTGGTGAAGGAAATTAACTTAAAAGTTTAAGGGAAATTTCAGCGTTTTTAGTGTGGAAACGCTGCAGACATCCATTTAACAACTACATGGACATGCACCGACACTGTTTCACAATCATTCACACAAACTCACGATTTCCCTCGTCATTTTTCTCCTAATTTATTTTTGTAATTTTTATAAAGGATTTAGAAATATCCATTATTTTAAATTCACTTCCACCTCCATTTGGTCTTCAACATCGAGACATTCATATGGTAAATGTTTTAGAAAATAATCAGTACAGAGCAGTTCATCTTTTTCTGTTATAATTTGTAACACGGACACACGTTAACAATCTCCCTCACTTAACTCATGAAATCAGCACGTAAACATCACGCATCGAGTTGTTAGCACCCTCTCTAAGAAGGGCACATGCTTTGATCATCCTTAGGCAAAGGAGTATGTTGATGAGCACATTGTTTATCTACTGAGGTGCTTAAGGAATATGATGTATCAAATGTTGATTTTTTTGGTTAAATATATATTTTATATTGAATTCCAAGTTTTCTATATCCTGCTGCGTGTGTACTGTCTCGCTGAGTTGGAAATGTGTAAATTGTGAATTTGGAATGTGTATGTTCAAGCATGTTCAGTGCAGTAAAAAGAGCTATAATTAAAGTATTGGTTGTGATTACTTTTTTGTGACAAAATTGCAATGATGGACAGAAGCCATCACCCCCTGCGAGTTGCAAAACAATTACCTTTTTTTTACTACAGATTTGTTAGTAGTAAAGCATACATAACTGACAATTCATTTGCATTTTCATGATAGCTTTGAGAAGTGAGGGCTAGTACAACATTTGGTAAACCGTGTGTCTCGTTCTGTCTGTAGCAATGATGGTGTAAAGGCTAATTTACTTTATTTTATTTTTAGTAACATTTTTGTCGAAGAGAAAATATTTTTTAATGATTCACGAGTGGTTTTATAGAGTAATGTATTTGTGGAGGAAGAATGAAAACATTATTTCTTTATGAGTTCCATATGATTTTATAGAAAACATCAGTTTTAAAAAATAACCAAAACCATCTATAAATACTTTGATTTCAGATTGTAAATTATAAATTTGCTCAGTAAAGGCAAGGGAAAGTCGAGCTCCGTGCAAAATTTATTTGAATAATGTAACTAATTTCCAAATAAAGCTTTCGGGTAATTTGGCCATAAAGTTTGCTTAGAGAAGTATTGGTTGATGAAGCCGATTACATAAAACATTCAGTATTACTAAGTTTCACCATGAAATAATAGTTGATGTGTAATTATAGACAATGAGTGAAAGCGCAAGCGTTACAGTGACGAAGAATTCCAGGTAATTATTAACATTTCTTGTATGACAAATTAGTGAAGAAAATTTTCGTCAAAAAAACTTGAACAAATAATAGAAATTACTAGTATGCGAAATCGGGCAAAATGATAAAAACATGAGAAAGTGACTTTGGTAAGTGGAAGTTGTATGTTAGGAGGATAAAAAAAATGACTGAAAGACAAGAATAAATCGAGGTGGACAGTTAGAGCATGATTACTAGTTTCATTATCCTATAGTAGAATGGCAGCAGCAAGTGGTAAAGAAGTTGTAATATCTTAAAACAATTGCATTGCACGTAATAATGTGACCGAGTGGTTCGCTAAAGTGGTAAGTAATTCCTAAGAATGAAAGGTAAATGGGGGAGCTTTGGAGACGGGGACAGAGGCCCAATGAAGGGAATCGCCCCTGCCTCGGCCCTCGCCTCACCTAATTGTTCACGGTCTTTTCTTTTCTCTTTCCTCCCCCCCAATCCCTTGCCCGTTTTGTCGTGGGGGGGCTTAGGAGGCGGAGACTGGGACCCAATGATGGGGAACTCTCCAACCTTGGGACTCAGCCCTCGACTCAACTAATTTTGCATGGTCTTTTTTTTTCCCTTCCCACTTTTCGTTTCTGTCCCTTCACCAAACCCTTCTGCTATCCACCTCCTAAGGTGTGAGAGCCGTGCTGAAAGGATGAACGGCTGACTTTGTGCCAGTCCTGAACGGCCTGAGGGAGCCATGGGCACGCTATTCCCCTGATTTAGTTACCTAGCCCTTACCCCTCAATGGGACCCTGAGGGGTGGACTGTTTTTATCCCTAACATAACCCAGGCTTACCATGGCCAGTAATGAAAATAAATCCCTACTATTAGGGGCAATGAGGCTTGCCCATTTATCAAATAGCCCCAACGATGTAAACCCACTCGATTCCCTGACCCCAGGCTCTCCTTTAACCACGGCTCCGAACACTGCAATAACTACCCCCTCATCAATGCCTACGAGTACAGTAGCCAACAATCAACCCTTAAGGAACATTTCCACTCTTCCAGCACGCTCAACTTCATCACCTCTACCCCCACAACCTCCAACATCAACCACCCCATCCTCCCTTATTAATACCTTACAGCCTTATTGCCCACCTCTCCATAACACTACCCCTCTCAACACTACTCCATCTTCGTCACGCCCCCGCCCTTCTACTACCCCTATCTCTACAACAATCTTGAATACCCTCTTTAGCGCAGCCAAATGGGACCGATTTTTCGTGATCCCTCCCACAGCTCCCTACTCTGACAACACCCTTCTCTTCCAACAATGTCTCCAAAAAAAGTAGGTAAAGTCTCTTTCCGTAGCCGACCCGACCGCTCCCGTCTTGTCACAGTAACATCCGAAAACCACAGCTATAGCATTAACAAAATAACTGACTATTATGGTAACCCCATCCTTGCAGAACCCCATCCAACCTTCAATACTTGCACCGGAACAGTTTCAATCTCCCCAGCAAATTGCCCAATCTATGACAAAGATTGGTCAGATTGTGGAGAAGACCTACTTGCCTGTCTCACAGAGTAAGATGCAACATCAGTACAATGCTACTCCATTCCCCCCAGAGGTCATCGAAAGAAACCCACTAACATAGCCAAAATTACCTTCCGTAGACATGACCTTCCCTTTAACGTCTTCATCCCCCCCAATCCCTTGCCCGTTGTTGTCGTGGGGGGGCTTAGGAGGCGGAGACTGGGACCCAATGATGGGGAACTCCCCAAAACCCTTTGGGGCTCAGCCCTCGACTCAACTAATTTTTCATGGTCTTTATTTTCTTCCCACTTTTCGTTTCTGTCCCCTTCACCAAACCCTTCTGCTATCCCCTCCTAAGGTGTGAGAGCCGTGCTGAAAGGGTGAAAGGCTGACTTTGTGCCAGTCCTGAACGGCCTGAGGGAGCCATGGGCACGTATTCCCCCGATTTTTATTAGCCCCTTACCCCTCAAGGGGACCTGAGGGGTGGACTGTTTTTATCCCCAACATAATCCAGGCTTACCATGGCCAGTAATGAAACTTATCTCCACTATTAGGGGCAATGAGGCTTGCCCTTTATCAAATAGCCCCACGATGTAAACCCACCCCCGATTCCTGACCCCAGGCTCTCCTTTGACCACGGCTCCGAACACTGAACAACTACCCCCTCACAATGGGCCCACAGTACAGTAGCCAACACCAATCCTAAGGAACATTTCCACTCTCCCAGCACGCTCAACTTCATCACCTCTACCCCCACAACCTCCAACATCAACCACCCCATCCTCCCTTATTAATACCTTACAGCCTTATTGCCCAAAACCCCCCCATAACCACTACCTCCCTCAAAACTACTCACGTCACGCACCCGCCCTTCGACTACCCCTATTTACTACAACAATATTGAATACCCTCTTCAGCGCAGCAAAAGGGCCGATTTTTCGTGATCCCTCCCACAGCTCCTACTCTGGGCAACACCCTTCTCTTCCCAAAAAATGTCTCCAAAAACAAGTAGGTAAGCTCTTTCCGTAAAGGGC
>NC_051397.1:9212799-9218363 GCF_015228065.2 Penaeus monodon
CTTTTTTCCCCCGTTAATTCAGGGGGGGCAAGGCTGTTCCCGGGCCCCCACACTTTTAAAACACTTGTATGGATGGATAATGGGCAGAGCTACTAGCCAAAGTCAGTGGGAGAACACTAGGCAATATTAAGGTCCGGACCTTGACTTGCCGACGATGTTGCCATCCTATCTGAGTCTTGGAGTCACTTGTGGCGGCTCTTGATGCATTTAGCAATGAGGCGAAGCCCTAGGCCTAGAGGTCTCCTGGACCAAGACCAAGATTCAGGACTTTGGGGCCTGTTAGGGGAACCCGTTCAGTCGATCATGCTTGCGGCAAGGACGTTGAAGTCACAGAAAGTTTTACATACCTTGGTAGCATAGTCCATATCTCTGGGTTGTCAGACCAGGAAGTCAGTAGACGGATTGGTCTGGCAACAGGAGCCATGAACTCGATCAACAAGAGCGTTTGGAGATGTCGGTACCTATGCAGAAGGACCAAGCTGCGTGTCTTCAAGGCCTTGATACTTCCAGTTTTGCTCTATGGAAGCGAAACCTGGACGCTATCCAGTGCCTTGGAGTCTCGCCTTGATGCCTTTTGTAACAAGTCCCTTCGTCGGATCATGGGGTACAGTTGGCAGGACCACGTGTCCAACCGGCGGTTACACCGTGAGACTGGCATGGGACCTGTTACTTGCATAATCCGGGATCGCCAACTCAGGCTATATGGCCACCTAGCTCGCCTCCCTATGGATGACCCTGCCCATCAGGTTGTCTCTCTGCGAGACAACCCTGGGTGGAGGAGACCTGTGGGACGTCCTAGGAGATCATGGCTTGGGCAGCTCGACGAGACCTGTCGCGAGGAATTAGAGATGGGCCTTTGTGCCTGCCTGGAGACTCGCCTCGAGGGATCCTCGTGGCTGGAAGCGAAGGGTGGATGCGGCCATGCGCCCCCGTCGGCGTTAGCCCCTTGATGATGATGATAAATATATACATACATGACAAAATTATGAAATTCACAAATCAGCAAATGTGTATGAAAGAAAAATGCTAAAAGCTCTATTAACTAGAAAAATGACTAATTTTAACATGCCAACGGGGCTTGGGTGACCTTACCTCCTCGTTAGTTAGCAAAGCCTTCCCCAGACTCTTCGACCTTGACCCTCCTCCTGAGACCTAATTCAGCTCTTGTTTGTTCTGTCTCTCTTCCACTATATATTCATGTCAAAATTCTCTCCATGAGCGTGCTCACATACGCGCGCTCGCTGATTTAAATAATTCTAGGTAAATCAAATCTAGATAAGGCGCTCCTGGGCAGCCAAGGCCAGCTGTTGACCTCACCTGTTTTTGTCTCTTTATCTGTATTTCTATGTATATTTTCAGCCTCTGGCTGCATAAATCAATAACCGAAAAAAATACATATGTATATATACATATATACATACATATGTACATATACATATATACATACATATGTACATATACATATATACATACATATGTACATATACATATATACATACATATGTACATATACATATATACATACATATGTACATATACATATATACATACATATGTACATATACATATATACATAATATGTACATATACATATATACATACATATGTACATATATATACATGTACATATATACATGTACATATACATATATGCATACATTGCATATGCATACATGTATATGATATATATATATATATATATATATATATATATATATATATATATGTATGTGTTTATGTATGTATGTATGTATGTATGTATGTACGTATATATATATATATATATATATATATATATATATATAATATATATATATATATATATATAAGAATAAGGCAGTAGAGTTGTTTCTGAGATTCAAGACTATTCCCTGCTTCTACCGTTACCTTTTTTATTCGTTGAACCTTATAACAATAACAGTTAAGCTTGCTGTGCCTGTCCTCTTCTTCTTCTTTTAACGGTAGGTTCATGTCTGAGCCGCCGTGGTCACAGCATGATACTTAATTGTAGTTTTCATATTGTGATGCTCTTAGAGTGAGTACGTGGTAGGGTCCCCAGTTCCTTTCCACGGAGAGTGCCGGTGTTACCTTTTAGGTAATCATTCTCTCTATCTTATCCGGGCTTGGGACCAGCACTGACTTGGGCTGGCTTGGCCACCCAGTGGCTAGATAGGCAATCGAGGTGAAGTTCCTTTGCCCAAGGGAACAACGCGCCGGCCTGTGAATCGAACCCTGGAACTCAGATTGCCGTCGTGACAGTCTTGAGTCCGATGCTTTAAACATTCGGCCACCGCGGCCTTGACGATCATGGGCTTTCATGATTTTTCTTGACAATTTAGAGCGGTGGTTTGTCATTGCCTTCCGCCCGGTGTTTCTATCGAGTCACCATCTCTATTTACCCGGCACTGACTTGGGCTGGCCACCCAGTGGCTAGGTAGGCAATCGAGGTGAAGTTCCTTGCCCAAGGGAACAACGCGCCGGCCGGTGACTCGAACCCTCGAACTCAGATTGCCGTCGTGACATTCTTGAGTCCGACGCTCTAACCATTCGGCCACCGCGACCCCTAAAAAAAATTATAAAATATAGCTTGTCCACCCAGTGGCTAAATAGGCAGTCGAGGTAAAGTTCCTTGCCCAAGGAACTTCAACGTATCTAGGTTCAATTTACCTAAAATTATTTAAATCTGTGCTCGTGCTCACTTACGCGCGCGGGCGATGTGTCTGTGCATGGATGCATTCATGCACTTGCATGCGGCGATTAGTGTATGCACTTGCACTGATTTGCCTGTCCTCTACAGCAACAAAAAAATATGTTCTGTATATTTCTCCCATTTGGAATTTTGATATTTGGTTTATGTAAAAATCCTCTTCAAAATCTAGCAGCAGTTTTGGTTGTTATTTTTTAGCGTCCGGGTAGTTATTCATTCAATTTCCTTAACTGTTCAAAGATGGTATTGTTAGCCTTCTGATTTCATTTGTTGGCTGAATATGATTACTTACAATTTTCAAAGTTAGATAAAAATGTACGGTTAAGTAGTCTACATACGACTTGATTTCCGAGAGTAAACAACCTAGTGTTTTAATTATCCACCTACCACAGTTTATTCACGTACTTTTGCGGTCTCTATCGGTCGTATCCATAGTCAGTGCGTTTCGGGAATGATAGCCTTTTGTCAAACGCGTTATTTACAACGGTCGTGTTCACAGTCGCTGTCACCTATACCTATCTATTTCCCTTGCAGTCTCTTTCTGTATAAGGGAATCCTTTAACCCTGTATGATTCTCTTTCATATTTACCTGCCTGTCCGTATCTATAGCTATCTTACTTCTATTCATCTGTACCTATCAGGTCATCCATTCTATATATATCTCTCTCTATCGAGCAAGTAATCCACTCCCTGCAAGATAAGAGAGAGAGGGAGAGGGAGAGAAAGAGTGTGAGTGAATAAATGAGTGTGTGATTTATCTATTTATTGATTTTTTTCCGCCGCACAAAAGGTCATTAGCGGCGTACTTAAATTATTGCGAGTGTGTCTTGGAAGCGAGGCCCCCGGGTAGGAAGTTGGTTTTTATTTCACACGGCGAAATAACAAATGCGTTAGACACCAAAGGTCATATAGAATTGTGATAAAGAACTGTGGCGAGTAAAAGGTGACAAAAGGGGATGAAGTCTAGAAGGAAAATGAAAGATATAAAGGTAGGAGAAAAGATCATGCAAAATTAAATTTTGAGGTAAGGGCTAATTTATTCATTGAAAAATTTCTGTCGCGTCAACATCTAAGGTCATTAGCGGCGTATACAAAATATAGCGAAGCCCCCAGGTAAGGAAGTTTTTGGTTCAGTACGGTGACGTTTGTTTTTTCCAGAATGGTCAAAACCAACAAAGACATCAGTCACACAGCATTATGGTAAAGTATAGTGGTGAAAAGTATGAAAATGAGTTGACGATCGGGATACGTGTGCAGAAGAGAATGAAGAGAAGGAAAATGAAACAGGTAGAAGAAAAGGCCCCCCATAATTAGTTTAGACAAAGGCTTCAGTCCCCATCTCTTAAGGGATTGGGGGTGGGGAGAGGCGAGAGCTGAGGTCCAAGGTAGTGGTCTCCGTCTCCTCAGCAAGGGATTGGTGAGGTTATTTATGTACGAGTCCACATATGTGTCAGCATCAGTGTGTGTGTACCTGCTTGCGTATGTATATGTGTATGCAAGTGTGCGTGTGTCAGGGTTAATGGTAAACAAATAATTATGCTAGACATCAAAAGTCATATAGCACTGTGATAAAAGTATTGTAGCAAAAAGGTAAAACTGAATTAACGGTTAGGATAAGTGGACAGAAGAAGAGAAGGCAAGGGAGAATGGTTAATGGTTAAAAGCAAGATAAATGTGCTAGACATCTAAGGTCATGTAGCACTATAGTTAATGTTAGGGAAGGGTGGTTGAGTTAGTGATTAGTTGTCTAAGCTGGGCAAAGGAATTGGTGAGTGAAAGGGTTAGAGTTGGGTGTGGTAAGGAGTTAGATTAGATGGAGGATATGTATGCGTTTGAGGAAAGAGAATAGGTTGTAGAAACAGAAAGTGTGGGATTCTGTAAGGATGTCTGATAGGTTGGGAGGTCGGTTAAGGGAGGATAGGTGGGGGGAAAGCAGAGGTAAGTATGGACGAGACATAAAGGGAATGTGAGGAAGAGACAAAATGATAATTGGGGATTGGTATTGGAGGATGTGTAAGAAAGGTCTCTTGAAGGCATACAATAGATGGGTTATAAGAGGAAAGGATATGACAAAGGTCAGGTTTGTGGGAGCGGAAACCGCGAATATTCCAATGAAGGATAGTTATACTTTAGTGATATAGATTGTAGTACGTTTTGGAGATTTTGAGGGGGAAGCAGCTAGAGGGTGGGATAAGGACCGAGAGGTCTGAGAATGGAGAGATGTGGGAGTTGGTGTTCTACTAGGAGGGGTATTAGGAGACAGAGGGTCTATGGAAGGGGATACTTGTGACATAAGGGATTCACGTGTGTATCAAGGAGGGAGTGGAAGGGATAGAGGGGATGGTGGGAGGGTTACATAAGGGATTCACGTGTGTATCCAGGAGGGAAAGGAAGGGATAGAGGGGATGGTGGGAGGGTTAATGTGGGCAGGGTTGGGGTCGGGGGGGATGGGCTGTATTGGAAGGGGTTCGGAGGATGGATATCAGCAGTTACTTGCAGTGTGAAAGGAGCAGTTGTAAGATTTGGAGGTTGTGTCATTTTTCATTAAGTAATCTTGAATATTTTCAATAGTTTCTTCTGAGGAGTTGGTTGGGGAGTTTTGGGGGATAAAGGACTTCTTGTGAGAGGGGGAAGAGAGGACTGGTGTCTCAAGCGTAGGGGCAAAGGAAGGTGGTGTTTGTGTGGTAGAGGAAGAGGGGGTGGAACGTTTGTTCTGTCTGTTACGGGTAGTGCGAGGAGGGAGAGGGGAAGGTGTTGGGGTTGTAGTGGTGATTGGAGTATCTGTAGTAGAAATTGGAGTGTCTGGGTTTAGGATGGCAAAAGAGTTTGACTGGGGAAGGTAGGAGGTAGATGAGGG
>NC_051397.1:9218463-9235963 GCF_015228065.2 Penaeus monodon
CACTGTCAGTGTTGTTTACCTGTAAATCATGTAATCTGATTATATATTATAGTATCTTATTATACCCGCCGTTACGTAAATCTTATCATATATTATAATATCTTATGATAGCCGCCGTTATGTAAATCTTATTATGTTTTATAGTATCTTATCATGGTCACCGTCATGTAAATGTTATCATATATTATAATATCTCATTATGTAGCTGTTACTATAAATTATAATATATCACTACCAGTACAGCTAAAAAGCTTTCGGCTTATTTGTGTGTTTTCTTGTACACTTCGTTGTTTCATTTACAATGTGTGGCTGCGTGTCTGTGGAGGGGTGGATTTGAATTCAATGCATACATAATGATTTATCAAAGAGTCAGCACGATCTGAGAAGGAGGCTTACCATACATTCGATCTTTTGAAGTTATCAACATGAGTCATATCTATATCCAAATTTGACTAATTATCTCTGAACCCTACAAAGAACAGAAAATTGATAAAAGGTATTAGCTGACGTCATGCATGATTAAATGTCAAAAATAGTGAAAAAAAATTTGAACAGCATTCAGTGTTATTTCTTAAACAGAACAATTTATAAATATTGATATAAACTAATATAAAAAGCATAATCGGCTCACTTTCAGTGTTTGGATTCAGTCTAGTGATTTGTTTAAAATTGATTGACACGTTGCAAGACGTTCTAAGAAGTATTTTGTCTACGGTGTTGTTACTAAAGGCATCTGACTGTCTTGCAGATAGGTTGACAGGTGTACCTTTACGACATGAAATTAGCATATTTTGTCCGATTATGTGTTTTCCCTATATGCAAATTTTTAGTATGTAGATATAGCTGAAAAAGATGATAATAATTAGTAACAGCATGAAGTGAAAATATGAGTTCAAGCCTTTAATATTCTATATTCTTTTTTTACATTTTCAAGCATTTTACATTTTACATTCAAACCTTTTATTTATTTATTTCACATTTTCGAACATTTAACATTTTATATTCAAGCCTTTTAATATATATCTATTTATTTATCTTACATTTTATATTCAAGGCTTTTTTTCATCTGTTTATTTACTCATTTTACATTTCTGAACCTTTAACATTTTACATTTAATCTTATTTATTTTATATCACCAAGACATTTACAAATTACAATTTATATTCAAAGTTTATTGTATTTTACATCTTCATGCTTTCTTTTAACCTTTTCCATGTTCCTCATACATTAAGTCATCACTTTTAACTTTTTTCCGAAATAAAGCAAGACATTTTCCTTTTTTTCACTACAGGTTAAGTTTCAGTTGACGAGGCGCTGGACAACTATTATCCTGTCCTTATATGTCCCAACCACTATGCTGTTGATGATTGGTTACGCTACACTCTTCGTTAAGTTCGAAATTCTGCAGGTGTGTGTGGGGAGGGGGATTTGTGTGTGGGAGGGGAGGGGGGTTTTGTGTGTGTGGGTGAGGGAGGGGGGTTGTGTGTGTGTGGGAAGGGGGATTTGTGTGGGAAGAGGGGGGGTTGTGTGGAGGGGGATTTGTGTATGTGTGTGTATGTTCAGAGCCTAAAATTACACTTGATAAGTAGCGATTTCAGTGGTTCTCCTATAGGGAGTGGACATGAATAAGTTCCAGAGGTTAAGGCACGAACCCTGAGAAAAAAGAAGGAAATTCTCTGCCGAAATTTGGAAGTCTTGTTGTGTATGTGTAGAGTAATTTTCAAAATCTGTTTTACTTCTATTTCAAAAGAAAGGATTAATCCTCTCTGCAGTTTTTACTTTTATTTCACAAGAATAGCTTAATTATTTAAGACAATGCCCATTTACTAGAGGGACCGTGGTGATAACAAGATTTTTTTTCCACCAGGTAAGGCATTTGTATAACGTAATTCCTTATCCCCTTCAGGTAAGGCTGGTGGTGAGCCTGACGACGCTGCTGGTGCTCTACACCCTCTTCAACAACACCTCAGACGACCTCCCTGGCACCGCCTATGTCAAGATGGTCGACCTCTGGTTCTTCTTCAGCATCTTCGTCCTCTTCTTTATCATCATCTTGCACGTGGCGCTGGAGTACGTGCCGACGACGCCCCTCAAGATAACGAAGGTGTTCCCCACCAACGGCGTGTGGGGTGTGGCCCCCAAGAACCCCGCAGGAAGTCGGGAATTCGTCAGGGGTCCCGAAGCAGTGCTGAAAATCACCAGGAAGTACATCATACCAATCACTATGCTCGTTTTCAATCTAGTGTACTGGCTGGTGATTTTTAACTAATATTCGGTGTTCGCAGTCTGGAGTCGTGAGTCAGGTATGTGAATGAAAGAATCGGGGTAGTAGGGATAAGTATTTATTTTTTTGTCATTAGATGCGCATTCAATATATAGCGACAGGATGGAGCTTTAGTGCGAAGCCCCCTGGTAAGGATTTTTTTCACAAGGTGATGTTTGTGGATTTCAAAAATGGCCAATGGTTAAAACAAACAAATGTGCCAGAAATCAAAGGTCACACAGCATTATGACAAAGTATTGTGGCGAAAAAGCGAAAAATGAGTTAGCGGTAAGTGGACAGAAAAAAAGGATGAAGAAGAGAAGAAAAGGGAAAGGGGGGAAAGAAAAGACCATGCAAAATTAGTTGAGGCGAGGGCTGAGGTCCACGACAGGAGTGATCCCCTACACTGGGCCTCCGTCTCCGTCTCCACGACAGCAACGACCAAGGGATGGGGCATAGGGTTAAGGAGGCTCGCCCCCCCACCCTCAATTAACGACCCTGAACCAGTAATGATCTTCTTGTTTATGGTAATAATGAAGTCCTTATGGTTTAATCAATAACAATGTCCACTTGATGAATTCATTTCTCTGTAAATACACACTTCCTCTTGATTTTTTTTATCCAATGTAAATATAGGCCCATGACCTTACAGTTGATATCAGTGTTAAGAAGGCATGAAGTAGGGATATGAACACTATGTAATTAATTCCAGCTTATAATCATTATCACTAATGACCAAAGTTAATGACCCTATACAGCTTCCTTCCTCCCCCACCCCTTCTGATATTCCACAGCTCTGTAATGACAAAAGAAGATGACTAGAGTTAGTGATCGCGAACAGTTAAATAACCTTTCCCACCTGATCAATATCAAACAATCGTGACGTAATGACCCAGCCACGCAAAAGTGCATGGCTGGTCAATGATCCTTCCGGGTAAACAATACTGACCTCATTCACACATAAATGGAGGGGGGAGGAGACGAGTAGGAGGACGGAAGATCCACCCTTGCCCCCTCTACAATAAAATAAAAAATAAACTCGTGGTGGGAGCTACTACCCAGTTATGCATCGGTACATGAGTCACAACGGTCAACGGTAAAGTTAAAGACCTGATTTTGATCAAGGTAAGCTTACTTGACCGAACAGTAATCACGGTAAGGATCAAGGCAAAGTTATTGTCTTAGTAATGATCATGAGAAGCCGACCCCTATTTCTCTGACTATTCTTAGATGCACTGTAGCAAATACAAAGAAGTTAATGACATCCGATAACTGAAAAATCAAAAGTACGTTTTCTTTCTGTACAATCATTCTTTAATTAAGTAATGTTATACCAAATACCCTTTTCAATAAAATATGATTATACATCGACTGGTTCGCGTAATTTTCATTGTGGTAAATTCTGTAAGCCCAAATCGATCGACTGTGAAAGTTGAACGATGCGAGGCCTATTTTATAATAAAACTAGAGATCTCAGTCTTCTTAATGGACAAAGTTGAATAAGGGGACAAATATTTAATACTGTAAGATGACGACGAACTATATAGGTGTTAGTATCTTTTACCTTAAAAAAAGAAAAAAAAACATAGGAATAGATAATGACTAACTCCTATTCGCTTATTTGCAATAATTACAAGAGAAAGATGCAGAAGTACCCGGTAAGTCAACGTTATTCTTAAAGGATGTAAATATTGCAGTCAACGGGCCGGAATAACTGTTCAGGTTATGAAATATACCCTGTATATCGCATCCTTCCGGTCATATGGTCTAAGCTAAATCACCCTAAAACCCTCTACCCCTTTATCCCTTCCTCCTACACACTTGCCTCTAGTTTTAACACTTAATACTACTCCATAGCCTGTTTTTCCTGCTAAACATGCCATAACATTCGTCAGCACCCCACCCCCTTGCTGTGTGCGGATGGGCAGTCATTGATTATAAGATGATTCTATACAATACTACAGTTGTGTGACATATCAAAAGCGCATTGTATTGGATCTAGCATTTGTTTTTCATTGTGACATTTGAGAAATGACCAGAACTGCCTAAAAGTTAACCATTGTTTTCCAAATGTTATTAGAACCCGTTTAGTTCCTCACACTGTTTAGGTGATAAAAATAATGAATTGTGAAAATCGATCATTGTTCCCCTGTGTAACAACAATAAATGCATGGATACTTTTATTTCATGCCTTACCTTAGTTTCCTCCTCGCAGAGAAAGTGAGAAAGCTTGTCGACAACTTTTTTCTTCTTCTTTTTTTTTTACAGTATTGACCTGATTTTCACTATTTGCTATTTACATGTGTGTCAGAAACAAATCATACCAGCTCTTGTCCAGAAATAATTATTCTTTTGATGTCGACTTCATTTCCGGAACAACAGAAAAGAGAAAAAGGGAGAGTGCGAGAGACTGGTGGACAGGCAGACAAGAGGTACAAATAATAATAAGTGAAACAAAAAGAAAAATGTGAAGAATAACAGAATAAGGGAAAATAAATAGGCAAAGAGAAAAACAAGACAGGCAGTCGGATAAACAGAGTGATAGATGAATATGTAGTGGGAGAGAGAGAGAGAGAGAGAGCAGACAAACACTAGAGGAAATAACCAAGACTAAATTTAACAAACAGAAGCGAAAGAAAGAAAGGCATACAATAAACAGGACGGAAAGAAAGGAAGAAACTGGCAGAAAGACAAGGAAAGTAAAAAAAAAAAGTAACAGCCAGTTGCCCTGACGAAGTTTTAAATGCTCTTAAGGGCCCCACACACGATCAATTTTTTCGTCAATTAATTGATATCAATTTATTGACGTCAATGAATTGATGGAAATCACTGTGTCCACACACGGTCAATGATTTTACTTCAATTTTCAGTTTGGTTCATAATTTCGAGATGAAAGCATCTGTGGCTCTAGGAATTGTGCTTGCTCTGGACACTCCTAAGCGAAAGAAGAGGAGTAAGTGGGCGAAGAAATGGTATCTCTGTCGAAGGGAACTAGGGCATACACGATTGCTGAGGGAATTAAGGGACGACGAGCCAGAGAATTACAGGAATTTCCTCAGAATGGACGCCGAATCTTACGTCGATTATCTCCATCATCATTTTACGCTCACTTTCTTTCTTCTTTTCAGCCATGATTACGATGACGACTCTTTCACTGCTGCAAGGGAAAACACTAAATTATTGATCAATATATTGACGCTTTGCCCACACACGCTCAATTTTATTGAGGACCCATCAATAAATATCAAAGGAGTTTTGATCTCTCAATGAATTGATTCAATGAAATTGTTTCAATTAAATTGATATCAATGTCCCCCACACACGGTCAATTTTTCCATCTATTCATTGACGTCAGTAAATTGATATCAATTAAATGACGAAAAAATTGATCGTGTGTGGGGCCCTTTACTTGGTTGCGTTTTTTTTCTTCTTCTTCTTCTTCTTTCTTTTCTTTTCTTTCTTTCTTTCTTTCTTTCTTTCTTTCTTTCTTCCACACACACACACATACACAGATAAAGAGAGAGAGAGAGAGAGGAGAGCGTGATTGAAAGAAATTAATTGGGAAACGGAACCGAACAGCATAACCTGAATCCATTCTAGATACCGCGCGTCCATTGCGGGTGTGGGATATTTCTTAATAACTGATATGATTGATCATCTGTAACGTAGGATTTAGTGATGAAAGGATAATTATCCGTAATTGGTTACGAAAATATGTCATGTTCAGCTTTGCTGTTTGTACGAAACAAAAATCGTCTAATTGTCAGCAGTTTTCACAACAATAAATTGGTGTTAGCATTCTTTTGACACCACATTTATAATTTACATAACTATTACACATACCACAACAGTAAAGATGCCGAAAAGTTATAATTCAGCCATATACCTAAATTATTCTAATAATTTTCGACCAAAAACCTATACGCACAACAACACCGGAATCTAACCGACCAGACTTGTCCGTGTAAACATGTCTCTGGCCAAGCACACAGGTACACTCACCCGGCCTTCTAAATTTGGTCTTAAATAACTTTAGTTTTCGTCGAATGGGATAGAGAAGAGGTAGAAGTTAGAAGGCAATGTGTGTCAAGAGTCTGAGTAGTTGTTTTTGAGCTAAGTTTTAAGAGACATGGTCTACGAAAGATTGTTTGATGTCAGTGCTCTGTCTCCTATGTGTTGATTTTTTTTATAATTCATGTTCATTTAACTAGTGTATGATTATAGATCTAAGCAAATATTATCAGATTTTGGTTTATATACATTTTGTTATAATGTAGAGTTATGATAGTGTATGCAATCCGTTTGAATTTCCAAGGAATCATATTGTTGAGTCAATTGCACATAGTGAGGGCGACCGGCAGCCGGTCGACTAATTAATTAAACCTGATTTCAGCCTCACAGAAATAACCACCGTGAATTATGAAATCAGATAGTTTCAGATAATTTGGAAATCTTGGTCTTATTTATGATTAAATGAGTTATACATATAACATTTTTCAGCAGGTTGTCATGGAGCTTCTGTAAATAGCATATTTTTCAAATAGCATATTTTTCAATAGGGAATCATGTGATGCCATCACACACACAAAACACACACACCAGACACACACACTCACACACACACACCAGACACACGCGCACATGCACAGACACAGACACACCAGACACACACTAGACACACACACACACCAAACACACACACACGCCAGACACACACACACACCACACACACACACACACACACACACAACACACACACACACACACACACAACACACACACACACACACACACACCAGACACACGCGCACATGACAAACAGACACAGACACACGTGCACAGACACACACACACACACACACACCCCACACACACACACCAACACACACACACCAACACACACACACCAGACACATACACACACACACACACCAGACACACAACACACACACACACACAACACACAAACACACCGACACACACCACCAACAACACACCCCACACACACACCAGACACATACACACACCAGACACATACACACACCAGACACATACACACACCAGACACATACACACACCCACACACACACACACACACACAACACACACACACCACACCACATCACACACCACACACACACAGATAACACACAAACACACACACACACACACACCAGATAAACACACACACCAGAAATACACACACACCAGACACACACACACACACCAGATACACAACACACACACCAGACACACACACACACACACACCAGACACACACACAAACCAGATACACACACACACACACACACACACACACACACACACACACACACACACACACACACACACACACACACACACACTCATACACACGCAAACACACACACACATTAAAGATTGGAGATTGATATGCCATAATATACCATACTTACAGGAGACAAATATGGAATTCCAAGCTATTTCATTTTGAAACCACCAGTATTGCTATCTTGATCACTAGTACTTGAAAGCACCTTTTTTCCATTATTATATGGCTCTATAGAAATTACTTTTATAATGACTGAAATATAGATTTGCTTCACATCTACACTTATGATTTTCTCCAGAAAATAATGCTTCATTGATATAACTTTGAAGAGAAATTATTGATTAGTTGTTGCATAAGAGTAATATATAATTAATAAGCTTTGTTTAGATTAATGATATTGGTTATATCTTTTCATAAACTTCAATAGAAGCTGTGAATAGAAATAAAGAAATAGCTGAGAGGTAGACCAATGTATGCATAGCACATGATGTTTCTTTCTTGCTATACATATATTTTGTATCATTCTTGTCACATTAAAATAGAACTAGTGACAGTATTAAATGCGTAAAGATGTTCTAGTTGTTACCCACCAAAAATATTGTATAATATCTTTTTCTTTTCTTTCCTTTTCTTCTAAAACTCCCACTAGCTTGGGCAATTATTCAGTGTCACGTGTATATGTTACTAGCCAGGTTATTGGAAAAGGGGAAAGCATTTTATTCTGCAGCAAAGAGAGAAAGGAAAGATAAATAAGAAGAAGAAATAGCCTATTCATTTCTCTCTTTTGTTTTTAGCCTTATTAAGTCAGTCGCTGGTGAGGTGGGTGCAATCACCAGCATGGAGTGCTTGCTTGATCCACACGTCCTCCAGCCTGGAAGCAGCCAGGAAGGGAACAAGAGCCAAGGCAGAAGCCAAGAAAAAGTCTGCCAAGAAGGAGGAAATAAAACGTGAATTCATTCCCCTCAAAAAGCGACTGGAGATGCAGTAAGTTCCGCAAAATGTGTCTGAGGTCAAAGGGAAAGAAGAAAAAAGGGCTTCCTGTTTCCTTGTAACTTTTTTGGATTTAATACATTTTAAGTTCATGATACAGTGATTTTAAATGTCAAAAAGTGCAGCTTTTATCCATCCACTTCTATTGTTCTATTAGTCATCTGGTGAAAGACCATTTCTTTTGACAGACCAAGTTTATTGTGTATTAATGAAAGATTTGCTTCCAAGGCAGACTGGGGGAAGGTCTCCTCGCCGTGTAGAGGACCATTTGCCAGAACCCTCTGATAATGTTTGGTTCACAAAGTACTACAAGTGGAAGGTTAGTTCTAGATGCCTTTTTAGAAATACTGTTAAACTGTGTACTTTTAATGAAATTCAGCTATGCTTAAGATATTAAAAGTCCATTTGTAGTTGACAAAGAATGAACACATTAGTGATAGTGTTGATGAATATTTTTCATCTTCCTTAGAAAAGAAAATTAGTTGGGAAATTATTCAGTAATTCTATACATACCCTTTTCTGAAAAGAAAGATAATACGAAATGAAATAACTCATGTGTTGAGTACATACACTGTTCACTGTAGCTTTTTGTCTATTTTGTTTACACACACATGGCTTCATAAACCCATAGTCACCCTGTGCTTGAATTTTAATGTGAAGATAATAACAAAATATCAAAGTGTTCACAATTATATCCAAACAAGTTGTACGAAGCCTAGCATTTTGGTTTACATGTTCCTGTTTTATTTAGTGTTAGAATCTCATTATGGTCCTACATTTCAGGTGTATAGTGTATGCGATGCTATTGCCATGCACAGAGAAACACACCATCCTTCACAGATAGGGCTTCCAGATGGTCTTGTCAATGCTTATATTGAACTCTCTTTATCAGCAGATAAAAAGGTAAGTCTAATTGGAAAAAGAAATTAGATGTCTTTTAACTGGCAAGTGCTATGTATGCTAGACAATTATTTTTTATTGATTGAGATTGTAATAGCAGTTGTGGATTTAGAAATACGTACCATAGTTTTTCTTAGGCTTCTCCTATATGTTCTATGTATAATAGGAATCTAGTATGTAGCATATTTTTTTCAGTTGCAGTTTTATTAATTTCTCATTTTATCCCCCTCTCTGTCTCTGTTTGTAACATCTTCACTTATGAGGTGTGAGCCAACAGAGATTTGACTAAAATCTTTGCCAAGTATGTTAAAAGTGAGGCACACATTCAGGTTTATATTCATATTTCCTAGGCTTTTGTATTATTATTTCTATCTTTATTATCTTTTTTTTTTTTTTTTTTTTTTTTCTTTTCTTTTTTTTTTTTTTCTTTTCTTTTCTTTTTTAGATATAATATATTTCTCCATGAATCTGAGAAGTCAGGGAGTCAAATAACTCAAAATGTACCGATAGTGGTTGAAAGAAAATTGTTGTGGCTGGGAGAAACTTGTATTAGGAGTGTTGAGTAATTTGCTCTCCTAGATTTGGCATTGTATTGGCCGAAGCTCCATGATTAAACCGGGAGACCTGAATGGTTGCTTCAGTTTGGTTAAGTTTCACAGCCTTCATGCATCTTCCTTTTTTCTGCATACTTTAGATAGTATTATTTATATTTACATTGTCATGTGTCTATGATTCCTTACTTAGTCAAACCTTTACAGAATCGTTACCTCGACAACTTCTTTAACGTGGTTCGGCTCCCTCACGACTTTGACATGGAGCAGAGTCGATCCCTGATTGTGATATCCAAAAATGAGGAGATGATCAACTATGCCAGAGAAGTCGGTGTGTCTCTTGCCATTGGCCCAGAGATCGTCAAGCTTGTGCAGGTCAGATTATTTTATATGTGATTAAGATAGGATGTGTAAGTTAATGCAAGTATTTATATTGTGGTTGTATACATTGAAGAATTCTCTTGAATTTCTTATGTATATGTTATAATATTACTTGTTTTTAATTTATCTTAATTGTTCCATTAAAACATTTGTTGAACTTCTAGTGATTTAGTCTTTATATTATATCTATGAGCATTTGTTTTCAGAAAGAATTATTTTTTATTATTATTAACCCCTTGGATCTGGGTGACATGACCAGCATGAAAAAATCTGGGTTGAGGGGCAGGTGGCATGAATGTGCCGTGACGGGAAAATCTGGCTGTAGGCCGGGTGACATAAACCTGTTGTTATTCAGCTGAAGACTGGGGTGATAGAAAAGATTTGCCATGAGTACACAGACCTATTGGGAAGTTTATTTTGCTCATTTGGTAATTTTGCATTTTTCCCATCAATGTATGAGTGTGGAGTGTAATGTCTGCGAGCGGTGACTGGAAGAGTGCCGGCTCCAGAAAGGACATCATTTCCATGCTTACCATTTTATTCCTGGCACTGTGAGTGGTGATCCAGGTTGTATTACAGAGAATTGCATTTGCTTAAAAAATAATAATAATAATGACTCAAATAACATAGTGTTACATAGTTTTATTTTTCTTGCACTGAGTTATAGACTACCTGGAGAGATGATTTGAGTCTCTGCAAAGAAAAAAAGTTTATTACCATCTGGATAATGCAAATCAAATAGCAGATAAGACATTGGAAAATGGCCAAAACACTTATTCATAAAAACAGTAAATGACTTTGCAACGAGGAGGCATAGGGTCTTGTCACCACACACATTTATGTGTGCCCTGCCTATAAGCAGCCACCCAGCAGGGCAACTGCTCACCTAAGCCTAATATCCAGATTTTTTGTCATTTGATTGCTGAGACGCAACCAGATCCTGTGGGTTAATTAAATATTATATTCACCTTATAGAGATGTTAATTTTCATTTACAAAAATATTTACCCTCAGCAAGATAATGAGTAACTTTTCACTAACCATTTGACTCATTTTTTTCTAGTCTGGTGAGATAAACCTCCTAGATTATGAAAACATAATAGCTGACACGGAGCTGCTCCCAGATTTGGTGCCTTTAAGAGGACTCATGAAGAAAAGATTCCCCAATGTTAAGTCTGGTAAGAGAGTATGTTGTGTTGTCAGTTGTGTGTTCATTGTTAGATATATATGTCAGTTTAATTGTAAACTGTTAAGATCAGAGGTTAAGAATAGATATTTTTGTCTTATTTAATGTTGAACATTTTTGGGAGGTTAAGTAATGTCATTGAGTTCAGAGCTATAAATGACATGAAATATCAGGCTTTTAAACTTTAGAGAATATTCACTTAAAGTTTGGCTATGTCAAAACTACTGTGAGATCCGGCAGTGTTATTTTGTGATTTCAGTTATTCTGTATTGTAACTATAGTCTGGTATAACCAGTGTTTATTGATGCAATCCTTTTAAATTTTATTTTTAGTAATATGAATAGTGTCAACCCATTGATACTGGGATGGCAGGTACAGTCACCTTCAATAGAAGTTGAAACATTAGAACAAGGCTGGCTCAGAAGCATACCGAATCAGCAAAATTCAAACTGTGTGTAGGGCAGGGGTTCTCAAACTCCTTTGACTGCAACTGCTGGAAACTACTTTGATAGATTCACAACCCATTCCCCCCAGCAACAAAGCACTTCTGACAATCACTGTAATGCATGCATACATAACATGACTTTATGATGCATTATCGAGCATCGGGCAGGTCAACCACTGATGACAAGTACTAGATGTGTTTAGGATGGGTTATTGGAGTAAGAGGAGGAAGAAGGAGGTGTTGCAGGATCTCAGGACCCCTCCAAATTAGGGGTCAGGAGCCCCAGTTTAAAATATTGTATCATAGACATCAATTGTGTGTTTGTATCACAGAAACACTTCACTTCCATACAACACAAAGAGAGAGATAGCTAATATGTGAAATGTTAATATATGGCCGGCTTTAGTTTTTTTTTATTATCAAAAACTTCAAACGTTTTTGCATTCCAGATATTATGTCTAGCTTATTTATGTCACAAGCATTCTCCTTTCTTCTAGGGGTCACTTACACCAAGACTCAAGCATCATGATTGTTATTTCTCATTTTTTTATTCCAGAATGATACCATTACAGGGGTCCCCATTATGTTTTTAATATGGACCAGAAATATATGATGAATAACGTTTGATAAATAGCAATACTCAATATCCTACATGAAATGTAGACTGGCAGTGTGATATAAAGTAGTTTACTCAAATATATATAGTCTATATGTATATTCTTAAAGGAATACTAAGAAAAGTGATACATACAAATCTGTTAAATAAAGCCTAATAGAATTTGGAGGACTGTGGACTCCAGCATATGGCAGAAATGATGGGGATGAGTGTCATGCTATGCACACTGCACAGGTACATAGGGGATTAAGGTGAATAGCCGAGGATCATCATGCTTTCTGTGTTTGAAATAATATTTAAGAAAAAAATAGAGTAATCTAGTTTCTCTTGCATTTAATATGTCAGAGTACTGAGTATAGGTATGTATATATAGCTACAGCTACTCTGTGGTACATAGAATGCAAAGTGATATTGTATTTCTTATGGCTAAACAAAACACTTCCACAGTAAGGTATGTATGTGCAGACCTCCCTGAGGACACATTATCTATCAGGGAGGTGAAAGGAATAACTAAATTACCCTTGAAAAGGTTTATATAGAATTAACTCCTTGGATGCCTCACAGCATTCACATGAACCAAAATACAGGCATTAAGCTTAGGTGAACATGCCGCTCTGACAGGTGCACGGCTTGTAGGCCTTGCAAATGCAAACACTACTATGCAGTGACAAGACTCTATGCCTCCTTTTTGCAATGTTATTTACTCTTTTTATGCATAAGCTATTTTAGTTTTTTTGCCATTTTTCGTTGTCCATATTTGTCATTTGATTTGCTGTATCCAATTGGTAATGGACTGTTTTCCTTGCACAGACTCCATGTCATCACTGCAGCATAAATTTTCTGTAATATAACCTTCACATGGAAATGGCATCCTACCTGGCTCACAGACACAACATTCCACACTCATTTATGGATGGAATCTGCAAAAAAAAAACTTTTGAAACACCAGAAGGTTTGTGCATTCATGGTGAGTCTTTCCTGTCATGAACTTCAGCTGAAATGCTCACGATGGCAGCCAAATTTACCCATGAAGGCATGTGCACATCACCTGCCCCTCACATCATGAAATTATTTCATGATGTGAGGGGCACATCATCCAGATTGAAAGGGTTAAGAGCTTGCCGAATGATGTAAGAAGTTTGTGTGTATGGAATCAGTTGTTAAGCCAGTAGTTTGCTGGCCTCTGACTCCACAAATTTCTCAGTCTATTCCCACACCTTCACTCTCCCCTTGTTGTATGTCAAGTAAGTCAAAAGAAGGTTTACCTATTACTTCCCCTGTTGCCATTATTAACAGGATATCACATGCTGTAATATGCAGTGTAGCTCACATTTTTATATTATTATTATTATTATTATTATTATTATGATTATGATTCACTATGAGTGCACTAAACTCTTGGAGGAAGATTAGAATCAGTGGGCTTTTAGGAAAGGACTCTTGCATTATCCCTGTCAGTAAACAAGTGTGGAATATAGCATAAATAAGCCATGACTGAATGAGTGCTGGCTCTATGGAGGACACTATTTCTCAGGATTCTATTCCTGCCTACCATGACCGGCAGCACAGATTGCATTACAGAAAATTTAATATTACTGAAAAATTGTAAAAATAACATATCTTGTTGTTATTGCACTAAGCTATATAGTACTTATAGAAATGATATGGAGTTTGTACATTACCATCTGGATACAGCATATAAAAAGACAAATATAGAAATTGGAAAATGGCAAAAAAGTAAAAAATGCTTATGCAGATAAAGAGATAACATTGCAAAGGGGAGGCAAGGGGTCTTGAAACATTAAATGAGTGTTCGTGTGTGCCTGATCTGCCAGTCACACCCCATGAGAGTTGCCACTCAAGTAAATGTAATGCCTGGATTTTGGGCCATTGTGTGGGCAACAAATCACCCAGATCCAAGGGGTTAATAGCCAGCTCAAAACTCCATAGTTAGAAAGGCATGTTTCTCTCCCCTGCCTTGCTGGTCTCATTTTCTATGGAAGGTGACTGTACAAACATGACATTTCCACTACAAACATGACATTTCCACAGTGATATTTTGTTTACATGTAGATGCTCGATAAGAACTTAGTCACCAAGGAGTCCTAGCTATCTGACTGGTATACCCTTTTCCTTGATTTTTAGAGTGATTCATTCTCTCTCTCTCTATCTATCTATCTATCTATCTCCCTCTGCCTCTCCCTCTCCCTCTCTCCTCTCTCTCTCTCTCTCTCTCCTTTTCTCTCTCTCTCCTCTTCTCCCCTCTCCTCTCTCTCTTCTCCTCTCTCTCTTCTCCTCTCTCCTTCTCTCCCCTCTCTCTCTCCTTCCTCTCTCTCTCTCCTCTTCTCCTCTCTCTCTCTCTCTCCCCTCTCTCTCTCTCTCCTCTCTCTCTCCTCTCTCTCTCTCTCTCTCTCTCTCTCTCTCCTCTCTCCTTTCTCTCACTCCTCTCTCCTTTCTCTCTCCCTCTCTCCTCTCTCTCTCTCTCTCTCTCTCTCTCCTCTCTCTCTCGCTCTCTCCCTTCTCTCCTCTTCTCCCTCTCCTCTCTCTCTCTCTCTCTCTCCTTCTCTCCTCTCTCCTTCCTCTCTCTCTCTCTCCTCTCTCTCTCTCTCTCTCTCTTCTCTCTCTCTCTTCTCTCTCTCTCTCTCCTCTCGCTCTCTCCTCTCTCTCTCCTCTCTCTCTCTCTCTCTCTCTCTCCTCTCTCTCTCTCTTCTCCTCTCTCTCCCCTCTCTCTCTCTTCTCTCTCTCTCTCTCTCTCCCTCTCTCTCTCCCTCTCTCTCTCTCTCCTCCTCTCTCTCTCTCTCTCTCTCTCCCTCCTCTCTCTCTCTCCTCTCTCTCTCTCTCCTCTCTCTCTCTCTCCTCTCTCTCTCTCTCCATGATATTGTGGATAGTACATCTAGCTGGCACCAGTGGATTAATACGAAAGTCACGGATGAAAATGGCAATTAATAATAGATTGTACAGGGATCATGCATTTGAACACCAAGTTTTATTTAGTGTTTGATAGAATTTTGTGATAAAAGACCAAACTATTAGTATTGTATTACTATTCCTATACATCTATTAAGTGACTTAGATAATCAATATATGTAGCCATTTAGCTGCTTTATTAATGTGTACAATTTCAATTACAGGAACAGCTGGTACTAACCTGGTTCCTATTATTGATCGTTTTACAAAGGGCATTGACTACAGAACGGTTAAGAATAAGCACCATCAAGATTTTGGATATATTGTAGCACCTTTTGGCAGAGTAAGTACTTGTATTATATGTAAGGAATAGGTTTTCACTTTCAGTTATAAAAGTTTTGGAATCTACTTCACTTACTTTTCTGTGAAGTAAATGCTATTGTTGTCTTTTTAGAGGAGAAATATGCCGTAGATGTAATGTGATTTTGAGAAGTTTAGTTGAATTTTTTATTCTATCCTGAGAGATCATCCAACTTTCAGCATTCTGTTATTTGTTTTATACTGATATGATGCATTTATATATCTTTTAGACTATACAGTTATTTTTTTTAAAATGTAGGTTAAATTTTATGGCGTTTAGTTATTACTATTTACCTTCAAGCTTAAATTAAAAGGAATAATTATTTGTTGTACAGAGGATTTCTTATCTTATGAAGCTTGAGATTCAGTTTAATGTTTTTGTGTTCTAAGGACGTCAGTATTTCATGTTTTATCTATTTCATTTTTTTATATGTTGTTTTCGTGATTAATTGCATTATAATGTGATAAATACAATTGTTGAAAATTATCCTTTTTTTTCTCTCTCTATCTGTTTACTCTATTATACTTTTTCTCAGGAGTCATACTACATTTGTTAACATCAAATTGTTATGATACATAATTCTATAGATTACCAAGTGCACATTTCACCTTTACTGTTTCCTTGCTTTGATTGTTCTACTGTTTCCAGTTAAGTATGACAGACGAGCAGCTGGAGGAGAATTTAGCTTCATTAATTAACGATGTGGAGAAGCAGCGGCCTCAGAGGAAGTCGGATAACCTTGTTACCATGGTAAGATAAAGATAAATAATTGTTCAATTTGAAGTTTTTATTTATTTATTTATTATTTTCATATTTTTTAAGCTAAAGAGACATTTATCAGGGTTTTCTTATTCTTATTCTGTTTCTGTTTCTTCCTTTTCTTTTCTTTCTTTCTTTCTGTCTTTCTGTCTTCTCTCTGTCTTTTCTTTTGTAGGTCTGCTTATGCTGTAGTTGTTTACATCCATGTCCTTTTTTTTATGCTCAGTATGATTGTAATTAGATGTAATAATATTTTTTATCCAGTATTAACTCTTGGAGGAGTCCTTTAGATTTTTTGTTGTTGGTCTGGTAATAGTAGTACGAACATCATTATTTATGTACAGTTTAATTTCCTTATTCCTATCAAGTACATGTTTTCACTAGTTTTTTCTTTCTATATAGAAAATGGTTATTTGATAAATTAAAGGAAAATATTCCTGTAGGTTAGGAAAATATTTTATAGATTGCAGTTTACTGATATGTATTAATTTGTCCATTATAGATCAGCAAATAGCATGTATTTTCGTTTCAGTAGGATTTTCATCCTTTGAATTTGCAATCTTGTTTTTATAAATATTGATGCTGTTATTACTTTTTTTACATTTTGATTATGATATTATTAAAATACTAGCAACAACAAAAATTATGAAGTAATAATGATCAGTCCTGAAAATCAAGGAAAAGGATAAACAGGTAAGATAGGTATGACTAATTATTGACTCCTTGGTGGCTAAGTGTGTAAGCCGAAGTGTGTAAACCTAATTAATAAATTGAAAATGCACTGAACAAGGCACATATGTCATACCATCTATAGTTAGAGGATTAATTGA
>NC_051397.1:9240963-9285963 GCF_015228065.2 Penaeus monodon
ATCCAATATATGAAAAATTACATAAATATATGCACATGACCTATACATATATTTACATATACATATTACTTTAACTATTATGTACAATTATGCACTTTTATACATATTTTATTACTTTATACATATAAATGCACATATACATATATTGTACATTTTACATATGTACTTACATATGTACAATACATATTTTACATAACCTAAAAATGTACATATACATATTAAATATATATACATAAATTTTAAAATTATACAATCCCAAAATGTACTTTATTCATTTTATAAAAAATACATATGAATACATATACATTTTCTTAGGTAAATATATTTCCCATACATTTTACATATAAGCTATGTATGAAATGTATGTATGTATATATATATATATATATTAATATATTATATAATATATAATATATATATATATGGTGGAAAACAAAGATGTCTGTGGGCCCCCATGGCTCGGGAGCTGACCCCAAAGCAGCGGAATACCCCTTCTCCGGGTTTTGGCAAAAGGGGCCCCAGAAAATGGAGGAAAATTTTTTTTTTGGCCCCCGGGGACCAGCGCTCCAACCCGCATCGCTGGATTTGGTACAGCGGACGGGTAATGTGGCCAACGAGATCGCCCCCCTTTCTTGCCCGCACGCGGTGGGGGAAACCCTTTTCAGAAGCAGGGTTTACCGGAGTGCTGAGTTCTGTGGCCCCGACCATAGGCTGCTTGTGCTACCCTGCGGGTCCACTTCAAAACTCCCGCCCCCTGCATGGCCACCCTAAGGTGTTTCATTTGGGACAGATAAGGGGGGGAGGGTTTTCCCCGGGGGTTTTCGCCAGGGGCGTCTCTGACCGTTTCACAAAAACCCCAGCAACCTGCCCGGCCCCAGTTGGCGTGGGGCCCCTTCAACCCGCGAAACACTCAAAAACCCGCTCAGGAGTCCATTGGCGTACCCCCAAAGGGAAGGCAGAATACCATCCCCCTGGAGACTTTTAAAAACCCCACTGAAGCGTGGGGAAAGGCTCGGCTGAATGGGAATCAAGTTTTGCGTCTTTCCCATGGGGTAGGGCGGGGGACACTGCGGGGAAGGGGACAAGGAACAGTCTATAGGAATTTTGCTGAGGAGGCCCAAAGGGCCATTTCTTGGAAATGCCTTCGCCCTGCCTACCAAGCCCTGAAAAAAACTAAACCCCTAACCCCTCCTCACAGAGGGACAAGGATTTCCGACCCGGGATGGAGGGGATCATCTCAGATCATTTTTGGGGTTCGTAAACTGAGTATTTTGGGAACATTTTTGTACCAGGTGGACCCCCCAAATTTTTCCTTGGATGCAAGCGATGTCGCAGTCCCTGTCCCAAAGACCCGCCCATCAGCGAGGAACCTCCAAACCCAAAAAAGGGGTTTGGGCGGGCGTTTTCCAAGCTAAAGGGAGTGGGAAAGCTGCGGCATATGGTTTACCCCCTGTTGAACGGCTTAAGGCGGGGGGTTTAAAACTAGGGCTCGGGGCTGCATACAGTCCTGACCTGCCATTTGGCAGTCGGGGTTACCTTTTCCCCCTTTCCCTTTCCCTGGGGGGGGCGTGGTCACCCCTTTTGGAAGGGGGGGGGGGATCGTGGGATGTAGAAAACTCCCGTGGCATTCCCACTGTCAGCATACCAGGCAAGGTTCTCGCCCCCCTTCTTCTAAAAAGAATCCGCAACCACCTACTGAGTCACCAGAGACCGGGCAGTTGGTTTTTACTCCGGGCCAAGTCCACAATAGACCGTAACTAGCGTTTCGGAATTTGTGGAACCCCGTCGTGATTTTTAAGTCGGGGGTTTTCTCGCACCCCACATCGACCTAAAGAAGGCTTTTGACTGGGTTTGCAGGGAATCGCTATGGGAATCCTGGGGCCCCGGGGGAATTCCGACACAGATTATTGGCCTGATAGCAACCCTCTAAAATGGTCCCCTAAAAAAGTGCGTAAAGTGGGGGGGGGGTAGTCGAATTTCTTCCCTGATAATTCAGGGGTGAGGCAAGGCTGTTTCCTTGCCCCCACCCTTTTAACACTTGTATGGACTGGATAAGGGGCCCAGGGGTTTACACCCAAAAGTCAGTGCGGAGCAACACTAGGCAATATTAAGGTCCGGCCCTTTTTGATTTTTGCCAAAGATTTTTGCCATCCTTTTTAGTCCTTGGAGTCCTTGTGGCGGCTTTTGATGCATTTAGCATGAGGCGAACCCCCTAGGCCTAGAGGTCTCCTGGCCCAAAAGCCCAAAGATTCAGGACGGGGGGGGCCTGTTAGGGGAACCCGTTCAGTCGATCCATGTTTGGGGAAAAGGACGTTAAAGTCACAGAAAGTTTTACATCCCTTTGGTAGATAGCCCATACTCGGGGTTGCAACCGGGAAAAGTCAGTAGACGGATTGGTCTGGAAAAGGGAGCCATGAACTCGATCAAAAAGAGCGTTTGGAGTTTGTCGGAAACCTATGCAAAAGGGACCAAGCTGCTTGTTTTAAAAAGGCCTTGATACTTCCAGTTTTGCCTAGGGAAGCGAAACCTGGACCTATCCAGTGCCTTGGAGCCCTCGCCTTGATCCCCTTTTTGTAACAAGTCCCTTCGCCCGGTTTTCAGGGGGGACTTTGGCAGGCCCAGGTGCCCAACCCGGGCGGTTAAAACGTGAGACTGGCATGGGCCCTGTTACTTGCATAATCCGGGATCCCCAAAACTCAGGCTATATGGCCCCCAAGCTCCCCTTTCCCTATGGATGACCCTGCCCATCGGTTTGCCCTTCTGGAACAACCCGGGGGTGGAGGAACCTGTGGGACGCCAGGAGACCCATGGTTTGGGGCAGTTTCGACGAGACCGGCCCGCGGGGAATTAAAAGGGGCCTTTTGTGCCTGCCTGGAGACTCGCCTCGGGGGATCCTCGTGGCGGGAAGGGCGAAGGGTGGATGCGGCCAGGGCGCCCCCGTGGGCCCTTTGGGCCCCTTGATGATTTGATAAATATTACATCCTGAAAAAAATTATGAAATTCACAAATCACCAAAATGTGTATAAAAAAAAATTGCTAAAAGCTCTTTTAAACTAAAAAATTTAACAAATTTTTAACATGCCAAGGGGGGGCCTTGGGTGACCTTCCCTTTCCTCATTTTAGCAAACCCTTTCCCCCAGACTCTTCGACCTTGCCCCCTCCTCCTGAGCCCTAATTCGCTCTTGTTTTTTTCTGCCCCTCTTTTTCCACTATATATTCATGTAAAAATTCTCTCCATGAGCTGCTCACATACGCGCGCTCGCTGATTTAAAAAATTTCTAGGTAAATCAAATCTAGAAAAGGCCTCCGGGGCAGCCAAGGCCAGCTGTTGACCTCACCTGTTTTTGTCTCTTTATCTGTATTTTATGTAATCTTCACCCTTTCCTGGCTGATAAATCAATAACCAAAAAAAAATACTTTATGTATATATACATATATACATACTATGTCATATCATATATAATACTATGTAAAATTCCCAATATCATACATATGTATATATCCTAAACATCCCTATTTTTAAAAAATATACAAAATATACATACATAGGAAAATTTTACATATATACATCCATATGTAAAATTACATATAAAACAAAACATATGTAATTCCATATTACATCCATATGTCCCAATCTATATACATACATATGTACATATACATATATCCATACTATGTACTTTATTACATACTACATAGGGAACCTTTAAAACTATATACATAATTGTCATATACCTATATACATACATATGTACATAAAAATATAAAACATACATATGTACATATACAATATACATACATAGGGGAAATATACATATATACATACATAGGGAATTACATATTACTACATATGTACATATACATATATATAATATGTCCCTATACATAATACATCCCTTATGTACATATATTACATGTACATATACATATATACTTTTACATTTTTACATAATACATGTACTATACAATATCCATTTTAAAATATACATATATACATGTCCCTATAAAAATAAAACTGTACATATACATTTTATAAATGTACTATCCAATTACTTTGTAAAATATCCCTATATACATGTACTATACATATATATGTACATATAATAAAATACAGGACAAAAATACTGTACATATACATTATGCATACTTTTCCATTGCATACATGTATAGATATATACATATACAATATACATGTATATGTATAATATATTTTAAAATATATAATATATATATATATAAATAATGTATGGTTTATGTATGTAGGGATGTATGAAATGTATTTTACGTATGGGTGTATGTATGTAGTACATCATATGTTTTGGGGTGTGTTTAAAATTTTATATATATATAATATAATATTTTTATATAAATAAAAATATATATATATACATTATATATATATATATATGTACATACATATACATATATATAAAAATATGTATATAATAATATATATTATATATATATATATAAAATATATTAAATAATATAAAATTTTATAAAAAAAAAAAAAAAAAGGCGAGAAAAAGTAGAGTTGTTTCTGAGATTAAAGACTTTTCCCCCCTCCCTTTTTACCGTTCCCTTTTTTTATTCGTTTGAACTTATAACAATAACAGTTAAGCTTGCTGTGGTGTCCCCCTTCTTTTTTCTTTTAACGGTATTTTTTCATTTTCTAAAGCCGCCTTTGGGTCACACCCATTGATACTTAATTTTTATTTTTTATTTGTGATGCTTTTAGAGTGAGTACGGGGGTGGGGTCCCCCGGCCCTTTTTCCCCACGGAGAGTCCCGGGTTGCCCCCTTTTTTTAGGTAATATTTCCCCTCTATTTTATCCGGGCTTGGGACCACACTGACTTGGGGCTGGTTTGGGGCCCCCCCATTGGCTAAAATGGCAATCGGGGGTAAAGGGTTCCTTTCCCCGGGGAAAAAAAAAAGCGCCGGCCGGGGAATCCCCCCCGGGGAACCCCCGATTGCCGTCCTGACGTTTTAGCCCCGATGCTTTAAACATTCGGCCACCGGGGGCCTTTGACGATCATGGGTTTTAATGTTTTTTCCTTGGGCAATTTAGAGCGGGGGTTTTTCATTGCCTTCCCCCCGGTTTTTCAAATCGAGTCCCCCATCCTTTTTTACCCCACGGGGGAACTTGGGCTGGCCCCCCCCGTGGGGGGGAAAGGGAAATCGAGGTGAAGCCCTTTCCCCAAGGGAACAACGCCCGGGCCCCGGTGCCTCGAACCTGAACTCAGTTTGGGCCGTCGTGACTTTCCCTTGAGTCCGACGCTTAACCATTGGGCCCACCGCGACCCCTAAAAAAATTTTTAAAAAAAATAGTTGTCCACCCAGTGGCAAAATGGGCCCAAGTCAAAGGTTTAAATTCCCCCCCAAGGGGAAACTTAAACTTTTTCTGGGGTTAAATTTACCAAAAATTATTTAAATCTTTTGTCGTGCCCCACTTACGCGCGGGGGGCGATTTTGTCTGGGCAGGGATGCATTCATGAAATTGCATGCGGCGTTTAAATGTACCCACTTGCACTGATTTGCCTGCCCCTCTCCGCAAAAAAAAAATATTTTCTGTAAAATTTCCCCCATTTGGAATTTTTGATTTTTGGTTTAGTAAAAATCCTCTTAAAAAATCTAGCAGCATTTTTGGTTTGTTATTTTTTTAAACGCCCGGGTAGTTTTCATTAAATTTTCCTTTAAAACTTTTTCAAAGTTTGGTTTTGTTACCTTTCCCTAAATTTTCTTTTGGGTTGGCTGAATATGTTTTATTTTATTTTTTAAAGTTAGAAAAAATGTACGGTTAAATTCAAACATAGGGACTTGATTTCCGAGAGAAAAAAACAACCTAGTGTTTAATTATCCCCTACCCCAGTTTTTTTCACGACTTTTGGGGTTCTCATGGGTCGTATCCATGGGTCGTGCTTTCGGGAATGATACCCTTTTTTGTAAAAACGCGTTATTTACAAGGGTTTCGTGTTCACAGTCGCTGAAAAACCTATACCTATCAAATTTCCCCCTTTGCAGTTTTCTTTCGGGATAAGGGAACCCTTTTTTAACCCGGGGTTTTGGAATTTCTTTATATTTACCTGCCTTCCGTATCTATAGCTTTTCTTACCCTTTTATTCCCTCTGTTTCCTATCAGGTCATCCATTCTATATATATCTCCCCTCTATCGGCAAGGGAATCCCCCTCCCTTTCAAAAAAATAAGAGAGAGAGGGGGGGAGGAGAAAAAAGAGTGTGAGTGAATAAATGGAAATGTGTGATTTAAACTATTTATTGATTTTTTTTCCCCCGCACAAAAAGGTTTATTAGCGGCGTCCTTTAAAATTTTTGCGAGTGGGGTCCCTTTGGGAAACGGGGCCCCCCGGGGAGGAAGTTTTGGGGTTTTTTTTTCCCCACGGCGAAATAAAAAAGCGTTAGACCCCCAAAGGTCTATAGAATTGTTTAAAAGAACTGTGGGGAAAAATAAAAAGGGGACAAAAAAAGGGGGTGAAGTTAGAAGGAAAAGAAAAAGGGATAAAGGTAGGGGGAAAAGATCATGGGAAAATTAAATTTTGAGGGAAGGGCTAATTTATTCCCTTGAAAAATTTTTTTTCGCGTCAACCCTCTAAGGTCATTAGCGGCGTATACAAAATATAGCGAAAACCCCCAGGTAAGGGAAATTTTTGGTTCAGTACGGGGGACGTTTGGTTTTTTTTCCCGAATGGTCCAAAAACCCAAAAAGAAAATCAGTCACACCGCTTAGGTAAAATAAGTGGTGAAAAATATGAAAATGAGTTGACGATCGGGATACGTGTGCAAAAAAGAGAATGAAGAGAAGGGAAAATGAAACAGGTAGAAGAAAAGGCCCCCCCCTAATTTTGTTTAGAAAAAAAGGCTTTTAAGGGCCCCATCTCTTAAAAGGGGTTGGGGGTGGGGGAGGCCCAAAAGCTGAGGTCCAAGGTTTGTGGGGCCCCCGTCTCCTCAGCAAGGGGTTTGGGGGGAGGTTATTTATGGACGGGGTCCACATATGTGTCAGCATCAGTGTGGGGGTGTACCTGCTTGCGATGTATAAAGGGGTATGCAAATGTGGGGTGGGGTCCGGGTTAAAGGTAAACAAAAAAATTATGCCCAGACATCAAAAAAATCATATACACTGTGATAAAAGTATTGTAAACAAAAAGGTTTTTAAAAATGAAAATTTAAAGGTTGGATAAGTGGACAGGAAGAGGGAAAGGGAAGGGGGAATGGTTAAAAGGTTTAAAAACAAGAAAAAATGTGCTAGACATCTAAAAGGGCATGTAGCACCATAGTTAATTAAAGGGGAAGGGGGGTTGAGGGTTTGTGATTAGTTGTTTTAAGTGGGCAAAGGAATTGGGTGAAATGAAAGGGTTAAGTTTTGGGGGTGGTAGGAGTTAGATTTTTCGAAAGGAGGGTATGTATGGTTTGAGGAAAGAGAATAGGTTTTTAGAAACCCGAAAAATGTGGGATTCCCGGAAGGATGTCAAAGGTTGGGAGGTTTGGTTAAAGGGGGGAAGGTGGGGGGAAAAACAGGGTAAGTTTGGACGAGACATAAAGGGGAAAGTGGGGGAAGGAAAAAAATGAAAAATTGGGGATTTTTTATTTGGGGGATGTGGGGAAGAAAGGTCCCCCTTGAAAAGGGATAAAAAGATGGGGGTTTTTTAAAGAGGGAAAGGGGTAGACAAAAAGGGCGGTTTGTGGGAGCGGAAAAACCCCGAATTTTTTCCCAAAGAAGGATTTATATTTAGTGATATAGATTGTAGTACGTTTTTGGGGATTTTTTAGGGGGGGAAACAGCTAAGGGGGGATAAAGGCCCCCGGGGGTTGAGAAAAGGAGAGATGTGGGAGTTGGGGTTCTATAGGAGGGGTTTTTAGGAGGGCAGAGGGGGCTATGGAAGGGGATAATTGTGACATAAGGGGTTCCCCCGTGTTATAAGGGAGGGAGTGGGGAAAGGGAAAAGAGGGGGTGGGGGGGAGGGGTTTCATAAGGGATTCACGTGTGTATCCAGGAGGGAAAAGGGAAAGGGAATTTGAGGGGGGTTTGGGGGGGGAGGGTTTTAAAGTGGGCATGGTTTGGGGGCGGGGGGGGGGATGGGCTGGATTGGAAGGGGGGTTTTGGAGGATTGGGTATCGCAGTTTCTTTCATGTGGAAAGGAGCAGTTGTAAGATTTGGAGGTTGGTCTTTTCATTAAGTAATCTTGAATTTTCAATAGTTTTTTCTGAGGGGTTGGTTTTTGGGGGGGTTTTGGGGGGGTAAAGGATTTCTTGTGAAGGGGGGGAAAAGAGGAAATGGTGTCCCCAAGCGTTTGGGGGAAAGGAAGGTGGTGTTTGTGTGGGAGAGGGGGGAAAAGGGGGGGGAACGTTTTTTCTGTTGTTACGGGTTTGTGCGAGGAAAGGGGGAGGGGAAGGTTTTTTGGGGTTGTAGGGGGTTTATTGGGGAAACTTGGGGTAGAAAATTGGGGTGTCCCCGGGTTTTTGGATGGCAAAAGAGTTTTTACGGGGAAATAGGAAAGGGAAAGGGGGGGGGGGAGGGTTTGATGTAGGGGGGGGGGAGGAGGGAAATTTGGGAAAAAGAGCAGTATTACTGGAGGAAGGGGGTAAGAGAGAAACCACGTCGACGTGTTCCTGTCTGGCTTCAAAGTAGGCGAGTCCCCAAATTTTAATCTGAGGGGTTTTTCTAAAACCCCTTCCCGACTCAAAAATTTTGGGGGAAAAGCCCCTTAAAATACATTATTGGGGGGCCCCCCACAGTTGGGACCCTGTGCGTGAATTTTTGCAGGGCAGTTAGAAACGGGTATGGCCAGGTTTTGGGGACATAGTGGGCATCTGGCTGTGGATCGGCAATGTTTGGGGGTGTCCTAGACGCCAAAAAATTTTGGCACTGACGTGGAGGTTGGGGGATGGAAAGAAAAAGGGGATTTCTCCTCCTATGAAGGGCGTTAAGGTTAAAGGTTTAAAAAGGTTTTTAAAAGCGAGAAAGGGGCTAAAATTAAGGTTGTACCCTAAAAGTTAAGGTTTTGGGAAAGGGGGTTTTAGTTAGTGATTAGTTTCTAAACTGGGCAAAGGAATTGGGGGAGGGGAAAGGGGTTTTGGGTCGGGGTGTGGTAAGGGAGTTAGATTAGATTTAAGGAATGTATACGTTTGGGAAAAAAGAAAAGGTTGTTGAAGCGAAAGGGGTGGGAAAAAATTTTGAAAGGAGTGATAGGTTGGGAGGTCGGGAAGGGAGGATAGATGGGGAAACAGAGGTTAAAGGGGTTTTTTTCAAAAAAGGGGCACGAAAAAATAGGATGTGTGGGATTTAAAGGGGAAAAATTACATAAGGAACCAAAGGGAAGGGTTTCGGGAAAATGTGCAAAAGGGGCATTGGTTTTAAAGGGGGGTGGGGGACTAAGGTGTTTTCTGTTGATAAGTAGGATGAGACCCCCAAAGGGGAAAGTGGGGGAGGAAAAAAAATGATAATTGGGATTGGGATTGGGGATGTGTTTGAAAGGTCCCCTTGAAGGGTTTCAAAAAAGGAAAGGACTATAAAGAAGGAAAAGGATTTTGGCGAAGGTCAGGGCTGGGGGAGCGGAAACCGCGGGAAAATTCCAATGAAGGAAAAGTTTTACTTTACTGATTTTTTAGGGGGGAAAACCCGCTTGAAGGGGGGGGGAAAAAGGGCTGAGAGGTCTGAGATTTGGGGAGGGGGTGGGAGTTTTGGGGTTTACTAGGAGGGGTAAATTTGGGGATGGGGGGTTGAGGAAGGGGATAGTTTTTACATAAGGGGTTCACCCTGTGTATCCAGGGGGGGAGTGGAAAGGGAAAAAGAGGGGGTGGTGGGAGGGGTAATGTGGGCGGGGTTGGGGTTTGGGGGGGGGGTGGGCTGTGTTTTGGGGGGGGGTTTGGGGGATTGGGTGTAGGGGGGATATGTTAGGAGGAGGAAAGGATATCAGCAAATTTTCTTGGGGTGTGGAAGGAAACAGGTTTTTAAGATTTTGGGGGTTGAGTGTCCCGGGTTTTTGTTTTTGGTTTTCTTGAAAAATTTTTAATGGTTTCTTCTAAGGAGTTGGGTTTTGGGGGTTTTGGGGGATATAGGATTTTTTTGTGAAGGGGGGGGAAAGAGGGGCTGGTGTCCCCAAGCAAAGGAGCAAAGGAAGGTGGAGGTGAAATGGGGGGGTAGGGGAAGAGGGGGTGGAACCCTTTGTTCGTCTGTTCCGGGTAAATGCGAGGGAAAAGGGGGGAAAGGTTGGGGTTTGGGGGGGTTTTGGTGATTTAGATATCGGGAGTAGAGATTTTGGGGTGTCTGGATTTTGGATGGCCCAAAAAAGGGGGGTTTTACTGGGGGGGAAAGGGGGGGAAGGGAGAAAAAGGGGGGGTTTTTTAGGTAGGGGGGGTGGGGTTTTTGGAGAATTGGTTTGGGAAAGAGCATATTATGGGGGGTAAGGAGTAAGAGGAAAACCCCGTCCGCGGGGCTTCTTGTTTTGGCTTCACGTAGTGTGAGTCCCAAGGGTTTGGGAAACTGAGAGTTGCTACCTTCCCGACTCCCAATTTTAGGTGGGACCGGCCCCCATAAAAAAACATTTGGGGGCCCCACAGTTGGCACATGTGCCCTTGGGTTTTGGGGGGCAGTTAGATCGGGGGTTGGCCAGGGGTTTGGGGACATAGTGGGCATCTGGGTGTGGAACGGCCAAAGTTTGCCTTGGGGGTCCTAGACGCCCAAAAATTTTGGCACTGACGTGGGGGGGAAGGGTTTGGGATGGACGAACAGGGGGGGGATTCTCCCCTATATAGACGTTTAAAAGGGAAGGTCTTCCACGGGGAAAGGGAATTTTTGCTATGTTAAATGGGTTTCTTTTGATTACCTCGGGGGGGAATGGGAAAGATTTTACTTTACGTTTTCACCATTTGTCCGGTTTGGGGGGGAAGTAGGTCTTTTCCCCAATTGACCCAAACTTTGTCATGATTGGGCAATTTGCTGGGGAGATTGAAAAATGTTCCGGTGGCCCAAATAATTTAGGGTTTGGGTGGGGGGTTTGCAAGGAGGGGTTACCCTATTGTCTGTTGTTTTTTTAATGCTATAGTTTGGTTTTTCGGGTGTTTCTGTGACAAGACGGGAGCGGTCGGGTCGGATACGGAAAAAAGACCTTTCCCCACTTGGGTTTTTGGAGGGGCCTTGTTTGGAAAAAGAAGGTGTTGTTTTAAGTAGGGACTGTGGGAGGGATCACGAAAAATCGGTTTCCCAAATTTTGGTGCGGGTGAAGAGGGGGAAATTTAATATGTTGTAGTGATAGGGGGAGTCGAAGGGCGGGGTGCGTGACATTGGGAAAATTTTTGAGGGGGTAAAGGGGTTTTTGGGGGGGTGGGCAATAAAAGGGTGAAGGGGATTAATAAGGGAGGGGGTGGGGTTGGGGTTTATGTTGGGGGTTGGGGGGGGGAGAGGTGATGAAGTTGAGCGTGGGTGGGAGAGTGGAAAATGTTCCTTTAAAAGGGTTGGTTGTTTTACTGTACTAGTAGGGAAATTTATGAAGGGTTTGTTTTTTCAGTGTTCGGACCGGGGTTAAAGGAGAGCCTGGGGTCAGGGAAAACGGGGGGGGTTTACATCGTTTTGGGGGTATTTTATAAAAGGGGGAAGCCTCATTGGGCCCCCAATAGTGGAAAATAAGTTTTCATTACTGGCCAGGGGAAGCCCCGGATTAAAGTTGGGGAAAAAAAACAGTCCAAACCCCCCAGGGTCCACTTTAGGGGTAAGGGCTAGATAAAAAAAAGGGGAATAGCAGTGCCCATGGATCCCTCAGGCCGTTCAGGGGCTGGCACAAAGTCAGCCCCTTTTTCCTTTCAGCACGGCTTTTCACACCTTTGGAGGGGGATAGCAGAAGGGTTTTTGGTTTAAGGGACAGAAAAAAAAGGGGGGAAGGAAAATAAAGACCATGCAAAATTAAATTGAGTCGAGGCTGAGTCCCAAGGTTGGGGAGTTTTTCCCCATCATTGGGTCCCAGTCTCCCCTCCTAAGCCCCCCCCGACAACAACGGGGAAAAGGGGGTTGGGGGGGGTGAAACGTTAAAGGGAAGGTCATGTCCCACGGAAAAGGAATTTTGGGGTATGTTTTGTGGGTTTTTTTTCGATGACCCCTGGGGGGAATGGGAGTAGCTTGTTTCTGATGTTTTCTCTTACTCTGTGAGACAGGCAAGTTTGGTTTCTCCACCCAAACCCGACAATCTTTGTCATAGATTGGGGCCCAAATTTTCTTTGGGGGAATTGAAACTGTTTCCGGTTGGGAAGTTTGAAGGGTTGGATGGGGGTTCCTTTCAAGGTGGGGTTTTCCATATAGGTCATTATTTTTGTTAATTTCATAGCTTTTGGGTTTTTGGGTTTGGTTTCTTTTGGAAAGACGGGAGCGGTCGGGGGCGGCTACGGAAAGAGACTTTTCCCCACTTTTTTTTTGGAAAAACCCTTGTTGGGAAAAGAAAGGGTGTTGTCAGAGTAGGGAGCTGTGGGAGGGATCCCCGAAAAAAACGGTCCCATTTGGCCCGCGTAAAAAAAGGGGGATTTAAAAATTGTTTTAGAGATAGGGGTAGTAGAAGGGCGGGGGCGTGAAAAGAAATGGGGGTAGTGTTTTTGAGAGGGGTAAATGTTATGGAGAAAGGGGGGCAATAAGGCTGTAAGGTATTAATAAGGGAAAGGGTGGGGTGGTTTTATGTTGAAATTTTGGGGATGGGTTTTGAAGGTTTAGCATAAATGGAAAAAGGGGGGAAATGTTCCTTAAGGGTTGATTGGGTTTTACTTACCGTAGGCATTGATGAGGGGGGGAGTTTTTTGCAGTGTTCGGAGCCCCTTTGGGTTTAAAGGAAAAAGCCTTTGGGGCCCGGGGAAACGGTGGGTTTTTAAAACGTTTTGGGGGTATTTGATAAATGGGCAATCCTCATTGCCCCTAATTTTTAGGGATTTATTTTTATTACTGGCCATGGTAAGCCTGGGTTTTTGTTGGGGGTAAAAACAGTCCAAAACCCCCAGGGGGCCCCCTTTGGGGGGTTTAAGGGGCTAGGTAATTAAAACAGGGGAAATTTCCGTTTCCCATGGCTCCTCAGGCCCCTTTAGGACGGCACAAAAATCAGCCTTCCTTTCCCTTTTAGCACGGCCTCCACACCTTGGGGGGTTTGGGTAGCAGAAAAGGGTTTTTGGGGAAGGGACAGAACGAAAAAATGGGAAGGGAAAAAAAAAAAACCCGCAAAATTTGGGTTTAGTAGAGGGCCCGAGTCCCAAAAGGGTTTGGAAGATTTTCCCCCTCATTTGGGGCCCAGTCTCCCCCCTCCTAAACCCCCCCACCACAAAACGGGCAAGGGATTGGGGGGAAAGGCAAGAGAAAAGAAAAAACCGTGAAAAAATTAGGTGAGGCGGGGGCCAAAGGGAGGGGCGGATTCCCCTTTATTTTGGGGGTCTGTCCCCTCTCCCAAAACTCCCCCATTTTTCCTTTTATTCTTAGGGAAATTTTAAACCCCTTTTTAACCCAAACCAACTGGGTCCCCCCATTATTACGTCCAATTTCCCAAATTTTTTTTAAAAAATTTACAACTTCTTTAAACCCCTTGCTGCTTTCCATTCTAAATATAGGATAATGAAAAAATAGTAAACATGGGTCTAAAATGTTTCCCCCCTCCCAAATTTTTCTTGTCTTCCAAATCATTTTTTTTATCCTCCTAAAAATTTCAAATTCCACTTCCAAAGTCACTTTTCCTTTTTGTTTTTATCATTTTGCCCGAAATTTCCGCCCTACTGAAATTTTATTGTATTTGTTCAAGTTTTTTTGAACGAAAATTTTCATCTTTACTAATTTTTTCATACAAAAATGTTTTAAAATTACCTGGAATTCTTTTGTCACTGTAACGCTTGCGCTTTCCTCATTGTCTATAAAATTTCCCCAAAACAATTTATTTCATGGTGAAAAAATTAGTAAAACTGAATGTTTTTTTTTAAACGGCTCATCAAACCCAATTTCTTCCTCTGAGCAAACTTTATGACCAAAAATTTCCCAAAAGCTTTTAAAAATTAGTTTTAAAAATTATTTAAAAAAAAATTTTGCCCCGGAGCTCGACTTTTTTCCCCCTTTCCCCTTTAAATGAGCAAATTTTTAATTTTCCAAACCCGAAATCAAAAATATTTTAGAGGTTTTGGGTTTTTTTTTAAAACTGAAAAGTTTTTCCCAAAAATCATATGGAACTCATAAAAAATAATTTTTTTCAAAATTTTTTTTTTCCTCCACAAATACATTACTCTATAAAAACCCCTCGTGAAATTTATTAAAAAATATTTTCTCTTCGACAAAAAAAAAATTACTAAAAAAATTTATTTTATATTTTATATAATAATATATATAATAAAATAAAAAAAAGCCAGTAGAGTTGTTTCTGAGATTCAAGACTATTCCCTGCTTCTACCGTTACCTTTTTTATTCGTTGAACCTTATAACAATAACAGTTAAGCTTGCTGTGCCTGTCCTCTTCTTCTTCTTTTAACGGTAGGTTCATGTCTGAGCCGCCGTGGTCACAGCATGATACTTAATTGTAGTTTTCATATTGTGATGCTCTTAGAGTGAGTACGTGGTAGGGTCCCCAGTTCCTTTCCACGGAGAGTGCCGGTGTTACCTTTTAGGTAATCATTCTCTCTATCTTATCCGGGCTTGGGACCAGCACTGACTTGGCTGCTTGGGCTGGCCACCCAGTGGCTAGATAGGCAATCGAGGTGAAGTTCCTTTGCCCAAGGGAACAACGCGCCGGCCTGTGAATCGAACCCTGGAACTCAGATTGCCGTCGTGACAGTCTTGAGTCCGATGCTTTAAACATTCGGCCACCGCGGCCTTGACGATCATGGGCTTTCATGATTTTTCTTGACAATTTAGAGCGGTGGTTTGTCATTGCCTTCCGCCCGGTGTTTCTATCGAGTCACCATCTCTATTTACCCGGCACTGACTTGGGCTGGCCACCCAGTGGCTAGGTAGGCAATCGAGGTGAAGTTCCTTGCCCAAGGGAACAACGCGCCGGCCGGTGACTCGAACCCTCGAACTCAGATTGCCGTCGTGACATTCTTGAGTCCGACGCTCTAACCATTCGGCCACCGCGACCCCTAAAAAAAATTATAAAATATAGCTTGTCCACCCAGTGGCTAAATAGGCAGTCGAGTAAAGTTCCTTGCCCAAGAACATTCAACGTATCTAGGTTTCAATTTGACCTAAATTATTTAAATCTGTGCTCGTGCCTCACTTACGCGCGCGGCGATGTCTGTGCATGGATGCATTCATGCACTTGCATGCGGCGATTAGTGTATGCACTTGCACTGATTTGCCTGTCCTCTACAGCAACAAAAAAATATGTTCTGTATATTTCTCCCATTTGGAATTTTGATATTTGGTTTATGTAAAAATCCTCTTCAAAATCTAGCAGCAGTTTTGGTTGTTATTTTTTAACGTCCGGGTAGTTATTCATTCAATTTCCTTAACTGTTCAAAGATGGTATTGTTAGCCTTCTGATTTCATTTGTTGGCTGAATATGATTACTTACAATTTTCAAAGTTAGATAAAAATGTACGGTTAAGTAGTCTACATACGACTTGATTTCCGAGAGTAAACAACCTAGTGTTTTAATTATCCACCTACCACAGTTTATTCACGTACTTTTGCGGTCTCTATCGGTCGTATCCATAGTCAGTGCGTTTCGGGAATGATAGCCTTTTGTCAAACGCGTTATTTACAACGGTCGTGTTCACAGTCGCTGTCACCTATACCTATCTATTTCCCTTGCAGTCTCTTTCTGTATAAGGGAATCCTTTAACCCTGTATGATTCTCTTTCATATTTACCTGCCTGTCCGTATCTATAGCTATCTTACTTCTATTCATCTGTACCTATCAGGTCATCCATTCTATATATATCTCTCTCTATCGAGCAAGTAATCCACTCCCTGCAAGATAAGAGAGAGAGGGAGAGGGAGAGAAAGAGTGTGAGTGAATAAATGAGTGTGTGATTTATCTATTTATTGATTTTTTTCGCCGCACAAAAGTCATTAGCGGCGTACTTAAATTATTGCGAGTGTGTCTTGGAAGCGAGGCCCCCGGGTAGGAAGTTGGTTTTTATTTCACACGGCGAAATAACAAATGCGTTAGACACCAAAGGTCATATAGAATTGTGATAAAGAACTGTGGCGAGTAAAAGGTGACAAAAGGGGATGAAGTCTAGAAGGAAAATGAAAGGTATAAAGGTAGGAGAAAAGATCATGCAAAATTAAATTTTGAGGTAAGGGCTAATTTATTCATTGAAAAATTTCTGTCGCGTCAACATCTAAGGTCACATAGTGGCGTATTCAAAATATAGCGAAGCCCCCAGGTAAGGAAGTTTTTGGTTCAGTACGGTGACGTTTGTTTTTTTCCAGAATGGTCAAAACCAACAAAGACATCTCAACACAGCATTATGGTAAAGTATAGTGGTAAAGTATGAAAATGGTTGACGATCGGGAAAACTGTGCAGAAAGAGAATGAGAGAAGGAAAATAAAACAGGTAGAAGAAAAGGGCCCCCCATAATTAGTTTAGGACAAAGGCTTCATCCCCTCTTTTAAGGATTGGGGGTGGGAGAGGCGAGAGCTGAGGTCCAAGGATTGGTTCTCCGTCTCCTCAGAAAGGGATTGGGTTTGAGGGTTTTTAAATTACGAGTCCACATATGTGTCAGCATCAGTGTGTGTGTACCTGCTTGCGTATGTTTTGTTAGGCAAGTGTGCGTGTGTCGGGTTAATGGTAAACAAATAATTATGCTAGACATCAAAAGTCATATAGCACTGTATAAAAGTATGTAGCAAAAGGTAAACTAAATTAGGGTTTTTAGGATAAGTGACAGAAGAAGAGAAGGCAAGGGAGAAGGTTATTGGTTAAAAGCAAGATAATGTGTTTAGACATCTAAGGTCATGTAGACTATAGTTAATGTTAGGGAAGGGTGGTTGAGTAGTGATTAGTTGTCTAAGCTGGGCAAAGGAATTGGTGAGTGAAAGGGTTAGAGTGGGTGTGGTAAGGAGTTAGATTGATGGAGGATATGTATGCTTTGAGGAAGAGAATAGGTTGTAGAAACAGAAAGTGTGGGATCTGTAAGGATGTCTAATAGGTTGGGGGTCGGTTAAGGGAGGATAGGTGGGGAAAGCAAGGTAAGTATGGACGAGACATAAAGGAATGTGAGAAGAGACAAAATATAATTGGGGATTGGAAATTGGAGGATGTGTAAGAAAGGTCTCTTGAAGGCATAAAATAGATAGGTTAGAAGAGGAAAGGATATGACAAAGGTCAGGTTTGTGGAGCGGAAACCGCGAATATTCAATGAAGGTAGTTATACTTTAGTGATATGATTGTAGTACGGTTTTGGAGATTTGGAGGGGGAAGCAGTTGGGGTGGATAAGACCGAGAGGTCTGAGAATGGAGAAAAATGTGGGATTTGGTGTTCTACTAGGAGGGGTATTAGGGACAAGGGTCTGGAAGGGGATACTTGGACATAAGGGATTCACGTGTGTATAAGGGGGGAGGGGAAGGGATGGGAGGGGATGGTGGGAGGGTTACTAAGGGATTCAACGTGTGTATCAGGAGGGAAAGGAAGGATAGAGGGGATGGTGGGAGGTTAATGTGGGCAGGGTTGGGGTCGGGGGGATGGGTTTTTGGAAGGGTTTGGAGGATGGATATCAGCATTTATTGCAGTGTGAAAGGAGGCAGTTGTAAGAATTTGGGGAGGTTGTGTCATTTTTCATTAAGTAATCTTGAATATTTTCAATAGTTTTTCTGAGGGATTTGGTTGGGGAGTTTTGGGGGATAAAGGATTTTTTTGTGATAGGGGGAAGAGAGGACTGGGTCTCAAGCGAGGGGCAAGGAAAGGGTGTTTGTGTGGTAGAGAAGAGGGGGTGGAACGTTTGTTCTGTCTGTTACCGGGTATGCGGAGGAGGGGAGGGGAAGGTGTTGGGGTTGTAGTGGTGATTGAGTATTTTGTAGTAGAAATTGGAGTGTCTGGGTTTAGGATGGCAAAAGATTTGACTGGGGAAGGTAGGAGTAGAAGAGGGGGAGTTAGTGTAGGGGGGGGTAGGAGAATTGGTAAAATGAGCAGTTTTACTGGAGTAAGGAAAGAGAAACCACGTCGACGTGTTTTCCTGTCTGGCTTCACGTAGTGCGAGTCCAAGTTTGAATCTGAGAGTTGCTACCTCAGACTCAAACTTGTAGGTGGGACAGCCCCTATAAAATACATTATGGGGGCCGCCACAGTTGGCACATGTGCGTGATTGTGCAGAGCAGTTAGATCGGGTATGGCCAGGTTGGGCACATAGTGGGCATCTGGCTGTGGATCGGCAATGTTTGGCTGGGTGTCCTAGACGCCAACAATTTTGGCACTGACGTGGAGGTTGGTATGGACGAACAGAGGGATTCTCCTCCTATGAAGACGTTAATGGTTAATGGTTAATGGTTAAAAGCAAGAGAAATGTGCTAGACATCTTAGGTCATGTAGCACTATAGTTAATGTTTGGGAAGGGTGGTTGAGTTAGTGATTAGTTGTCTAAGCTGGGCAAAGGAATTGGTGAGTGAAAGGGTTAGGGTCGGGTGTGGTAAGGAGTTAGATTAGATGAAGGATATGTAAAACGTTTGAGGAAAGAGAATAGGTTGTTGAAGCAGAAAGTGTGGGATTCTGAAAGGATGTCTGATAGGTTGGGAGGTCGGTGAAGGGAGGATAGATGGGGGAAAGCAGAGGTACGGGTTGTTTCAAAACGTGGGCACGATAATAGGATGTGTGGGATTGAAAGGGGAACATTACATAAGGAACAAGGAAGATACGGATAACTGTGCAAGGGACATTGGTTTGAAAGGGAGGTGTGACATAAGGTGTTTTCTGATTGATAAGTATGGATGAGACATAAAGGGAATGTGGGATGAGACAAAATGATAATTGGGGATTGGAAATTGGAGGATGTGTTAGAAAGGTCTTTTGAAGGCTACAATAGATGGACTATAAGAGGAAAGATATGACAAAGGTCAGTCTGTGGAGCGGAAACCGCGAATATTCCAATAAAGGATATTTTATACTTTACTGATTTTGAGGGGGAAGCAGCTAGAGGGTGGGAAAGGACTGAGGGGGTCTGAGATGGGAGAGGTGTGGGATTGGTGTTCTACTAGGGGGGGTATTAGGAGATGGAGGGTCTGAGGAGGGGATATTTTGTGACATAAGGGATTCACGTGTGTATCCAGGAGGGAGTGGAAGGGATAGAGGGGTTTGGTGGGAGGGATAATGTGGGGGGGGTTTGGGGGTGGGGGGGTATGGGCTGTGTTGGGAGGGGGTAGGAGGATTGGGTGTCGGGGGGATATCGTTAGGAGGAGGATGGATATCAGCAGTTACTTGGAGTGTGGAAGGAGCAGGAGTTGTAAGATTTGGGAGGTTGAGTGTCATTTTTTCGTTAGGTAATCTTGAATATTTTTCAATGGTTTTTCTTCTAAGGAGTTGGTTTGGGAGTTTTGGGGGATATAGGTTTTCTTGTGAGGGGGGAAGAGAGGACTGGTTCTCAAGCAAAGGAGAAAAGGGAAGGTGGAGGTGATTGTGTGGTAGGGGAAGAGGGGGTGGAACGTTTGTTCTGTCTGTTACGGGTAGTGCGAGGGAGAGGGGAAGGTGTTGGGGTTGTGGTGGTGATTGAGATATCTGTAGTAAGATTGGAAATGTCCCGGATTTAAGATGGCAAAAGAGTTTGACTGGGGAAAGGGAGGAGGTAGAAAAGGGGGGTTTAGATGTAGGGGGGGTGGGTTTAGGAGATTGGGAGAATGGAGTATTACTGGAGTAAGGAGTAAGAGAGAAACCACGTCGACGTGCTTCTTGTCTGGCTTCACGTAGTGTGAGTCCAAGTTTGAATCTGAAGTTGCTACCCCGACTCGAATTTGTAGGTGGGACAGCCCCTATAAATACATTATGGGGGGCCCCCACGTTGGCACATGTGCGTGATTGTGCAGGGCAGTTAGATCGGGTATGGCCAGGTTGGGCACATAGTGGGCATCTGGCTGTGGGAAAGGCAATGTTTGCCTGGGTGTCCTAGACGCCCAACAATTTTGGCACTGACGTGGAGGAGGTTGGTATGGACGAACAGGGAGGGATTCTCCTCCTATATAGACGTTAAAGGGAAGGTCAATGTCTACGGAAGGTAATTTTGGCTATGTTAGTGGGTTTCTTTCGATTACCTCTGGGGGGAATGGGGTAGCATTTTACTGACGTTGCACCATAGTCTGTGAGACAGGCAAGTAGGTCCCTTTTCCACAATCTGACCAATCTTTTTCATAGATTGGGCAATTTGCTGGGGGATTGAAACTGTTCCCCGGGGCAAGTATTGAGGGTGGATGGGTTCTGCAAGGATGGGGTTACCATATTTTGTCTGTTAGTTTTGTTTAATGCTATAGCTTGGTTTCGGATGTTACTGTGACAAGCGGGAGCGGTCGGGTCGGCTCGGAAAGAGACTTTACCTACTTGTTTTTGGAGACATTGTTGGAAGAGAAGGGTGTTGTCAGAGTAGGGAGCTGTGGGGGGATCAGAAAATCGGTCCCATTTGGCTGCGCTGAAGAGGGTATTCAATATTGTTGTAGTGATAGGGGTAGTCGAAGGGCGGGTTCGTGACGATGGAGTAGTGTTGAGGGGGGTAGTGTTATGGGGAGGTGGGCAATAAGGCTGTAAGGTATTAATAAGGGAGGATGGGGTGGTTGATGTTGGGGTTGTGGGGTAGAGGTGATGAAGTTGAGCGTGCTGGGAGAGTGGAAATGTTCCTTAAGGATTGGTTGTTGGCTACTGGGACTAGTAGGCATTGATGAGAGGGTAGTTGTTGCAGTGTCGGAGCCGTGGTTAAAGGAGAGCCTGGGGGCAGGGAATCGGGTGGGTTTTCATCGTTGGGGTATTTGATAAAGGGGCAAGCCTCATTGCCCCTAATAGTGGAGATAAGTTTTCATTACTGGCCATGGTAAGCCTGGATTATGTTGGGGATAAAACAGTCCACCCTCAGGGTCCCCTTGAGGGGTAAGGCTAGATAAAAATCAGGGGGAAAACGTGCCCCTGGCTCCCTCAGGCCGTCAGGACTGGCACAAAGTCAGCCTTTCATCCTTTCAGCACGGCTCTCACACCGTAGGAGGTGGATAGCAGAAGGGTTTGGTGAAGGGACAGAAACGAAAGTGGGAAGAAAATAAAGACCATGCAAATTAGTTGAGTCGGGGCTGAGTCCCAAGGTTGGGGAGTTCCCCCTCATTGGGTCCCAGTCCTCCGCTCCTAACCCCCCCACGACAACAACGGGCAGGGGTTGGGGGGGATGAAACGTTAAAGGGAAGGTCATTCTACGGGAAGGTAATTTGGCTATGTTAGTGGGTTTCTTTCGATGACCTCTGGGGGGAATGGAGTAGCATTGTACTGATGTTGCATCTTACTCTGTGAGACAGGCAAGTAGGTCTTCTCCACAATCTGACTAATCTTTGTCATAGATTGGGCAATTTGCTGGGGAGATTGAAACTGTTCCGGTGCAAGTATTGAAGGTTGGATGGGGTTCTGCAAGGATGGGGTTACCATATAGGTCAGTTAGTTTTGTTAATGCTATAGCTTGGTTTTCGGATGTTACTGTACAAGACGGAGCGTCGGGTCGGCTACGGAAAGAGGGCTTTACCTACTTTTTTTGGAGACATTGTTTTGGAAGAGAAGGTGTTGTCAGAGTAGGGAGCTGTGGGAGGGATCACGAAAAATCGGTTCCCATTTGGCTGCGCTAAAGAGGGTTTTTCAAGATTGTTGTAGAGATAGGTAGTAGAAGGGCGGGGCGTGACGAAGATTGAGTAGTGTTGAGAGGGGTAGTGTTTTTGGAGAGGTGGGCAATAAGGCTGTAAGGTATTAATAAGGGGGATGGGTGGTTGATGTTGGAGGTTGTGGGGGTAGAGGTGTTGAGTTGAGCATACTGGAAGAGTGGAAATGTTCCTTAAGGGTTGATTGTTGGCTACTGTACTCGTAGGCATGATGAGGGGGTAGTTATTGCAGTGTTTTGGAGCCGTGGTTAAAAGGGGAGCCTGGGGTCAGGGAATCGAGTGGGTTTACATCGTTGGGGGTATTTATAATGGGGAAGCCTCATTGCCCCTAATAGTAGGGATTTATTTTCATTACTGGCCATGGTAACCTGGGTTATTTGGGGGTAAAAAACAGTCCACCCCTCAGGGTCCCCTTGAGGGGTAAGGGCTAGGTAACTAAATCAGGGGGGAAAACCGTGCCCATGGCTACTCAGGCCGTTCAGGACTGGCACAAAGTCAGCCTTTCATCCTTTCAGCACGGCTCTCACACCTTAGGAGGTGGATAGCAGAAGGTTTGGTGAAGGACAGAACGAAAAGTGGGAAGGGAAAAAAAAAGACCATGCAAAATTAGTTGAGTCGAGGGGGAGTCCCCAAAGGGTTTGGGGAGTTCCCCATCATTGGGTCCCAGTCCCCCGCCTCCTAAACCCCCCCACGACAAAACGGGCAAGGGATTTGGGGGGAGGAAACAGAAAAAAAAAGACCGAGAACAATTAGGTGAGGCGAGGGGCCCAGGCAGGGGCGATTCCCTTCATTGGGCCTCTGTCCCCGTCCCCCAAAGCTCCCCCTTTACCTTTTATTCCCTTTGGAATTTTCTTTTCCACTTTAGCGAACCACTCGGTCAACATTATTTCGTGCAATGCAATTGTTTTAAGATATTACAACTTCTTTACCACTTGCTGCTGCCATTCTACTATAGGGTAATGAAACTAGTAATCATGCTCTAACTGTCCACCTCGATTTATTCTTGTCTTTCAGTCATTTTTTTTATCCTCCTAACATACAACTTCCACTTACCAAAGTCACTTTCTCATGTTTTTATCATTTTGCCCGATTTCGCATACTAGTAATTTCTATTATTTGTTCAAGTTTTTTTGACGAAAATTTTCATCTTCACTAATTTGTCATACAAGAAATGTTAATAATTACCTGGAATTCTTCGTCACTGTAACGCTTGCGCTTTCACTCATTGTCTATAATTACACATCAACTATTATTTCATGGTGAAACTTAGTAATACTGAATGTTTTATGTAATCGGCTTCATCAACCAATACTTCTCTGAGCAAACTTTATGACCAAATTACCCAAAAGCTTTTAGAAATTAGTTACATTATTCAAATATATTTTGCACGGAGCTCGACTTTCCCTTGCCTTTACTGAGCAAATTTATAATTTACAATCTGAAATCAAAGTATTTATAGATGGTTTTGGTTATTTTTTAAAACTGATGTTTTCTATAAAATCATATGGAACTCATAAAGAAATAATGTTTTCATTCTTCCTCCACAAATACATTACTCTATAAAACCACTCGTGAATCATTAAAAAAATTTTCTCTTCGACAAAAATGTTACTAAAAATAAAATGAAGTAAATTAGCCTTAACACCATCATTGCTACAGACAGAACGAGACACACGGTTTACCAAATGTTGTATTAGCCCTCACTTCTCAAAGCTATCATGAAAATGCAAATGAATTGTCAGTTATGTATGCTTTACTACTAACAAATCTGTAGTAAAAAAAAGGTAATTGTTTTGCAACTCGCAGGGGGTGATGGCTTCTGTCCATCATTGCAATTTTGTCACAAAAAAGTAATCACAACCAATACTTTAATTATAGCTCTTTTTACTGCACTGAACATGCTTGAACATACACATTCCAAATTCACAATTTACACATTTCCAACTCAGCGAGACAGTACACACGCAGCAGGATATAGAAAACTTGGAATTCAATATAAAATATATATTTAACCAAAAAAATCAACATTTGATACATCATATTCCTTAAGCACCTCAGTAGATAAACAATGTGCTCATCAACATACTCCTTTGCCTAAGGATGATCAAAGCATGTGCCCTTCTTAGAGAGGGTGCTAACAACTCGATGCGTGATGTTTACGTGCTGATTTCATGAGTTAAGTGAGGGAGATTGTTAACGTGTGTCCGTGTTACAAATTATAACAGAAAAAGATGAACTGCTCTGTACTGATTATTTTCTAAAACATTTACCATATGAATGTCTCGATATTGAAGACCAAATGGAGGTGGAAGTGAATTTAAAATAATGGATATTTCTAAATCCTTTATAAAAATTACAAAAATAAATTAGGAGAAAAATGACGAGGGAAATCGTGAGTTTGTGTGAATGATTGTGAAACAGTGTCGGTGCATGTCCATGTAGTTGTTAAATGGATGTCTGCAGCGTTTCCACACTAAAAACGCTGAAATTTCCCTTAAACTTTTAAGTTAATTTCCTTCACCAAACCTTGAGTCACATTCTTATTTCCCTCCACCCACAAAATACTGAATGTGAAATATTTACTCTATGATAAAACTTCTTGTAGCTGAGTGAGTGAAAAAACTACTTACCAGTTTAACTCCAAACTTCAGGCTACTGCATTTTCGTTGAACAATATAGATTGAAGATCACCGACAGTATCCCATATATATTTCATAAAGTTTCCCCCAAAATAAGGTTAAAAGTTCATGTTTATGCTAGTATATTTTGAGTAAATGGCATGTTATTATGCATGTTCTATTCTTGGTATGGTATGTGGTTAAACATGTATTAAGAGGTTTTCATAACATTCACCCATCAATATTGCAGAAATCTATAAATACATAATTTCTAATCAACAAATTATTCTTGATGGTATTTGGAGAGTTCAGAATATGATAAATATCTGAACTGCATTACAAATCTCCTTTAAAACAAGTAATCCATTAACTGGAAAATCATTCACCATGGTTTAACGTATTCAGATGGGAAATGAAAAGTGAATGTACTATCTCAGTACATAGAATGCTACATGCCTTTTGTCATTTTTCTAGTGTTTCTTGTACTGAGCCTTTACTCAAGCTATTGAAGGAATATAAAAAAATGTATTAAAGAAAACACTTTCTGAAATAAGGTCGTAATATATGGCAATTCAAAAAGAAAATCAACACCAATACTCGCTGTAACTTACAACCAAACCATCTTGAAATTAGAGATTGTAAACTGCAAGTTATCTAATCAACTTGAAATCGAATATTCAACATTTCTATTATCAACCAAGACTATATACCAAGACTCCATTATATAAAAATATGTTAAGTTTTCAATGAAACCAGTATTCTCTTTAATGATATTAAAAAAAAAAATCTGTAGTAAATGTTAAAGGCGCAAATCTCACCACATTAATGGTGTTTTAAGACAAATTTAGAATATATACAGACAAAAAAAAGCTTCAAAATGCAATATATTGCATGGGTACCCTCCTTATGATCTTAAATGGCATTGTCATGCGATCACAACTTCACATTAATTTACTGCATTTAATCTGTAAAAAATAAAGACCAGACTGCAAGTATATCCAACCAAAGAAATAACCAAGTAGAAGAAACAGGATGTAGATTAATAAAAGAAAGACAACAACATATATTTCTTCCTTCTATACACAATTTGTTTCTCACTAGATCTATATCCATTCCCAGAAGGATCTTCCTTTCCTACCAGCAGCAAAATTTCAATATCCGAGATCCATTTGGCTGGGCACACGACAGCACCTCCAACATGACCTGTACCTCAAGTGTTACCAGCTTTCATCCTCACTCCACTCAAGCAATGCCCAGCAGCACCAAACCTCTTCACACCCAGCATGCCACAATGCCTGTGTGTAGATGGTGACCACACATGACGAAACCTGATAAAACTGTAAAACGTTGGCATCTATGAATTTGGTTGTTCTCCCTCTTGTCAAAGAAAAGAAAATCAATTCTTGACTTTCAGTATATGGCAAACAATATCAGATTTCTAATCATTTCAAAAAGTTCCCACAAGTTTCATTTTTTTCAATTCTCTAGGAAAAATAAATAAATAAATAAATAGTCAAAATACATATATAAACAAAGCAAGGGAAAGAGGTTTGTTCTATGAACTGTTACAAAGTCCATCTTTTTAAGATGGCGAGCATTTTCCTTTAGTAAAATATATGAATGACTAAAAATGTCAGCATATCAAAGAATGATGTCGTATGTAATTCAATTTAATGATGTATCACAAGAAACAGGGAGAATGTGTGAATAAATGATGATGAAACACACACCTGATAGCATCACTATATAGATGTATATATTTTCACCTTTTCATCAGTAACTGTACACTGGATTTTCCAGAGGACAATAAGAACTGCAAGCAAAAAATAATAACAATAATAATAATAAACATAATAAAGAATAAGTCAAGTCTATACATTATCTCACAATGTTTATATCACTCATTTTTTCGTCCCTTTTTTTTCCACTTGTGATGCTACCCAGCATGACCCAATAAAACCCCTGACCAAATGTAAATGACCTTTTGGCCCACTGTTTCACCCATGACCAGCAATTGCAAAAGCAGCTACATGAAATATTCTTGGATCCTGTTTCCTATTAATATCAAAGTTGGAACAAAAATTTCAAGCCACAAGAAGTTCAACCTTTTTAACCAGATCGATCCCTGAAGACGTTCCCTGTACACAAAAATAAAAAGCCCTGAGTTTTTTGTTGTTTTTTTTTCTTTTTTTCTTTCTTTCTATTTTGTTTTCTTTCATTTTCAAGTTAATTAAAATCTTAAACAGAATGCATACTTTTTCATATTTTATGAAGATTCATAGGAGCATCCCTTACGAGCAAGCTACACATCAAAAATTGTGAGACGTTCACTTCCGGAGACCACATTACTCCCTGACAAGGATATTAAAGAGAGGTCAGGGGTGAGCACCAGGCACAAGAGGCCGGCACAATATAGACATGAGGCCAGAGGTAAGTGAGATTAGGGAGGGAGGGGTGGAGATGGAGTGTGGGGGTGGAGGTGGAGTGAGGCAGAATCACTACCTGTGTGGAGAGGAGTGCCGAGCCTGCGTGGAGTCTCTCACCCTCCTGCCGCCGCCACCACCACAGCCTGGCACTGTCAGCTCCACACATACACACCAGCTTAATCATCATTCAAGACATTGGGGTCACCCATTATCTAGTTATGGAAACGGGAGAGAAAAGAACGTCATAATTACTTGGGGTGCTGTGCATCACTCGAAGGATTCCTGTGAGACATTATTACCATTATAAGTCAATATATAGCATATCACTGAAGGAAAATGAATGCTACAAGCTAATGAATGTCCTGATCCCAACCCAATCCCAGGCCCACCCGACCTTCCTGATATGCATATATGTGGGTGAAATGATCACCTGCAGCATTGGACCTTCCCTAACCGTGTTTTACCACCTTTTGACTCTAGTCAGTTGTCATAAGCTTGCTTCCCTAGTACTGGGATTCTTACTCTACTTACTGTGACAGCTTCAACGATATTGCAGGAGGAGATGGAGTCAATGTACGTCGGTCACATGTTGTCATAAGCATGCCGCAACAAACTGACTTTGTCATCTGGCGGTGCTTCCAGTGTCATGAGGCGTGACTTAATAGAATGCATGATGAAGGTTTGGTTGCCTGCGCCCTGAAGGTCACATGTTCAAGACTTTCAGGGCGCTGGGATGTCAGTTTGGTGCGGTGAAACTGGTTGATAAAGGCTGATATGGAAAGTCTTGGCCGCTAATGGATACACATTTATTGCCAATTTTTTACAAGGTTTGTAGAGCTATGATATTTAATGAGGAAAGATGCATGATAAAATGTTTTTGGCTATCCCCTGGTTCAGAGAAACTTTAAAGAAAAAATCCTAATAAATCTTCTAAAAGATTTAACAAATGGCAGTCTATGACTTACTTTTATAAGGAACTTATAAGTTTATTACCAGGGAAAATTAATCTACATGCACACAATACACTTTAATTGCAATTTTTTTTCAAACTTAGCCACTTAATGAGGGTGCTATTAAGTATGGGATATCTATGAGGCCCGTGCGGCTTCCCGCCCTCGTTAACTCTAGCTTCATAACACCTGTTACTGCCCACCCTAGTACAATGTTCTCACAAAAAGGGACCTAAAACATGTTATCAATGATACCAAAGAGGTCTCTCTCTGGGAAACCTGTACTACCTCTCCCAGTGTAGCCTAGTCCAGGTAGAAACCCTGGCAGCAGCATAATCAAACTCAACATGAGTCACAAGTTGCCATCATTCATACCACATGATATGAATTGCTATGTAGGATGTTTTCTGACCGCAGACAAAGAGATGGTTGTGAGTCATTAGAATCCAGACATAATTGCCAACTTTAAACAAAGCAATTTTGCCTTAATGAACCTAAAAGCAGAACCAGAGAACAGTTTCAAAACTACTGAACTCTCAAGTGAAAACCAAGCAATATAAATATAAATTGTAACAAAGTAAACAAAAGCAACATGTCTGGATTAGAAATGCGGTCATATAGCGCTGGGCATGAGGATCAGCTTCCTGTAAGCAGAACCACCAACTGTGAAGTATTGTAGCCCCAGGCAACATCCACTTTAAGGTTAACTCAGCAGCATCCATTGCACAATGAAATGAATTTTAAAAATGACAAATTCATGTATACTACTTGCCTTCACACAACTATGATTCATCTGTACATATTTGGACAATGAACAATGGTTACTCACAGTTGCTCTCTTCTATACAAACATAGTGCATAATGCTGGCAAACAACTGTAGTTGGTGACTGGGGAAATTTAAGAATAGAAATGGTCAATTATGAAACGTATGTAATGGTTATGCCTGATTATGGGGTGACATTTGAACACAGGATTTTGAAGAAAGAAATGAACTGCTGTGACCTATACTGTAAATGCAAGGTGCTTGTCAGTTATAAAAGAATGAGAAAAAAAAGTATCAGATCACTTTATAATGAATAATCCAAGCAATGGATTTACATATATATATATATACATATATAATCCTGCATGGTCTACTGAAAAGCACCTAAGTTTTTGATGACAGATGTGGAGCTTGAAATTCTTTTAATTCATATAAAAAGACTCGCCAAACATGTAAACACTCATCACTATAACTAGATGGGCAAGAGGAAATGGTGTGCGCAAATCTATTTCAAGCCCCCGACAGAGGTCAAATTAACTATGGATGAAATGGAAGAAATGAAAAGTGGGTGATTTAAGGCATGACCCCTATAATGGCATTCTGGCGGGCACGCTTGCCCTCTTCATCAGAGATACGTTGTTCAATGAGAAACTGCGCCGTTGTGATGCCTGAAGGTAGACCCGTGATGGTGACAATGCGGTTACGAGTACCAGGTGCATAGTTACCCTTCTTGGAGATTTGTATTGTGGTGCCGGACATGTGCTGTATTTCTACCAGGGACTTTCCCCCGGGGCCCAAGATAGCGCCAACAATGTGCTCACCAACCTCCATCTCAACTTTCTTGCTACCTTCTGGTGCTCCTGGAGGAAGCTCTCCTGGAGAGGGGCTCTTCCTTAAAGGGGTCCCCAGCCCAAAAGAGTTACTGTTCAGCGGAAGGCTCGCCCCCATCTCTGTCGACTGTCGACGAAAGGGATCAAATGGGGGTTCTGAGTTGAATCGGTCCACCTGTCGCTGAGGAGATGTTGGTCCCCCTAAACCCTGTCCAAGGTTAAGGCCTGATGCAACTGTTGTGCCTATGGGCCCAAAAGGGCCATTGTTCCCATTACTCATTGATGAGCCATGATAAGAGTCATTTGGGTTATTTGAGTTGTTCATGTTTATATTCATGTTCCCCATATTTCCTTGCCCCTGCTGTCCTTGCCCACCTTGCCCGCCCTGGTGACCAGAGGGATTCCCGAGACCAAGCCCCAGGCCTATGATACCATAGTTGATCAGAGTGCTAATGGCCTGACACACTTCAGCATTGGACTGGTCAGCAAAGCCCGACGAGCGCAGGAGAGAGCGCACATGCTCTAGCAGTTGTCCGGTAACCACAGGGTTCCCGGCACCTCCGTTGGGATAGGCCGAGCTTAGATTTAAGGTCAGATTTACTCCACCTCCAAGCAAATTACCCAATCCACTCACTGAAAGCAAAAATATCAGACATTAGCAATAACAATGGAACCAAAATATATGATCCCTTTTTGATGAACTTTAAAAAAAGGGGAGAAACAAAAAGATCTACAAATTTGTTTGTGTGTGCTAGTGTAAGTCTGTCTACAAGTGTTGGAGTGTCTACACGAGTCAACCAGTGTGTGTCAGCCTGTCAGCATGTGCATGTCCACGTGTCAGCGTGTGTGCATGTCCACGTGTCAGCGTGCGTGCATGTCCACGTGTCAGCGTGCGTGCATGTCCACGTGTCAGCGTGTGTGCATGTCCACGTGTCAGCGTGCGTGCATGTCCACGTGTCAGCGTGTGTGCATGTCCACGTGTCAGCATGTGTGCATGTCCACGTGTCAGCGTGTGTGCATGTCCACGTGTCAGTTAGTCCACATGTCAGCGTGTGGGTTTGTCCATGTGTCAGCATGTGAATTTGTTTGTCATCCCCTATGATCCGGATGACATGCCCATCATGTTGTGAAAATATCTGGCTAAAGGGGCGGGTGTCACGAACATGTAGTCATGGGAAAATTTGGCCGAGAGCTTGGGTGATGTGAACTTGCCATCATGAGAATTTCAGATGCCTTGAGTGACAGATATGACTCACCACTAATGCACAAAGCTCTTGAAGGGTGATTAGACTCAGTGAGTAATTAGGAAGGGGATTTTCCTTTATATCCATTGATAAATGAGCATGGAATGTTCCATCTGTGAACTATGACAAAAGCACTGGCTCCAGAGAGGACACTATTTTCATGATCATGTTCTTAATCCTGCCGACCATGATCAGTGGCACAGATGTATTGCAGAAAATTTAATGCTATGAATTTATTATTATTATTATTATTTATTAATTTTTTATTATCCCAATAACGAAGTGTTACTTACTGTTGTTATTATTGCACCGAGTTATGGAATATCTAGTGATATAAAGAGTCTGTGCAAGGAAATCGGTCTATTACCATCATGATAAAGAACATTAAAAGACGGATATATACATTGGTAAATGTCAATGAAGTTAAAGATGCTTTTGCAGAAACAGAAAATAACATTGCAAATGGGAGGCATGGAGTCTTGTCACCACATACGCAAGTATTTGTGTGCAACAAGGCCTACAAGTTGCTCAAGTAAGCCTAATACTAGTATTTAGGCCACGTGACGGCAGTGAAGCATCCGGATCTAATGGGGTAACATGTCTCTGTGTGGGTGTGTGAGGGCAGAGCTGCATGTGTGGGGGATGGCTATATGTGCGTGAGCATATCAGTACATGTGTGGGTATGTCTGCCTGTGTCTGATGTCTGTTTAATACTGTTGTAACTTACCTGCAGAAAGTGGATTGGACAGTGCTCCCATGGTACCATTCTGCGTGTTTTGTCCACCTGGAGAATTAGCAAATGGAGATCCAGTGGGGTTGGGATTTGCGACGGGGCCTGTGATGTCTGCATAGCTCACGTTGAGGCATGTTCCACTCTGTGGGTCCTCCACAATTTTGGCCAGGATCATCAGGCATGCATTCTTGCTGTTGTCAACATCATTGGCTGAGGAGAATTCAATTATAAAGATAAAATAAAAGACAAAATAAAAGAACTATTTTCTAAAAAATTCAAGGAAAAAAAGAGCCAAAGTATACCATTAAATGAGAAAAGAAGGACAATAAAATGAAAGGAGCTAGAGAGAGAGAGAGAGAGAGAGAGAGAGAGAGAGAGAGAGAGAGAGAGAGAGAGATAGAGAGAGAGAGAGAGAGAGAGCAATAGAGAGAGAGAGAGAGAGAGCATAGAGAGAGAGAGAGAGAGAGAGAAGAGAGAGAGAGAGAGAGGAAGCAATAGAGAGAGAGAGAGAGAGAGAAAGCAATAGAAAGAGAGAAAGAGAGAAAGCAATAGAAAGAGAGAAAGAGAGAAGGCAATAGAAAGAGAGAAAGCAATAGAAAGAAAGAGAGAAAGCAATAGAAAGCGAGAGAGAGAGAGAGAGAGAGCAATAGAGAGAGAGAGAGAGAGAGAGCAATAGAGAGAGAGAGAGAGAGAGAGCAATAGAGACAGAGAGAGAGAGAGAGCAATAGAGAGAGAGAGAGAGAGCAATAGAGAGAGAGAGAGCAATAGAGAGAGAGAGAGAGAGAGCAATAGAGAGAGAGAGAGAGAGAGCAATAGAGAGAGAGAGAGAGAGAGCAATAGAGAGAGAGAGAGAGCAATAGAGAGAGAGAGAGAGAGCAATAGAGAGAGAGAGAGAGAGCAATAGAGAGGAAGAGAGAGGAGAGGAGAGCAATAGAGAGAGAGAGAGAAGAGCAAGAAAGAGAGAGAGAGAGAGAAGAGGAGAGAGGAGAGAGCAATAGAGAGAGAGAGAGGCAATAATAGAGAGAGAGAGGAGAGAGAGAGGAGAGAGAAGAGAAGAGAGAGAAGAGAAGAAAGAGAGAGAGATGAAGAGATAGAGAGAGAAGAGAGAGATAGAGAGAGAGAGAGAGAGCAAATCGAAAAGCGAGGAAGAAGAGAAGAGAGGAAGAAGAGAGAGAGAGAGAGAAGAAGGAGAGAGAGGAGAAAGAGAAAGAGAGAGAGAAAAGAAAAGAGAGAGAGAAGAATAGAGAGAGAGAGAGAGCAAAGAAGAGGAGAGAGAGCAAAGATAGAGGGGAGAGAGAGAAGAGAGAGAGAGAGAGAAGAGAAGAGAGAGAGAGAAAAGAGAGAGAGAGAGAGCAAAGAGAGAGAGAGAAGAGAGAATAGAAGAGAGAGAGAGGCAAAGAGAGAGAGAAGCAAAGAGAGAGAGGAGGAGAGAAGAGAGAGAGAGAGAGAGAGAGAGAATAGAGAGAGAAGAGAGAGAGATAAAGGGAAAAGAAGAGAGAGAGAGAGAGAGCAATAGAGAGAGAGAGAGAGAAGAGAGAGAGAGAGAATAGAGAGAGAGAAAAGAATAGAGAGAGAGAAGAGAAGAGAGAGAATAGAGAGATAGAGAGAGAGAGAGAATAGAGAGAGAGAGAGAGATAGAGAGAGGAGGAAAGAGAGAAGAGAGAGAGAGAGAGCAATAGAGAGAGAGAGAGAGCAATAGAGAGAGAGAGAAGAGCAATAGAGAGAGAGAGAGAGCAATAGCAATAGAGAGAGAAAAAGAGAGAGAATAGAGAGAGAAAGAGAGATATAAAGAGAGAGAGAGAGAGAGAGAGAGAGAGAGAGAAGGAAAAAGAGAATAGAGGAGAGAGAAGAGGACAAATAGAAGAGAGAGAGAGCAAAGAGAAGAGAGAGAGAGCATAGAGGAGAGAGAGAGAGCAAAGCGAAGAGAGAGAGAGAGAAGAGAGAGAAGAGAGAGAGAGAATAGAGAGAGAGAGCAATAGAGGAGAGAGCAAAGGAGAAGGAGAGAGAGAGGAGAGGAGAGAGAGAGAATGGAGAGAGAAGAAAGAGAGAAGAAGCAAGAGAGAGAGAAAAAGAGAGAGAGAAAGAGAGAGAGAGAAGAGAGAGGGCAAGAGAGGAAAAGAAGAGAGAGAAGAGAGAGAGAGAGAGGAGAGGAGCAAAGTGGAATATGGGGCAATATGAGGAGAGAGAGAGGGGAGGGGGAGGTGAAGGAGAGAGAGAGGAGGAGAAGAGAGGTGAGGTGAGTAGGTGAATGGGAGGGAGTGAGAGGAGAAGAGTGGTGGTGGGTGGTGGTGAGGTGGGTGAGGAGGTGGACAGGGGGGGAGAGGAGGAATGGGGGGGGTGGTGGTGGGGAGGAGGGGGGGTGGGGGCTGGGTGATGGTGGGGAGGTGGTGAGGGGTGTGGTGGTGGTGGTGGTGAGTGGTGGTGTGATGGTGGTGGTGGTGGTGGTGTGTGGTGTGTGGGTGGTGGTGATGGTGGTGGGTGAGTGTGATGGTGGTGGGTGGTGGTGTGGGTGTGGTGGGTGGTGTTGGTGGTGGTGGTTGGTGTGTGGTGGTGGTGATGGTGGTGGTGGTGGTGATGTGGTGATGGTGGTGGGTGATGATGGTGTGATGGTGGTGGGTGATGATGGTGGTGGTGGGTGATGGTGGTGGTGGTGGTGGTGGTGGTGGTGGTGGTGGTGGTGGTGGTGGTGGTGGTGGTGGTGGTGGTGGTGGTGGTGTGGTGGTGGTGGTGGTGGTGGCAGGTGAGTGAGTGGGAGGAAGGAGAGCAATTATGTGATGGAAAATTAGGGGTTGCACACGCACACGCACACACTAGCTGCACAAGTTATATTTCTACATTATGTAGTGCAACTTTAGTTTATTTAACTTAAGTTTATTTCCATTCTCTAAGAACTGCATGGCTGAAGTTGCACAATGACTTGATATACAATGCAATTTTTCTTTTCTGCTAAATCCAGTACATTACTAGGATGCCACAATCTCTCCAATTCATACTTTGGCTTTATATCAACTGATTCACACAAATGGCCATCTACCTTAATCCAAAACCAAGGGGCATGGCACGTAGGTACATGCCATGCACACTGAGCTCACTGTTAACCGTTTATACAAATATATGGCTCCACTTGTACTAAGACACCAATGAGGCAATCATGAGTACTGTCTGTGTCACCTATTTACCTTGATTTTTTTAAATATTTGTTATCTCATATTGCTGTTACTAATGTCACTAACATTATAATGTCTAAAATAAAAATAAAACCAATGATATACATAGTATTAGAGAGAGAGAGAGAGAGAGAGAGAGAGAGAGAGAGAGAGAGAGAGAGAGAGAGAGAGAGAGAGAGAGAGAGAGAGAGAGAGAGAGAGAGAGAGAGAGAGAGAGAAAATTCCCGTAAATTTAAGGAAAGGTGAAATCAGGTAAGGTCACAATGTCAACTAACAGACTCCTTTGTGACAAAGCACTTGCAGAGCCATATATGTGCAGACACATTTCACAATAAAATCTAACATGAGCACGGCATTCCTAGCAACACTGGGTTAATTATCAGTGTCATCATTACTTGCCATATCTTTATCATTAATATTACCAAAATGTTCAATACTTTAACTTTTCACTACACTTGTTTATGATACTAGTTCTAACATTTTAATGATTTTTCTTTCTCTGATATAACAACCCAAGACTTCATTATTATACTATATGCATTTCAATGTTGGTTAAAGGTAACCATCCCGTATGCCTTTCCTTATCCCTCCACAACTAAATGAATTGTTTGCAAAAAAAAAAAAAAAAAAAAAAAAAAAAAAAAAAAAAAAAAAAAACGTACAAAGAGTTTTTCCTCTTTCCTAAAAATTATCCTTATCCAATTTTGTTCAGTAACTAAACATTTTTGCTAGTATGTTTCATCTAAACCTATGATGAAAAATTATATATAAAACATGCTTTAAATAATGAGATGACATTCCAAACTAATGAGAACTCCCCTTCATCACCACTGAACATGAAAAGTCATACAAAAAATGAATTGTATTGCTCAATTCATGCATACCATAAACCAAAAGAACAAAAGCACGGTAGCCAAGAAGCAGCCAAGACTTCAAGCATTTGTGTGTGACAATAGAGTGAACATTTTTCATGGGCAGAATTATCAAATACCATCATCAAACTTCAAAACTACATAAATATGGAAGAATGACAATGGTTTACTGAGTATTCTGCAATAAAATTGCAAAAACATTTTGTACACTAGACAAAATCTAAAAAGGTATACCAAACCATATATTCATAATTTCAAAACATTATAACATTAAAATTTCTTTCTCAAAATAATTTGGAATTAGTTACAATTCCTCAGTGCTTCACGTACAATAAAACTTCTGTGGTTGTGCAGCTATAATATCTTACAAGTGTGTGCAACTTTAATCTATACATAAGAAGCATAGCAGTAATTTGTGCATATAAACTACTGGTCACAAGATGGCAACAGACCAGCAATATCAGGGTTAGATAGATCAGCAAACCTAAATATTCCTTTTATAAGCACTCTGGTTTCACAGGTTCTAGTTCTTTTTTGGACAATATGCAAGATATTTTAGCTTGCATTGTTTATACGAATTTAAAATCTCTACAATTCACTATCTTCTTTGAGAAATATATTCATTATTCAAAATGAATTTATCAATCCAAAAATGTATGTGCTCATACACATAAGAAGCACTAATAAACTATAACCAAAAAGCTTGAACCAAACCATCTGCCCAGAAAAATAAAAACTATGACTCCGCCACTATGCAACATAAATCTAGGCCTATACAAAAAGTGAATAGCGGAAAAACGGACTCACAGATGACTGTGATGCACCGTTCAGCCAGAGACTGATCTTTGGCCTTCTGAGAGATCTGAACGTATGCTCCACTTTCTTCCTTGATCTGCTTGATGTAAGTGCCACCCTTCCCAATGATCATCCCAGCTGTGCTGTTTGGGACCAAAATCTTCACCTGTGGGGAGCGAGCACTTCTTGAAATCTGATGAAGGTAGATGGAATGGACTTAATGGTAATATTCTAGATGAAGAAAATAAAAAGATTATTTCACATTTACATATATAAAATGTATATAATAAAAATCACATGCAAAATGTAGCCCATACTCCAAATGCAAGAATAAGTGATAAAAGTAGATAAAATACAAAAAAATCAAAAGGATTAAATATCTTACATGTAATATCAATTGATTTTAATATTTGTATTTTTTTTTTTCACTTCTTTAATGATAATTAGAAATTCCCTGGCAATTTTGAGAAGTTAAATTATATCCAAAACTTACTGGCATTAGGCTACATTTTGACAATAAATGCATGGTTTTAACCCGTTATTGCCGGTTCACGTGTAGACACGTCATAGAAAACGGGTCTCTAGGCAGGGTAAGCTTGTACGTGTGGCGACGCGCCAGAGCGAGTGGAGTGGGACATTCGGCTTCACGCAGCAGACTCCCGCGCCCACTGTCTGGCCGTTGCCAGATATCACTAGATTTTAATTAATCTCAGTGAATTCTTATGCCCGGGAATAACGGGTTAAACAAAACCAAAAACAAAACCAAAAACTAAAGGGAAAATGCTAGGTGTCTTCTAAACAAAACATTCCATGCATTAATCTATTTTTTTTCAATGACTAAGTGGACTTCAAATAAAATGTTGATAAACGATTCAAGACAAACCAATAAACACTAGGGAAAAAATAGTCTAAAGCTCAAAATATACAACACTTGTCCATCAAATATTATTTGTTTCCTATGTTTGAAGACAATAACTGTGAAGACATCAATTCAAAACTAGGAGGGGGGGGGGGGGCCTTGAGCACTATTACACACTGCTGCTTTATTACCAACTTTATGTACTGCAGCAATGAACAAATCACCAGGTAGTGACCAGCTGTGGTATGAACAAAACTTTTGGACCATTTACCTGTTTCTCTCTCTCTGCTGTCTGTTTATTATCAAAGTCAATGGCTGGCTTGGCATTGGGATCTGGCTTCTCCTTGATCTTCTCCATTATGAATGACAAGACTGTCAATATGGCATCCACATTGCCTGTGATCAGGCAAACACGCTCCGTTGTTCCTGCAAAAAGTAAACTCCTTTAAATTATGCACCTCAGCCCAATTTTCATATAATTCATACACATAGAAAAACATGAATATTACTGGTAAACAAAATATGAATATTCAAGTATCTGCAATGAAAAACTTTGATCTTGTACTCAAATAGATAAATTACATTGATAAGGCCTTTCAATTGAACAAAAGAAAATGTTCAAATTAGAGATGTTTTTTTATAATGATTCAGATGGCATTAGTAAATTTCATTTTGCAAGACCATCATTTCTGATGGTTAATATTTATTCTTGTCAGGCTGGAATGCCAGATGGCGAGTATTCATGACACGCGAGGTCGAGCCTGCTCTATATCATGACCACGTAACAGTTTGGTCCTGACATTAATTTAAGCCTGAAATCCTCATTTTAGCATGTTTTTCCTAACGAGTTCCATGTGCTGCAGCCAAAACTGTTTACAGCCGGAAAATTGTGTTTCCTGTATTTCTAATCTTTTACTTGAACAGGTAACTGCATGAACACTTAGCATGTGGCACAGTATGGCATGGGAAAACCCTTCTTAATGGGTTCTATTTTTCAAACTAAATTACCTGATGTTACAGAGCTGACAGATGATCACATTCCATAAATAAGTGATATAGTAATCATTAAATACTTATGATGAAAAGTTGACAGATCAATATCTGCATTAACCCTTCAATGATGTTATCAGAAATCTCTCAGCGTCACTGACTCCGGTGATTTTTGGCAACCATCCTGCCGTTTGGCCCGGGTGTCTGCTACACGTAGCGGAACTTTCCACTTGACTTGCTTTAGCACATCACAATGCCTATAGCCATACCCAGTGTGATGAGATGGTTTGTTATGACGGCTATAGACATGGCCTGGCAGATATGGGTTAAAGGATAATCTGTATCCATATATATTATGCTAAAGGACAGCAAAAAATATGTGGAAAAAGGAATGGAAAAAAAAGGCAGCTCATTCACTGTAGCAATGTGGAAAAAAGAATGGAAAAAAAGGCAGCTCATTCACTGTAGCAATGTAAGTCTGTTGTAAGAGAATGGCATACATTCACTTTCCCCTGTTAATGATTACTAAAAACTTGCATCAGCATTATTTGAGGTTTAAGTATGCTTCTACCATCATGATGGTAATGACTTTATTACAAAAGCACTTTCTGCTAATGGTAAATCTAGTTCAACGGAAGCAAATTGCATTATTAATAAGAATCATTGGTTCCCACCTACAGGTCAAAAGAATGAAAGCTGAAGCTCTTCAGCAGCATTTGAGGGTTTTTGAGGTTCAGTTATAATGAATAATTACATATAAAAGCCTAGGATAGCTGATAGCTATATTTCAGTCATGAACTGAAAAACATTTGTTGGTGTCACTGCACACTCTTGGGAGTGTGCCAGATGCAGGCTCTGCCCTGGATTATCTCCCACTTTCAGCTGGACCATAAGCTTCTAAGAAAGGAAGTTAATGCTATCCAACTTAAAATTTTGAACTATGCAATGAAAGTCGCTTTTTATTATCTACGAATGCAGAGTTTACCTTGTATTAAAAAAGGTATGCATAAACAAAAATTTTCAATTCTCTATTCTGTTTCTATATGCAAGATACAGTTCCAATTTTGAAAATCAGTAAATCATTTACTTATTAGAAAATAAGTAAATGAAAACAATGCTAAAAGTGTTGAGTGTATCCATTATTTTTCTTTCAGTGTTCTATTACTGATGTAGACTGCACTGGAAATAATTAATTTAGGAATCTTTTACCTCTCACCATCAGGAACATCTGTATACACACAGGTCACAGCCATCAAGATGCTAGGCTCCATGGCTCCATGTCCACTCTCCCTACCACCACCCTTGTGTAGTGCCTATATATATACTAGCTGTGTGAAACTAGTCACACACAAGTGAGGAGTCTCATGCTTACACAATATTAAAAAGCTAAGCCTTTGCACCTGTCAACAAAACATCTACTAGTATGCTCGAGCCATGGGGAGGGGATAAGTTACACGAAAACAAGCATGTAATGGGTCATGTCATATAACCAAGGTATCAAATAATTTACCTGATAAAACATGTGTATGCATAATTACTGCTCATAAAAATATAAATAAATATATAACCATTAAAAATAAATAAAAAAATAAATAAATAAATAAATAAATAAATAAAAAAAAAAAAAAAAAAAACGTATCACAAGGACAAGGACTAGTTCTGAACACATGCAAAAATAGAAGCAATTATTCAATTATTCCGAACATTACTATATCTAAAAGCAAAACCATATTCTAATCCCAACTAACAACTAACTTAAAACTTGCACACTGATGTGACAACTATATACACCTATTTTTAAAGACATAATTCAAAAATTAATCTGGTGACTTTTAACTCTAATGTGTAGAATATCTTTTTATAGTAAATGATAACCCAATTAATCATACTGAAGACATAAATAGAAAAATTAAGACAACATTAGTATACTATCCTCTCAAGATTCAGTGTTACTAAAAACAAGGCATACCTTTCAACAGCAAAAAAAAAAAAAAAAAAACACTCACCTGGGTAAAAATCATTTGCCTTTGACATCTTGACGCGGGCATTTGTATCCTTCTGGAGTTGAGCAATAGTTTCACCTCCCTTGCCAATTATGGCACCAGCTGCCACGCTTGGGACAAGGATCTTGAGGTGGTATGTTCCATCACTCTGCATGTCTGCTTGGGGTACAAATATCATAATTAATATATCTTTTAACTGCTCTCTTTTATACTCAATAAAATTAATAATATCTCCATTCAATAAACCAGAGCATTTAACCCCTCACCACCGGATAACAGAAATCCCTAAGCAGGATAAACCCTGGTGATTTCTGGCAATGGCCAGACATCAGGCATGGGTGTCTGCTACACTTAGCCGAACATCCAACTCCACGTGCTCCGGTGCATCACCGCACGTACAGGCATATCCCACACACCAAGCGGTTTGTTATAACACTGGTACACGTGACCCGGCAGTGATGGGTTATAATACTTCTGTGGTTAATAAAGTTGAACTTCCATTTCTACCACTTGATGAAGTATGTGGCTCTTACTTTCCTCTTCAAGTAGTGACAATGATTGTCTTGCATGTTTACATCACTAGTGAGAGTATCAGGTGGCCTTGGTTGGCCTCTAATGATAGCTAATTAAAAGAATATTTACATATGTATATTTCTTTTGTAAAGGAGCGAAGTACCTATAAAAAGCCTATCAAATAAAGAGAAACTGGTACTGTCTACCTACACATGACAGAAATACTTGGGTGTAAAGAGATTTTAATATTCATACTCAGTTACTATCCAACTTTCTTGTAATGAAAGTTTCTTGGTACTACCAAATGCATGCTGCCTGCCAAGAATACAATTCAGGAGGCTGTATGAGGCCTGGCCCTCACTGCAAGTGTGTATTTAACCATCAAATTTATCCCCACTAGGTCTTTTCATCAAATGTTTCTGGTATGAGCATTACTCATTCATTCCATGTCACATTTCAACCCTAAACTTCCCAAATGACAAGGATACAAACAGCAACAGTAATAGAAGAGGTATTCAGGTTAAGGGTATGACTTTCATATTCTAACTTCAAGCTTTTACATTACTGTTATATCTATCCATATCTAACAAACTATTTTAATATTATCAAAAAATAATTAATATTACGAACTGATTAATCATTTCAGATAAGAGATAAAACTGCAGTGACAGGAAATGGTTCTGTTTTTCATATTTCAGAGGATTTCAGGCCAAAAATCACAAGATAAAACCTACCAATATGTCTGCAGTGCCCCAACAGTCTGCTATGGTCTATTAACCTTTAGCATTCCAACAAAGACCAACAAAAACATTTCTACTCAGCAAGATGGAATTTGTATTAGTTCTTTAACCCTTTCCCGACGGGTGGCATGTACGTACATGCCATGGCATGTCTGGATTATCTGCCGGGGGAATGTATGGCCATGCCTTTTTTTTTTTTTTTTTTTTTTTTTTTTTTTTTTGTGTACAATTATGGCAAAATAATATTTTTTTGCCACTAAAAATATGATTAAGTAGTTTTTAACACTTTTTCTCATTTTTCCTATACTAAGCATTTCATAAAGGCTTCTCGGGCTTAAGAGGTTAGCGTAAAAAAATTACGTCGGCAATCGACTACATCGGCCAGAGATATTATATAGTATTCACGAAGTGATGATGTAAAACCACATGAAAATACCGATATGTATTTTTTAAAAAAAGAAAAAAAAAAAAAATCACCTACCTATAAAAACACTGAACATAAAAGTATATCTATATGGAATTGATAATATAAACTTGTTGAAACTAAAGTTATCTTATAGATTAACTTGGAGGGGGGGGGGGGGGGGAACTACAGTTTCAACTCCATGATGCCACACACTGCTTATTTTATTCAGACTACAGAGCGAATAATGATCAACTATGGAGTCTATATCACAACAAAAATATCCTACGGTCTTGATTTATCAGGAAATATGGCAAATAGAGACCTTAGAAAATAATAATATTGAAAATACAACATAGGCTCTTAGTATTACGAAGAAAAGGCAAGGGATGCTGGTATTGGGCATGAGCAGTCGCACATGCTAGGGTGACAATATAAGCTCCCAGCGAGTCCCGGGCCACTATGAATACTACCCGTCCAGAAAGGGTTAATACACTAACTGCATTTGCCAGGAAGGTCTAGCTCTTTTATGCCAAAATGCAAGAGGTGGAAATTGGTTTGCTTATGCCAAAATGCAAGAGGTGGAAATTGGTTTGCTTATGCCAGAAAGCAAGAGAGAGTTAATGCAGTTCTATCAAAAATTTTACCACTTGATTCTGAGCATCCATCATAGATCAAAACAAGTTTAAAAGAGTATAGACGACTTAATTGCTTCCTATGGGACTTGTATACTATATAAAAGCACATTCTACATTATTATCTTTGGATTACAAAATCAACTCACTTTCTTCTGCAAAATAAATTTTAGCAATTACATTTCAGTTTCCCTTTTTAACCCTATACAGGCAAGAACAGATTTCACGGGTACGAGCCGGGTACGAGTCTAGTATAGCTCCAGCTGTCAAGACTTGCTTTTGTACTGGTGTACTAAAAAAATCTGGCTCTGGGTGAGGGCGACGTGAATGTGCCATAACAGGAAAATTTAGCTGGAGACCAGGTAACACAAACCTGCTGGCGTGAACATTCAGCTGAAGGCCAGGGTGACAGAAATGACTCTTGGGAGATTGATTAGACTCGTTTGATGATTCTGCATTATTCCCATCGATAAACAAATGTGAAATGTAATGTCCGTGAGCCATGACTGAAGAGCACTAGCTCTCATGGAGGACGCCATTTCCATCTATGATGCTGACCAGCTACGCAGGTTGCATTACAGAAAATTGATTATAAAAAAAAAAAATGTTAAATAACAAAATATCACATTTTTATTTTCCTTGCACTAAGTTGTTGACTACCTTGAGATATGGAGTCTGTGCAAAGAAAACAGTATTACCATCTGGATAATGCAAATCAAATGGCAAATATAGGCAACGGAAAATGGCAAAAAACTAGAGACACTTATGCGTAAAAAGAAGAAATAACATTGCAAATAGGAAACACTCTCTTGTGACCACACACATGTTCTCACGTGCACCCAGCATACAAGCTGCACACTCAGCAAAGCAGCCGCCCACTTAAGCCTAACGCCCAGGTTTCTAGTTATGTGATTACCGTGATGCAACTGGATCAAAGGGGTTAATACCTGGAATGCCTAATCTTGAGGAATCATAAATCATGATTACAAGTATCATATCTTCCATCCCCCTTATCCTCTTTAATACAGGTGCCTCACAGCCCACACATGGACCAAAATCTGGCCAGTTGCTTACTTGAAGGGCGAGTCTCCTGGATATATGCTTGTAGGCCTGTCTACATCAACACACTTGGTATCATGACTCCTTGCCTCCCTTTTGCAATGCTATTATGCCTAAATTTTTTACCCCGTATTGACATTTTCTGCAGTCTATATTTGTCTTATGTTATACAGTATCAAGATAGAAATAGGCTGGTTACATTGAGAAAATTCCATATCTCTCAATGTAGTGTACAACTCTAATTACAACATGTAATCTTGTGTCATTTGCATCATTCAATTTTCTGTGGCACACCCTGTGCTGCCTGCCACCATGGGTAGGAATAGGATCCAGAGCTTGGAAAAAGTGTCCTCCCCAGAGCCAGCACACTGCAGACATAGCTAACAAATGGTACATTCTACCCTCAATTTACTGGTGGAAATAATGCAAGAGCCACTTCCTAAATCCCCTCTGAGTCTAAGCTTCTTCCAAAATCTTTGTGCATTCATGGTGGGACTTTCCCATCACCTGCCACTCAGCAACAACATCATGATGTATCATTCCAATCACCCAGAGCCCTCAGTCAATAGGTTTTTGCATGACACGAAGGTGATGTCACCTGGATCTAATGGGCTTGGATCAAAGTGATGTGACCACAACATCAATAAAATTTGGCTGGGGGTTAGAGTGATGGCAAACATGTCATCATGAAAATTTAGGTTGAAAGTCAATTGTGAATGAGGGAAAGAGAAATAGCTTGCCATCAGTCCATAAAACTCTTGGAAGGTGAAGGGGCATTATTTCTACTAGTAAATGAGTGAAATGTACCACTGATGGACCTGACTGGAAGAGTGCCGGCTCCAGGGAAGACTTGATTTCCTATTCCTGTCCACAGTGACTGGTGGTGCATGATGCATTACAGGGAACTGAATATTATGAAAATATTATCAAATGTTATAAATACGAAAATGTTCTTTATTCTTATCATTATTGGAGATTTATGGACCTAGATATGTATGGAGTCTTGTGTAAGGAAAACAGTCTATCACCATCTAGATTCAGCATATGAAACAAATATGGAACTTGGAAAAGGAAAAAATATTATGTAGAAAGAAATAACACTGCAAAGGGGAGGAAAGGAGTCTTGGCATAGCACATGTGCATCCGTGTAGGACAGGCCTATAAGCAACACATCCAGGAGTCACTCTACTCGGGTAAGTTTAATGCTATGATTTTGGGTCATGTGCGGGCACCCAAATCCAATGAGTTAGTACTAAGTAGTCTTTAAAACTGTCAGAGTGACATCATCTCGTCAAAACCATGGTGTGCACTGCGATCACCCAATACCAATTATTATCCATAATTCTAAATTTCGTGGACTACTACATATCTGTATTCTTCTTTTATAATTATTTGCAAAAGGTGGTTTAACCAATGATTTTATCAAAGATTATGAAATCTATGTAATTTCCATTAACCAAATATACATTCTGCTACTTCTAGGAGATACATTACGATGGAAGCCAGACATTTCTTCCTAATCACTATATACCACTAACAATTAGTAATTAGAATATAGAAAAATTAAAACCACTAACTTTAAGCACTGATAAATTCCTACATATAAATTTTC
>NC_051397.1:9293463-9298463 GCF_015228065.2 Penaeus monodon
CTTGTAGTGATGAATTCAGCTTTCACTCCAGAACTGCATCTTACAGGTATTATATAGTGTACTGATATCCGATGAATACTTTTGGTCATTGTAGGTACTGCCTCTGACATTGTCCATTATAAGCCTTATCTACTTTCATAATAATAAAAGATGGTGCGATGTCCATTTTCTTAATTTTTATGTATTTCGTTCCCGAACCCTCATAATCTTTGAGGCAACTGATAACGATAATGGTGTCCCATTGTATGGTTGAAAGTGCGACTATGGTACATGGTTCAACCCTGTCACATAAAGGATATTCATATACGAGACGATATCAAGCACAGTGACACTTGAAAACCCTGCTTTGAAAGTCTAGAAAGTTGGAGCTAGATGGCGCTGCTGGTCACTACCCTTTTTATGGCATGGGTATGGCTACTGACTCGGCATCTGCTTTGCTTGCCCAGTCTGAAAATCGCACACTACATATGCTGTAAATATCAGTCTTTGCTTATTCCATAAAGGTCAGTGGAGAGCTGTTATCAAGAAAGGGGGGCTGCTATATCATCTATATGCTGTATGTGTAAGTGAAAGCAATGCTGTGTTCCGTAACTTTTGGATTCTTTGTTTTTTTTACTGTCTACTAATCTGAGCCTTTTTTCTCTCTCTCTAGTTCTACTTGTTCACAACTTAATAGCTGTTTACTATAGTTCTGCTTTTTGTTTTTAGAACTGGTGATGGAGGTTGTAATCTTCGAAACTGGTGTTACACACACGCACACGCATACGCACACGCACACGCACACGCACACGCACACGCACACGCACACGCACGCACACACACACACACACGGCCGCACACTGGCACCGTAAATTTCCCTTCTACTTGCCAATTAATATATTTATTCTGTAATAATGACTATTAATACATTACTTGGAAAACTGAAAGAATAATATAAATATTGAAAACCGAATCGATCTTTTGTCGATGGTAAACCAGACGCGCATTATCTCAGTTCCACGGTCCCTATCCTTTTAATCCATCTTATGCATATAAGATGGATTAAAGAAACATCCAATATTATTGATCAGAAAAATGGTAAAATAATTTTTTCGACGATTTTACGATCTTTCCCGGCGAACCAGCTATGTTCCTGATTTCTGGCAAATTTTCAGTATTTATAGTTTTAGCAGCGATTCGAAGTACGGAAACACTAAAGAAGATTTAATACAAATTCGAAAATAACAATATCAAAAGGTTTGAATACAGCAGTACAACAATATGTATTCAATTATAATACCGAAAATATCAATAGCTGAAACTTTAAATACAGTACTGAATTTTTTTAATACATAGACAACACAAAAAAGGATTTATAGATAGTACCGAAATTACCAATATCAAAAGGTTTAAATACAACAGTATGGTAATTTCAGTACTTATACAATAAGACAATGTAGATGTTATTTAACTGTAAAAATATATATATATTTTAGAGTATGCAATTCAGATTTCTTCTTTATACATGCATGATTTAATTTTCGTAAAGAGAGAATGAGAGTGAGAGAGAGAGAGAGAAAGAGTGAGGGATAATTTCATAAATAAACACTGCAGTTAAAATCTAAATACTGACTGACTGGCTGATTTTCCTCTAACAGTTACAAAAGGGACCTGAAATGTTAATAAATAGGGAAAGATCTGGGACAGAAGCCGTGATAATATATATATATATATATATATATATATATATATATATATATATATATATAATATATATATATATATATATATATAGATATATATATATATATTATATATATATATTATATATATATTATATATATATATTATATATATATATATATATGTTATATATGATATGTGATATATATATGTATATATATAAAATGATGATATATATGTATATATATGTATATATATATTATATAATGATATATATATTATATATATATATATATGTATATATATATATATATACACATAATATATATATATATATATATATATATATATATAATCACATAAGCTGCTGATATATGTACACCTACAAAAAAAACGTACACAAAAACAAACACACATAAACACACGTAACGATACTGATGTGTACGTTAACCGAGTGACCCGGGTTCGCCTGCTCTCGCCGCCACCGCCGCCACTTGTTAACTGCATTGCTCAAATATTTCTAGCCGACTGGTTTAAGGTGTATGGTGTATCCTACTCCTGTGTTTCTATGTGCTTAAAAGCACACTCAGTGGTATGCGGACTTGTGAAGTGTGTGTGTGTGTGTGTGTGTGTGTGTGTGTGTGTGTGTGTGTGTGTGTGTGTGTGTGTGTGTGTGTGTGTGTGTGTGTGTGTGGTGTGTTTGGAGAGAGAGAGAGAGAGAGAGAGAGAGAGAGAGAGAGAGAGAGAGAGAGAGAGAGAGAGAGAGAGAGAGAGAGAGAGAGAGAGAGAGAGAGACTTGTGCAAATTTCTCAACACCAAATTGTTGTGATATTTATATCACTGCAGCTATGCGTCCTTTGTGAGTACAACGCAATACAATTCTTTGATACCATTCTTGTTGCTCGGATATGTCCTGCAGTTTTTATGAGTTACTTATTCAAATTAGAATGCACACTGAATCACAAATCCTGCAGTCAGTATTATGCATAAATTGCTCATGGTCAAAATTCGAACATGCTAATAACTCTTATTATCTATAATACCATCCCCGCAAAGGAAACAGACGGACCGTAATTATGTATCAGAAATAAAACTTCACTGGCGTAAGAATTTTACGGCCGACACCACAGCGCAAGCAAATCTGACCGAATAAAATATCTGGGGTGCATTCACCTTCAACGGTACTTGACGCAGTGGATTATTCCAATGGTCCACCAACCGCCCACCATCTCACTAGCACTCGCAGGAGCAACTTAAATAAATCGTGCTTGCTAAACTTCCTTGCAGCCGGAGTCAGCTTCGTGTCTCCCTTTCCATCCTCTGCTCTCGTCGTACCTTGTGGGACAGGAGGCTTGAGTTTCAAGTTCGAGCAAGGAATTTTCCGGAAACCGCATCAGCGACTCGCCTCTCCCCGCCCCCTCTTGAATCCCCTCTCGCCCTTCCCCCTCCCCTCCTCCTCCTTTTCCTCCTCCTCCTCCTCTCCTTCCTCCTCACCCCCCCCCCCATGGTCTCTTGAAGGTCAACTGGTTTACAGAACGATTCAACCCCATGACCAGATTGAGGACCGCGGCAATTCATCCTGAAAGAGTCGTCAGTACTCCGGTATAGATCAACGGTTTTTAACGGATTTCATTTTGAAAAAAAAGAAGAGAGAACGCAAGTTGCTATGTTATTTTAAAAAACGGTTATCGAACGTCAGTCAGTCATGGCGGAAGGGTACGTACGTGATCTTCGTGTTAAAATGAGCGCGACCCCCGTCTTCTGTTGTTAGCAGAAAGGCACATATTGCTTTCTCGTCGTCTTTGTAATTATTAAAGTTTTTATTGCCATCTTTACCTGTTTTATCACTGCTGTTGTGTGGTTTCTGATTGATAAGGAGGATAATGATAACGAGTTTGCTGTAACTTGAATGATGATGAAAGTAGCGATAGTAATGACAACGGTGATGATAATACAACTAGTAGTGATAACAACAACAACAATAAAGATAATCAATGTTGAGGAGGATTACGATAGCATTAGTAGTGATTATGATGATGTTAGAGATAATCATCATCGTCATCATAATGATAACAACAACAGCCATATTAATGATAACAATAATAATAATGAAGATAAAAATAACAGCTAATAATAATGATGGCAATGATAATGATAACGGCAATAACAAAAACGATAATAACAATAATAACAGTAATAATAATTATTATTATTACAATCACAAAATAAATGATGAAAATGATAATAATAATAATATTTAATAATAATGATAATAATAACAATAACGATAACCACAACAGCAACAAAACAACATAACAACAACAATGATAACAAATCAACAACAATAAGAACACAATCTGACGATAGTAATGATAATACATCGATCTATCGTAATACAAGATCAATAATTTGGCGAATAAATTATGAAATGCCAATACAGCAGGAAGGAAATGCACGCCCGGAGTTGTCGGATCTCTGCTCTTAGTCTGTTTTTTTGAAGAGAAAAAAGATAGAAAATAAAAAAGGAAGACCAAAGGTAAATGGGGGGAGAGGGATAAAAGGGCGGAAGAGAAAAATAAAGGATAATAGAGAATTCAAAAGATAGGAAAGAAAATCAAAGGTAGAACGAAAAACAAAGGATGGAAGAGAAGACAAAATACAGAAGAGAACACGGAAAAATCAAAGATGGAAAAAAAAATAGAAGAGAGAAGAAAAAGATGGAAGAGTGAAAAAAGATAGGAGAAGCCAAAGGATAGAAGAGAAGACAAAAAAGAAGAACAAACCACTGAAGAAAAGGCAAATGATAAAAGAGAAGATAAAAAGATAAATGTGAAGACAAAAGACAAGAGAAGACAAAAACAATAGGGAGACATAACAAAGAAGAGAAGGACAAAGAAAGAGAAGAAGAAGAAGATAAAGGACAGAAAAAAAAACAGAAAAAGATAAAAGAGAAGACAAAAAGATAGAAGAAAAAGAAAAAAAAGATAAAAAAAAGACAAGACAAGAGAGAAGATAGAAAAGAAGACAAAAAGATAGAAGAAAAGAAATAGAAAAAACAAGAGAAAGATAGAAAAGAAGAGAAAATTCAAAAGAGGTTAAGGCGGTGACTCCCTCTGGCGGATCCAAGGTGAACATTATAATAAGCATTCAAAGCTAAAAGGAAACTCTATGTCTGGGCATGTGCTCGCTTGCTTTAATGAGGTCTGTGAACGTTTATGTGTGTGTGTGTGTGTTTGTTTATGTGTGTGTGTGTGTGCTTATAGCTGTGTGTGTGTGTTTGTTTATGTCTGTGTGTGTTGTGTGTGTGTGTTTGTGTTTATAGCTGTGTGTGTGTGTGT
>NC_051397.1:9305963-9323463 GCF_015228065.2 Penaeus monodon
ACCAATTCTAAAAAAATATATATACATCATCTTTCCTTCTAACAGAAAATCCCATATAAATAAAAGGAAAAACAAATCAACATTGCTCCCAATTTTACTATTACATGACTTTATGATCCTCCCCGATAAAGCTATAATCAGACGCATCAAAACAACGTTTCTTATCTCGCCACGCCCAGCCAGGAGAGAGAGAGACCCTCCACTGCAGCATCCACGGCGTTATCAGAGCTTATTATCTGTACCTCCTCAGTCACCGTCCTCATATACCCCGAGCAGAGGACGCGCCGTTCCCTCTCACCCGAGGATCCTGCAGGGCCTTTGCCTTCGTCCTCTGATCTTTTTTTTCTAATTCATTATCATCTTATTTTCTTCCAGTTGCTCTTTTTTCTTATTTGTTATTATTATTTTTCTTCTTTGCTTGCAGTTTTTTTTCTCTCAGTTGCTTCTCGTTTGTTTATTGTTATCAATTTATTTTTTTCTTGCATTTTTTCTTATCTATTTTTTTTCTTTTCTCTCAGTTGCTTCTGTTTTATTTATTATAATTTTCTCCTTTTCTCTCAGGGCTTTTTATTTTTCTTAATTATCATTTTCATCTTTTCTCCCATTGCTTCTTTTGTTATTCAGTACAAGTTTCTCCTTTTCTCTAAGTGCTTCTTTTTTTTTAAATTTATTATCATCTTTCTTCCTCTTTCGATCTTTTATCTTCGTTCTCAATGTTTCATTAGTTTTCTCTCGGTGCTTTCTCTCTTCTCTTTTTCTCAGTGTTTCATGTTCTGTGCTTCTTTTCTAAGATTCTTTACTTTCTATTAACTATTTCAGATGATTTTCTTCGTTCCTTCTTGTGAATATGTATTATCTGTTTGTCAGGCACACATTATACTGTACCTATGCATCATAAATATTATCCTTTGCAATTCATATCATCAACGTAATGTACACATGAGAAGAAATAATCAAACTGACTCACTTTATCAAGATTCGCCTCAAAATTAGGTTTTCTCGAAAGCTACACACGGAATTTATTTTTTTTTTCTTTTTACTACACTCTGCAGTGCCATCAGCTCTGAACCCCCAGAGTGCCAAACGAGAGAGTGTGCAACAGGAAGGTCAGGGAATCTCGCAACCTCTAAACCTGTTTGTTTGTCACTAGAACACTTCCCTGGTTGCATCGTCCTTACGTGGAATAGCACACAATCAGGGATGGACCGAATGAGAATACTGATCGTTATTTTACAAACAAGGAAAAAAGGATATTTGGTGTGGATTTATTCTGTTGTGGTGACATTTGCGATGACGTAACGAGTCGATTACTTATCTCCTACTAATTTTTTTTTAAGGGTTTGTTGTTATACGTAATTTGTTTCTATATTCATGGAGTTTATGGGTGTCAGTGAGAAAGTTTGACTAGCAATCTTTTTAAAAGGTAGAAAAGAAAAGGCTGGTAGGGGTAATAACACGGTAGCATAGAATCAGATATTGCTGAATAACTAACATACTTTTCACCTCCATGGATTTATTTCATTTCCTTTAATACAACTGAAAGTATCACAACTCTGAGAAGTCCTTTGTAGTAACCAATATATTTTGCCATTTAACGAATACCGTGAATAGTTGCTAACAATCGAAGCTCTAACGATGACAATCATTTGCTTCAATATTATTTCTGTGAATTCATCTGGTCTTCCCCTCTAAGCAAGAAAAATATGTTGCGTGGTAACGGTCTATTCCATTAATGTGTTAGAAATTCTTTTACTGCTATTATAAGTCTCCGGACGCCGCACTTGAAAGTTTCATCGAATGAATCGATATTTACAGCACTCACCCACTACTTTCGTTACTCTCAGGAAATTCCGTTTGAGAAGCAAGAAACATTTATCAGCAAACATACCACAGCGTTATAATATTCTCTTTCAACATTTTACATTTCTTCTGATGTTTACCGCCTTCCGTTTTACACACACACACACACGCACACGCACACGCACACGCACACGCACACGCACACGCGCACACGCACACACGCACACACACACACACACACACACACACACACACACACACATTATATATATATATATATATATATATATATATATATATATATATATATATATATATATATATATATATATATATATATATATATATATATATATAACGCTTGTGCTATTAAACTGACCGTCCGAGGCTAGCTATTCCCAATGCTTGAGTTGGCCGCAAATCGACTTTCTAGATGACTTGCGGCAAGATGGCGGACATTTTGTAAACAATGTGCGTTTGAGCTTTGCCATTCTCCGTGAAAAAAAATGAAAGCTATGGTCTACTTTTAATAATATTGATTGGTGTATTAAAATATAATTCTTAATGAATATCTTAAACGCGTAGTCAATCGAGTTTTAAAAATTTCACGTAACGAAAAAACGAACACATTGCAAAACTCTAATTGTTCAATAGCGTGTGCAAATAGATCGGTTTTCCCTTTTGCGTTGTATAAACGGAAGATTGGCGCTATCAAGAATGTACAGCAATTGAGATGAACTTCCACTGCATACTTAAATACAACTGATTTTTAGCAACGATACGATTATTGAAACTTACTTTTCTTTTCTCTCATTCCATTTCAAATTTCAACATAAAACTGCCAAAATCACATCAATTTCCGCGAATTTTAATTACGAAAGGTTACACACCGAACACATTTTTGGTTGGGTATTCTCCTCAAGGTTAAATTGGACACGAGTTGATTTTAAATGGAGAATGGTTAAGTAAACCAACTGTGCAGTCGGATTAAGTTACGTAAAACTGAACAAGAATTATCATGTGATTATCTTGTCCTTTATCTTTAGCATTCTGTACCTTATTGATAACACGCTTGGATATGTTCTAATATTATTATGGGATTTGCGGTACGATGTATACGATGCTTGGCGTCGGTGAGATAACATTATGAAACCTCTCGCATTTCTTGTCTTATCCATTTTATAACACATGTTCAAATGCACAAGTACATACCAGCATACATACATATTACGCACGCACGCACACACACACACACACACACAAACACACACACACACACACACACACACACATACATATATACAACCACGGATCATCTTCACAGTACAATCCAGCTTATCGGACAAAAAAATCCCGAAAAAAAATGTGATCAGCCTTTGGACTATGAGTATAATGGTCTCTAATTTGAATGATACTAGAATTATCCACATCCTGTAACAGAAATAGAATTATCCACTCTTACTCTGGCCCTTACGTGTATGATCTGGCTCCCCGACTTTATATTGCAGTCGGACCGACACGGCACCGAGGGAGGACCCTTAGGATGCTGTAAGAAGGACGTCATCGAAGATCGCCATAGGCCCACGGACCAGGATTTTCGTCAGAAAAGGTGTTGCCTGCCAGACTCCCCGTAGAATCCAGCGAACCAGCACCTTTGCCGCAGGTATCAGTCGCCCCAGAATGCTGTGCCTGGCGGACGCCTGCAGATCCGGTCAACTCCAGGAGCTCGTAGCGCAGGTATCAGCAGCCCCGAGATGCCGCCCCTGCCCCGACGCCCGTAGATCCGGATAAAGATTACGAGGAAGTGTGGACGCGAGAAGGACCTGGACGAGATCTGTGAGGACGTGTGGACGAGGACGGACAGTTACACAGAGGACCAGGAGGATTAGGACGACAGGGACGAGAAGCCACGAAAAGGCACCAGGACGACGCACGAGAACGAGACGACCAGCCAAGTTAGGTCACCCTTGAAGGCGCCTCGAGGGCGAGGCGCGAGTAGGTGGCCGAGCAATATAAGATGTGGATAATTCTATTTCTGTTACAGGATGTGGATAATTCTATTTCTATTACCAGTGGACCACGTGGCTGTTTTCCACGTGGATCCAAATGTCCCAAATAAGAACCACCCGCTCAGCGAGGGCGGAGGTCACATTTTATATCTGACCTCGTTTGACCGAGAGTTCGTGCTAAGCTACCACCGCACTAAGGTCAGCTCCGCCCTCTCTCCGGGCAGCTGACCTTAGTGCGGTGGTAGCTTAGCACGAACTCTCGGTCAAACGAGGTCAGATATAAAATGTGACCTCCGCCCTCGCTGAGCGGGTGGTTCTTATTTGGGACATTTGGATCCACGTGGAAAACAGCCACGTGGTCCACTGGTAATAGAAATAGAATTATCCACATCCTGTAACAGAAATAGAATTATCCACATCTTATAATGAGAACTGCAAATATATTCTACTCCCTTCAGGATTTCAATGCAATATGGAAGAACATCATTAGGGCTACACGAAAATACAAAAATAAAAATAAATAATCAAAATAAATATATGAATAAATAAATAAATAAAACATAAAAGTGAGCGAGCCAAGGATATACAGTATCTAATATATATATATATAAATATATATATATATATATATATATATATATATATATATATATATATATATATATATTTTTTTTTTTTTTTTTTTTTTTTTTTTGTAAGTACTTTATAAAAAAAAAATAATAAATTGGGAAAGAAATAGACGATGCTATAATCTCAGTTTCTACAAGAAATACTCAGTGACCTTAATAAGGCCAGCTTTAAGGTTGGCTAGAGAGTGAACAACAATAAAAAGAAAGTAATATTTAACAGTAATATCCGAAGTAACTAGGACTGGTGACGAGGCAGCCTAATCAGAATAAGATTATATACTTAAAATTAATAACGAAAGGAATTGTCTCATTCACAGTGGAAAAACAAACTTTAAAACAAGACCGCTTTTAACACGAATATGGATTACAGACTTACACACACTCACTCGTTCAAAATCATTTCAAACATGCACGAAGTCTCTAACACATATAATTTACAATTCTCACAAACGCACTCTGCTCTCATCAATCCCCTCTCTTTCTCAAGCATTCAATGCCATAATGTATATCTTCACACGAAGCATTCATCACTAAATAATTAAACTATTTAACAGTGGCGCAATAATGGCGAGATGATTCGAAGCCTCGTCTTACTGAACTGTTCATATTATCTCGGATCGGAAGTGACAGGCGTCCTTATATCCCACATATTAGGGTTTGATACTAGATTTTGATGGCGATTTCTGCTACTGTATGTGTAAGGCATGTTTACTGTAAAGATGCATAGTTCACTACTCGGGATGTGCATGTAGGGAGAGCTTAGGGAATCGGTTTCAGATTATGTAAAATGGGAGCTTTGAAAGGGAGGGAGAGAGACGGAGGGAGAGGGAGAGGGAGAGGGAGAGGGAGAGGGAGAGGGAGATGGAGAGAGAGAGAGAGAGAGAGAGAGAGAAGAGAGAGAGAGAGAGAGAGAGAGAGAGAGAGAGGAGAGAGAGAGAGAGAGAGAGAGAGAGAGAGAGAGGAGAGAGAGAGAGAGTTAGAATTTCGTCGTAGGTAAGAATTCAGAAAGAAGATCCGAAGCCATATATACTCTGGAAGTAGAAGTTCGAACATCCAGTGTCTGAATCTCCATTTTATGATAATAGAGACGCGTGCGCGTGTGTGTGTATGTGCGTGTGCGTGTGCGTGTGTGTGTGTGTGTGTGAGCGAGCCCCAATCTTATTGAATTCCTTTTATTCTAACATGTGAACATTTCCTAACATTTCCTTCTCGCTATCATTACTCTTTACATATGATGGCCAGACTTGTTTCTAACTATAAATACGTTTTTCAGTAACTCCTGAACTTTGTTTGCTGCTTCTGCTGCATTTCAATTCACCGAGACCCTGACACATGGCGCGTAAAGCAATATACAGTAGCATGCTATGACCTCCTTACTCTAGGGTTAGGTTAGGCTAAATAGTTATAAACTTCTAAAAGTAGTTTAAATATTTCTTATATGTATATCACCTTTATCTTACGATTCACAGAATTCTAAAACAATTACCAAGGTTAAAGGACTAGGTAACTTGTTTAACAACGAATATCATGGAATATTATTCAACAGGAATTGAAAACGTACGTAACATTGAACGGAGAAGATTCCACCTATACCACTTAATCTTTAATCAAAGAACCAGGGATACACTAATCTACATTAAAAAAAAAACTTAAAACATTTTCAACTAGATTTTCGAGACCCGAGAAATATCAAGAATTCTCCCATTAAACCTAGACCGTCTCATCCTCATCCTCACCAAACTCGATTCCCCAAGTCACATGTTTTAATCTCTCCGAGGCCTAGCTTGGTCGTGACACCCGATCCCATTAAGTGAAGACTGGGCAATGAGGGATTTCAGTTGTAACTTAGATACAGGGAACAGCTGACGGTGGGTTTATTTAAAGCCAGTGGAATGAGATTATTTGAGCGGACTTTTATTAGTCTTTATTCATTAATCATCGCCGTTTTGTTCAGCTGAAAGAGCATTCTTTTGAGGAGTATTTTTATACGTTGCCATAATTACGTGCGGGTGATGAGGAGAAAAAATTATACATTTTTATTATTCTCATATAATGCGATACGATGATTTTTAGCTTTCCTAAGTTATTTGCTTGTCGAAAGAGATGACACAAAAGAGAAAGAAAAATAAATAAAGAAAGAATGAAAACTGTCTATTACATACATTCTGCATCCGGTCACATCTACCTTACCCCCCCCCCCCCACTTCGTCTACTGCATGTTATAATATATTGCAAATACATAACTATATTACGGATTGAACATCATTTAAAATTATCTGTCGCGTTACTGTATTTTAGTTAGTTATGAAAACGTCTTTTAACTTCCCCCTTTTAAAATTTTGATCAAAGACTTAACGGTCGTATTTTCTTTATTTTTTTTCTGATTTATTAATTTTTCTTTAAGCTTTTGATTAATTACTTTCCATAGATAAGTATCAACCAAACCGATACAGTCCTGTAAAATAAAATCATTATCAGAAACTATTATATATATAATACTTAAAACGAGGATCACAGATACTTCATACATATTAACAAAAATGAGGTAAAATGCATCATCAGTACATTATCACAATAAACTTCATTACCATAAGAGTAGACAAAAAAAAAAAAAAAAAAAAAAACGAAAAAAGTAATGCCAAAGAGAAAACTAATAAACACATTACTGAAAAATACATTACATGAAAAAAGCGAATTTTATGAAAACAATATCAAGTTTAAGGTGGTTGATAGAAAACAAATTTCTTGTTTAACAAAATGGATATATTTCTCTTTTAGATAGCATTATTTTGTCAGATGTTCCCTATAAGATTGATTGTATATGATCATATCACAATATTGAATATGTAAATATTTTTTTTTTACACTCAACAGCTACTTAAGAAGAGGTGGGTGACAGAAGAAATACGGGAAGAAGGATAAAAGATGAAGATGAAGAAGATGGTGAAAAAGAAGACGAGGAAGGAGAAATGAAAGAGGAAAAATATATGAAGATAAAAAGATAATAATATTAAGGAGGACAGAAGAAGAAGAGAAACCAGAAACGAACATTAAGAAACGGAAAATAAGTTAACGGAAAAAATAGAAAAGAAATGGAGAAGAAACAAAAATGAAAAAAAAAAGAAAAAACAAAAAGGAGAAAAAACACACACAAAAACAGAAGATAAAATAAGAAAAAAAAAATCTTCGATCACCCAAAGTAATAACTCAACGAAACGCTCTAGACTTTGTAGAAGTTTCTGGCGTTGCTGCAGAAGATCTTTTCCAGCTGTTGCTCCGGCAGGTGGCTCAGGAGTCCGCGAAGAGTGGAAAATACGGTATCGTAATCCGCTCTAGCGAGGCGACACACGGGCCAGTCGGAGCCGTACATGAGGCGATCACATCCGAACACGTCTATCATATGCTGAAAGATGAAGAAGAAAAAAAATATCAAAGTGATATATTAATCCATCTCTCTATTTGCTATGATCTTTTTTTTCTAAAATTTCCCCACGAAATAGATCAACGGTTACGCAACGGAATCGCCAAGACTCGCCTCGACATACGGACGAAGATCCTCTGGTTTCCACTTCTCGCAGTCTGCCTCAGTCACCATGCTCGAGCTGTGGAGAGCACACGTGTTGGTGGCAGGTGGTGACACGGAGCCTGGGGCAGGGGGGAATGTAAATATGGAACGAGAGAGGAAGGAGGGAAGAGGGAATAAGGAGGGAGAGAGATGAAGAGGGACAGGGGGGAAGGGGAGGGAGGGAGGGAGAGAGAAAGGATGGAAAGAGAGAGAGAAAAGATGGAAAAGAGAGAAAAGGGATGGAAATAAAGAGAAAAAGAATGGAGGGAGAGAGAATGGAGAGGGAGAGAGAGGGAGGGAGGGAGGGAGAGAGAGAGAAGGAAGAGAGAGAGAGAAAGGAGATATATAGGTAGATAGAGAGAGAGAGAGAGAGAAGGAGCGATGAAATAGAGATAGAGATAGAAAAACAGAGAAAACGAGAGAAAAAAAACTAAGAATAAAAAAACAAATAAATAAATAAATAAAGCTAGGAAAAAAAAACGAAAATATTCACAAAAAGAAAAGGGGGAAACCAAAACAATAAAAAGACAATTAATCGTAAAACACACACACACACACACTGGAGCTGGGGAAAACACACTAACCCTGCCGAGTAATCAGATAAGATATCTACATCTTTATCCAAGTCTCTTTGTTTCCTCGATTATCAGCTTACGAAGAGCGGTTATATTATCGCAGGTTCTGGGCGAGAGAGAGAGAGAGAGAGAGAGAGAGAGAGAGAGAGAGAGAGAGAGAGAGAGAGAGAGAGAGAGGAAAGAGAGAGAGAGAGAGAGAGAGAGAGAGAGAGAGAGAGAGAGAGAGAGGAGAGAGAGAAGAGAGAGGAGAGAGGAGAAAAAGAGAGGAGAGAGAGGAGAGAGAGAGAGAGAGAGACAAGAGAAGACACAGAGAGAAACAGAGAGAGAGAAGTAGGAAAGAGAAGAAGTAGGAAAGAGAAGAGAGAGAGTCAGAGAGAGAGAGAGAGAGGAGAGAGAGAGAGAGAGAGAGAGAGAGAGAGAGAGAGAGAGAGAGAGAGAGAGAGAGAGAGAGAGAGAGAGAGAGAGAGAGAGAGAGAGAAAGGGGGCAGAAATGATAAAAAAAAGAAAACAAGAAAGATGAAAGGAAAATGAATGAGAAAAAGAAAAAAAAAAAAACAACAACAACGGAGAACCAACAGTGAACTAACAAACAAAAAGGAAAAAATGAGAGCAAAATATTGATAAGACGAAATAACGAAAATAACAATAATAATAATATGATGGCTATGATGATAATAATAACTAAGATATTTATATTGATGATAATGAAAATAAAACTAAATAAAAAGATAATACCAAAAAATAATAGCAATAACTAATAACCAAATATTAGTAAGTAAATACTAACAGTGATGAGAAAATATATCAAAATAATAATACTGATGATGATGATAAGGACAACAACAACAAAAAAAAGATAACAAACACAATAATAGTAATAGTAATCATACCAACAACGGTAATAATGATGATGATGATGATGATGACAATGACAATGATAATAATAATAATAATAATAATAGTAACTAATAATAATAACAATAACAACAGTAATAATAATGATGATGATGATAATGATGGCAACAATAATAGCAATAATCACAATAACAATAAAAATAACAATAACAGCAACAACCACGAACAGCTTGCAGTAGACATTAGGGAAGCGAGCGATGGCGGCGATGTGTTGGCGCCACGGGTCCAGCTGGCCGGCCTTAATGTAGGGTTTGGCCAAGTGATCCACCACCATCCTCGCTTCGGGCACTCGGCTGGCCAGCAGCGTCGCCCCCTCCAGCAGCGGGGGTCTGTGGGGGGGGGAGGAGGAGGAGAGTCTTTAATTTGATTTTTCGTGATTATCATTATTATTATTTTTATTTATCTATTTATTATATTTTTTTTTTGGTGAGGTAGATGTGGCTGTGGAGAGGAAGGTGTTTGTGTTGGGGGTTGTGGGATCGGAGCGTTGTTGGTTCGTCTTATGATAATAATAACAACGGCAGTGACAAGAAAACCCAATAAAAGTAATGGTGATGAATATAAAACTAGCAATAACAGCAATCATAAATAATATAAATGATATCACAAAAAAGTTTAAACATCACAGTAATCAACAAAACCCTATCCACTTTCATACTTAGACACTGTACCCCTGCCTCTCTTTTAGCCGTCATCACAGGGGCGTCATTCGGGGGGAGGGGGAAGATGCCCCCTCCCCCCAAAACTGTTGTTTACCCCCCTCCCCTCAAAGTCTGGCTTGCCCACCCCGTGAGTCACAATTATTACTTTTTTATTATATTACTCATACATAGGTCGTCATAGCATAATAATGCACCAAGAATAGTTATTTTTCAAAAATTTCATTCGCTTCCCTCGTCTTCAAAGAAAAAATCTGAAATGACGCCCCTGCGTGGTCACCCAACCACTCAATGATACCGTCAGCCGAGACTCACCAAGACCAAATCCACCCACCTCAGGAGCAGGTCAAAGGTCATGTCATGTCGGTGCAAGGGCTCGGAAAACCACAGCTACCCTCTAATCCAGATAATTCGGTCGAGGTTCCAAGTCCAAGATATGTCTCACGCCCACCAGGATCGGCACCTCCGCCTTCAGCGCCGTCAGATGACTCTCGAACTGGGATGTCGAAGGATAACGAGCATGAAAAATATTTTTTAATTACGCACTGAATTTATTTGCTTGTATATCTATCATCTATCTATTTATTTTCTACTTATCTGCTTGTTTTTTTTTGTTTTATTGATTTACCCCCCCCACTCTTTCCTGTTTCTGTTACTATCTTTTCATCACTCAACATATTGCTTTTTTAGCTATTAAGTGACACTTCTCGAATTGGGGAGCAGTGTGGGATAACGAAAATGAAAATTATGTTATTCATTCACTAAATTTAATTGCTTGTTAATCTACTAAATTATTTGATTCCTTCATCCATACATATATGTTCCTTTTATCTATTAATTTATGAATCTATTAATTCACCTTTGGTTAAATATACATTAGTTCACAGGTACCTGTTTATCTATCAGTACTAAATATCTACCGATATTGTAAATTATTAAATATTTGTTTTAGTCTTATCTATTCACTTATTTACTTTGCCAGACAAGTAAGCAAAAGTATTAACCTGCCGTTAAGTTAAAGGCTGAAGTAGGGATAAAATAAAGATTCGAATAAACAAAGCAATTAAGCGGGGGACTGGGGGAAGGTTATATTCAAGGTATAGTATAATAAAGCAGTGGTTCTCGTGCACGATAAATAATTTTTTCCAGGGCTACCTTTTCACAGTAGATAACAAAAAATTTTTAAAAAGTGGATTAAAGAATAATAACGTCACGTACTTCACTAGAACAGAAAACGACGATAATCAAGTAGGTGTTAATTCCTTGTCGTCTTCTTAGAGGGCCAATAGGCGTACTGGCTATTTCTTAATTTATACAATGAAGAAGTACACAGAATACGTTTTTTTTTTTTTTTTTTTTTACAGTAACTGCTCTGAAACACATTCTTCCCTAATGTATTCACGTAACAAAAAGAAAGAAAGAAAGAGAGAGAAACGGCCTTTTCTATCTCTAAACCTCCCCCCCCCGGTAAAATTTCATTCCAAGTCACACCCATCGGCAAAAAAATCCTCATTTTAACTTTTTTATAAAAATTCTTCCCCAATGTACCCCCCTCCCCTCCCCCCCGACAACAAATCCATGGCCTCAATATAAATAAAAAATTCTCCCACCCTGCCCAGCTAAAATCACATCTGGTTTTTTAATTCCGCCCCGGTTGAGGATGACCTTAAAAAAAAAAAAAAAAAAAAAAAAAAAAAAAAAAAAAAAAAATCCACGAATTTACGTCTTTGCTCACTTTCTTCTTCGTTCTTCGTTTACCACAGAACAAAGAACTTTGCCGATAAAATAGCCTTTTTCTCGTTTCCTCATCATCTGCCCCGAAACAATATTTCTTTTATTGTTTTTCTCTTTTTTTCTCCTTTTCTCTAATTCCTACCTCATCATTCCCCCAAAACACACACACACAAATTCCCAATAAAAAAAAATAACACTTTTCTCTCTCCTAGCGACCACGAACATAAAACAAAATCAGGAGGGGAGAAAGGAGACGCAGGCAATGACGAATAATATCTCTCTCCTCTCACCTGCTGTTGCGAAGGGTCAAGTCCAGCCACGATGCCCTTGATGCGGGGATGCTGCTTGGCCAAGCTCATTACCCATTCTGGAAGTCGCGTCGAGATGAGAATCCGTTGTGTTTTTTCTTAAATCTTATTAAAAATATTAGTTCGTTTTCCGTTTTGTGAGTATTGTTTATTTTTGGGGGGCCCTAGTTTAGCTTATTTTTCTGGTTTATAAATTTTATATGGCACATTTCGAGTTGTCTTTGACAGCAACTATATGGGAAGCCATTTTATTTATATTCATATTTCTTCTACATTTAAGCACACAAACAACATTCTATTTATTTGTTTCAATTTATGGTAAATTCAACAAAAATCAGAAACTTGACTGCAGCAAATTTGGGGTGATCCAAAAATGAAATTTAAAATCATTTATCAATTCAAACTTCACATAACTTACTTTCTCCAAATATTTTTTTCAGACCCTGACATTATTAGCGGATCATCTCCCTTTTTCTTGTTATAAATCTCTTATAACTAAAAATCTGAAGTTTAAAAATGTCTTCATCTTCCCCTAAAGTAAAATTTTTTTTTCCCTCTGTGATTTTACCTTCTGTTTTTTTAAAACCCCAGATGGCTATTTTCCCAACTGTGCGAATGCAAACATAAAAACTTTAACCAATTCCTTTTGAAAATCGATGCAAGCGGGGAAGCTAAACTCTCCTTTCCCGTTTCTTGATCTCTAATCCCTCAGACCCCAATCTTAGTCCCCAACCCCCAATCCTAGTCCTCCATCCCTAATCTTTAGTCCTCAATCTTAGTCCTCGATTCTCAATCCTGTCCTTCATCCCTAATCTTAGTCCTTGGTTCATCGAATCACCGAGGAGTCACCAGCAAACTAATTCCACGAACAGCTGTCTCCACATATCTGAAATCGGTATCCATAACCACTGACCTGAAACTCAGTCACGCATGCCACAAACAAACCTCAGATAAACCCCCACAAGTCTCTCTCAAACTGCCGTAACTCGCTATTCTTCAGACTCTAACGTCTTACTGGCTTCTTCTGGCGAGTCGTTGAGGCACTGCACGAAGACGACCTCGCGGGCGGGAGAAGGTTCCATCGCCGCCCATAGGTCTTCGACACGGTGGGGCCTTGAAGGGGCATCAAATCCGGGGTTTTGGGCCCGGGTACGGGAAACCCCCCCATTTGTACAGGTCTGAAAACCGGGTTGTTTTCTTAGTGTCCGGGGGACTGGGGGAAGGTTATTTCTATTCAAGGTATAGTATAATAAAGTAGAAAAGGTATGAATTTTCACAATACAAGGGATGTATTGAACCGATTTCGATTAGATCTTTGTAAAAAAAAAATCAATTATATAATCGAAACCGGCTAAATACATCTCTTGTATGGAAATATTAATTCTCATTTATGCCTTTTCTACATTTGTCAACATGAATAAGGTTCAGTATAATTAAGTTTAAATGATATAAAGAATAAGATATCTAAAGTAAAATAAGTATATCAATAAAGTTTTAAAAAATGGAGCCTCTTAAGTTAACATAATCAAATATTACGTCTGGCTGTGTATTATATTTACTATATGGATGACGTAGTGTTTCAGATTTCTAAAAATGATTTGATTTGAATTCCCAAGAAATGCAATTAATATATTTATAGTAACTAAAAATATGCGGCGTTTAGTGATTTGATAATCTGAATCCAAAACCCAAAAAAATTTAAAAAAGGCAAAAAATATTTCCCCCAAAGCACACAAAAAAAAAGATAAATTTGATCACTATTTACCCCACAAAAAAAGTCAGACAATAATATGTCATTTAGTAACATTCTGGGCACTAGCAGTTTTCACTGTGAGTGAAACGTTTTTTTTTTTCTGCCCTCTGTAATGGAGGAGAAAATCATGCTGCTTGTAAACCTTTAAAAGCCTCGGAAGCCTTAAGCAATATAGTTCCAAAGCCTCCTCTCTTGTACGATACTATTGGTACTACTAGACTACTTTTTTTTCTCTTCAGACGCTGTAACCAGATTTTAACAGGGGACGAATGCGTCTTAGCCTTCATTTTTTTTTCTTTTTCCCCACATTAAAAATCACCCAATTTAAAATGATTTTCGAGGGCATTTTCCAGAAAACCCCAAAATTCCCAAAAATTATATAAAACCATCTTCTCTCATATTTACCCGATTTTTTTTTTTCCCCAAATTTTTTTTTTGGTTCAAATCTTCAGTGAGTTTTTTGTGCACTGAAGATGCTACCCCCATCGAAAAACGCGAATGAGGGGCACCGAATTCTACATTACTATTGTCACGGGGCAAGTGTGTTTAATAACTCTCGTATACATCGATATCTCTCTAAAAAAAAAAAAAAAGCGAGTGGATAAGGTTTGGGGAACTGACAAATCCCCAACAAGCAGATTCAAATGGAGGCTGCGGACGGGAAACGGGGAAAGATTGTTAAGTGCTGCATTTTCCTTTGTCCCCCCCCCATGGCGAACGTCTCCCTCCGTGTCATGGTGAAAAGAGCCTATGCCCATGTTCATGAGTCTTCTGGTGAAAGATGGACCAGCTGTTAGCTTTCCTTAATATCACTCTGTATTAAGAAGTCCTATAATAGTTGGAAAAGGGTAACAAGGGAATGTTATGCTAATATTGGAAGTTGTTAGTCCGCTCACCAGTAACCTCGTGACGATATTTAAGTTCGGTAATTTTTTCTAAACTGGAGGGGCTATGGAAAAAAACAATCCAAAAACTTAACACTAAACTTAATCCTTTTACACAGGGGAAAAATTTTTTTTCACAACTTTAAACAAACAAAAACACAACCCCCAAAAAATTTTTCCCCCAAAAAGTACCAACTTTTTTTTTTACAAAACACACCAAAAAAAATTTTTTTTTTTTGGGGGGGGGGTTTTTTTTGTTGGTGGGGTTTTTAAGAAAAGGGAATTATTTTATAGTTTTTTTTTAAAAGGGTTTTTTGGGTTTAAGGGAAAAAATTAAAAAAAATAAAATAAAAGGGGTTAGTTAATTTTTTTTTTATTTTTTAGGTTTTTTTTTGGGAAATTAAAAGTATTTTTTAATTTTAATCGGGGGGCGGGAGGGTCCTCCTGCCAAACACTTTATGGGGGGGGAAAACGAATGGGAAACGGGGCAGTATAAAAGTGTCCCCCCGTAAGGGGGGTTTTTTTGGGGAATTTAACAAACCAGCCCCTGGCCCTTTTGGTAGAAAAAGTTTTTGTGTGTTTTTTTTGTGGTTGGTGTGGGGTTGGGTGTTTGGTGGTGTTGTTTGTGGTTGTGGAAAAGGGTGCCGTCCATTTGTTATCTTGGTCCGTTTATTGTCCCGTTCTCGATGTTAACGTTGAAACCCACAGGCCTCCTTGATTTAGTTCGCTTGACCTCCCCTTTTCCCGGAGGCCCCCCAAACCGTAGCTGAAGGGAACACTCCGATAAAGCTTTACACACTCAAACTTAATCCTTTGTACACAGGGAAATGATTTTTTAGTCGACAATCTGTAAGGATCTGGAATACTTTGAGTGAACGGCACAGTATGCATACAGACGTGTTTCCACCTACCAGTATCTCAGGGAGCTGTTTTCGAATTACAAACTTACAGCATTGCGCTTTTGGTAGAAGTGTGTGTGTGTGTGTGTGTGTGTGTGTGTGTGTGTGTGTGTGTGTGTGGTGTGTGTGTGTGTGTGTGTGTGAGAGAGAGAGAGAAGAGAAACTCTCCAGTTCGCTATATAGTTTTATTCTAATGAGCTGACGCTTAATATTTGGGTTTACAGGGGAAAAAAATCTCAAATGAAACTCGATATAACGGGTATAGAACCCAATTACATTGGCTTGCAGGGGTACTGATACTGGTTGACGGCTTGACTCTTTATTTCTGAGAGTTGACACCACGCAGTATAAAACCTTTTCTAATTATAATCGGGCCGCGCGGAGGTCACGGTCAGCTGCCCGGAGAGAGGGCGGAGCTGACCTTAGTGCGGTGGTAGCTTAGCACGAACTCCCGGTCAAACGAGGTCAGATATAAAATGTGACCTCCGCCCTCGCTGAGCGGGTGGTTCTTATTTGGGACATTTGGATCCACGTGGAACACAGCCACGTGGTCCACTGGTAATAGAAATAGAATTATCCACATCCTGTAACAGAAATAGAATTATCCACATCTTATATTGCTCGGCCACCTACTCGCGCCTCGCCCTCGAGGCGCCTTCAAGGGTGACCTAACTTGGCTGGTCGTCTCGTTCTCGTGCGTTGTCCTGGTTCAACTTCGTGGCTGCTCGTCCATGTTGTCCTCATCCTCCTGGTCCTTGGTGTAATCTGTCCGTTCTCGATGTTCACACGTCCTCGAAAGTCTCGCACAGGTCCTCCTTGACTTCAGATTCGTCTTGACCTCCTCGTAGTCCTGGCCCAGGCCTAACTCGGCGGCGTCCTCGTCCACACGTCCTCACAGATCTCGTCCAGGTCCTTCTCGCGTCCACACGTCCTCGTAATCTTCGTCCGGATCTACGGGCGTCGGGGCAGGGGCGGCATCTCGGGGCGGCTTATACCTGCGCTACGAGCTCCTGGAGTTGACCGGATCTGCAGGCGTCCGCCAGGCGTCGCCTATGCACAGCATTCTGGGGCGACTGGTACCTGCGGCCAAAGGTGCTGGTTCGCTGGATCTACGGGGAGTCCGGCAGGCAACGCCCGTCCACTATACTGGGACGTATTAACACCTTTTCTGACGAAAATCCTGGTCCGCGGGCCTATGGCGATCTTCGATGACGTCCTTCTCACAGCATCCTAAGGGTCCTCCTTCGGTGCCGTGTCGGTCCGACTGCAATATAAAGTCGGGGAGCCAGATCATACACGTAAGGGCCAGAGTAAGAGAAAAAGAAAGGCAACAGAGAAGATGGGGTGGTAGTTACCACTAGCCGGTTATTCATAACAATTTACGGTTTTTAATGTTGGTTTTTAACTTATTTTCGTCTTTTTTTTTCATTTTGTGTTTTATTTTCACAAAGGTAAAGAAGAAAATAGAAGAGGGAGATGTCAGTAGCGGTCCGCATAGACCTATTTGAACTACCAACCATCTCTGATAGATATGAGAGTAGATAAGGGAACGACATCGGCGATCCGCGAAGATCTATTTGAACCATAGTCGTCACACAGATAAGAAATAGATGTAACTTGTACACAGACAGCGACAGACAAAATTGCGGGCTAAAGAGATAAATCTTTACGCCGGCACTAAGACAATGAAAAGGGTCAGTGTCTTTTATCCTGTGTGTGTGAGTGAGCTGAATGTGTGTGTGTATGCGTGTGTGAGTGACAGCTATCGTT
>NC_051397.1:9330963-9338463 GCF_015228065.2 Penaeus monodon
GCTTAATATCTGCAACAGTATTCTAAAATCAATGCTCAGGGTAAGTGATGTATAAAAGAAGGCTGCTTAGAAATCAGTTACTCTTTAAAACTTTATGCAGAATATCATTTCATATATATTAGGACTATCTGAGCTCCTTTGAACTTAGAATATTAACTATTTACATGTACAAAATGAGAACCTCAGATCAGAGCATAATAACAGCCAGGTATTTAAAAATGTTATACTTTTCAATCTGTAAGTTCTGCATCCAAGAAATTTTGGTCCATCTCAAACTATAGGGTGAATAAACATTTGTACCAAAGTCTCCAATAATAATAATAATAAACAAAAAACAGAAGATAACTACCAATTCATAACAAGTCCCCGGTGTCAGTGGAACCTCGGTATCTTAAGGAATCACAGGACAAGAAAGGAGGTCTCTTAGCCTTTCTCACTTCCTCGGGGAGTATTTCTACATCCATATTTTTTGAAGGACTGGTCTTTGAGCTCTCTTCTAAGGCCTGAATTCTTTCTGTTTGATCTTCTGGTATTGGAGTAACACCAACTACTGAAGACACACAAGGTGTTTGAGGCTGTGATGATGGCTGCTGTTCCAAGGAGCTGTCAACAAGGTCTGAGCTGTCTGCAGAGACTATGCTCTCTAGTGAATGCTGAAGCCAGTACTGACGGGTCACATCGCTCGTGTAGGGTCCTTCATTGATCCCTACACTGGACAGATTAACCATACTATTGGCCATAAGACCCTTCTTAGACTCTCCCAGAAAATCCAGGGAACCGCTTCTTGGAGGACCTGTTGACGATGGAGTTGAGCCCATGGAAGCAGATACTGGTGTTGTCATTTCAGGTGTTGGGGTAAGGGACTTGGGTGTGAGTTTGTCCCTCACTGTTGACAAGGGAGGTGGAAGGCTCCATCCTCTGATAGGGCTAGTAGCAGCTTCCACTTTCAAAGGCTCTTCTTTGTTCTGGTTGACTTTTGCACCACTGATGAAAGTGTCACTTTCCTTCTTCTTATCAGTACTCTCAGTAGTAGATGTACTTCCTGCAGATCGTTTCTCAGCACTCTCTATGAGCTGACAAGCTTTCCCCAGAATAATTATGCCATTGAGAACCCTGCAGAAAGATACATCAAGTAGAGACCATGTCATAGACAATCTATTTCAACATATATTTACCAATTTCCATCAATCCAATACCAATACATAAAACACAAAGGACTATCATATAATACAGAATGTGTAAATTCATATCAAAGAATTACCTGAAGGATAAAAGGCATAAGAATCCAATGAGCAGGATAAGATAGGATGCAGGGTTGCTGAGGCGTATGGACTGACTTAGGATCCTGTACATCACAACTCCGAGTGGGAGAGGAATGAAACCCATCCTACGAGCCACAAGGTCGCTGTGGTCAGAATATGCCTGCAATAGTTTTATAGAAAGATGTGTCAGTTATGAAAAATTGCACATAATTATTGCTGAATAGTGATAAAAAGACTAGGGAAGAGGATATTAACCCAGCTTCTGGGTAAATGCAATTCTGATTTTTGTTTTCTTTTGTGATATGTTTCTAAGAGTAAACAGCACCAAGTGCTCAGCCACCAAGGAATCAATTGTAAACCTTATAATTTCATTGATATTGAAATCATTATTATAGACATTATAAGTATTATAATGTCATTAACATTGCTAATAGTGGTATAAAAGAATATTTCCAAAACCCACAGTGGGTGGGTATGACATGTACATACACGCCATCGCTGGCGACATCTGGGTAAAAAATGAATACAGTAACCATATGAAAGTCTCTGATTATAATCAAATTACTAAAGTTCAATCAACTAATCAATCTATGGAAGTAAAACTGAGTGCACATTGCTCTTGGAGAACTTCAATCATAATTAAATTATTAATATGAATATCTTATCACAAACATCTTATATGTCCTTATAGAAACATAATACAATAAAAACGCACATATTTCTGCTTGCACATGATGAGGTCAGAAGCCAGAAGAACTGTGTAATCCTTGTACGCATCTGCAGCAATGTCATTGAACCTTGTTATGAATGCATGCTTCAGCCAGTCCACCAGTACTTCAGTGCCGCAAACCAGTAAGCAATCAGGCAGCAAAATCCAAAAACGTTCTGGAATTAAGGTGATGAAATGAGACAATAATTTATGGAATACTGGTTGAATTGAAAATAATGTATAACTCTTTCACAAACAGTCAGATAATATGGCTAGTAAATTTCAAAAAAATCACAAAAGACTTAAAACAACAGGTTTACTCACAGAATCATACCTTCAGTGATGCTACTATATCTGCAGAAGGCACTTTAACCTAATCTACAAAGTGTATATAACCTAGACATCTATCACTAACTCTTATTTGTCAATATGAGGATTACAACTCCAGTATAAGAAATGTTTCATTGACGTCAACCAGAATGTTGTCCGTGTTTAACATTTCTTAATGTCATATCAAAAGTGTTAATCCTTGAAGGTCTTTCAACTTTCAGGTTCCCAATTTTCAACACTGTCATACAGAAGTCACATTATAAACAGTATCTAGTGTTTGGGAGTTGTGCTTCACTGATATTGCAAGTGATTTGGACCCCAGCTATGCACAAAGGGGGAGGCTGAGCTTATAGTTATGGAAGAGTGGTGTGAGGGCATTGTGGCCTTAGGTTTGTTGTTTAGAATATGGTTGACACACATGCATGCACGCACGCACGCACACATCTATGTTGGTGTAGTTACAATATTAAAATATATTATTAATAAATAATGTTTGAGCAAAACAGTGCTTCTACAGTTCCTTCTTCAATATAAGCTGTATTCTTTGTATAGAGAGAGTACGAAAAAAACAAAAAACAAGAAAAACTGATTTTCTTTGCAAAATCCTAAAAATCTTGTATAGTCCCTTCCATCAATAATGTTTCAATGCTCATAATCATGAATTAAAATGAAAAACAGCAAAGGATTAATAGTTACTGTATAGCACTGACTTTTCACTATAAACTGCTTGACATTGCAAATCAACTGAGCTCTCACTTGTGGTTACTATAACACACAATATTATAATTACTATTAAAAAGAAAACAAGATCATTAGCTTAAAATCCATGTTTCGATGGAACACATATTATCAAACAGAATAATAATATCTATACGGAGAGATTTTGATTACCGAGAATTTAAAAAGTCCCTGAGATAGACGTATATACATTTCAAAGTAATATAAACATTTTGCATAGAAAACTGGACTGTCATAAAATCCTAATAACTTGCTTATGCACAACATAGTCATTTTTGTTTACATTTGTGATCATAATCATACTTACAAGCAATTATAAATATGTCTACCTAAAACTATTTTTCTTGTGATCTTAAGGAAATGAAGAAACTAATCAAGCAACCTACCAATAAACACACAAAATACCAAACGAGAAAAAACTAAAAGGAGTATAATAATCACGACACAAAGGCTATAGCTACCTCCTTTCTTAGAGTGCAAACCAAACTGGAAAGAAAATGTACCTTCCTTCCATGCGTACTCCTTCATGGTTTGAATTACAACCACCAAGAGGAGAACACAGATGTGGAACCTCTCTCGCACGTCGCTGCACGATATTTGGAGAAGGTTGTTCCTGTCAAACTTCTTGAAAACAGCTCCTTTCAGCTCTACAAACTGAAAGATTAATTGAAGAATTCATTGTGATTATTTTATATTAGTTGATTTACATGTATTTCTTTTTACTGGGGCAAAATTACACTTCAGAGGTTGGTATTAATTGGATAAAGGCAACCTGTGGGAAAAAAAATGCTATATTTGAAACAATCATCCTCAGCAACCTATAAATTATCAAGTAATTATCAACATCAACCTGTCATTACTCATTGCCAATGTGTCTTCGCCTCTATGTTGCAGTAGTACTATTGATCCCCCCCCCCCTCTTTTCTGTATTGTTCCTTTGAGGATCAATCTTGCTATCAATCTAAATTCTCCTTCACTGTGATGATGCCCTTAACAGTAAATGAACAACCTTGTGTACTCTCCATCCTTTCCTTTTAGGTGAAATTATAGTCAGATTTGAATTTTCAGCAACTCAAATTATTACAGTTTCTACACTTGGTTAAAAGAATTTACTTCTTCTTCTTAGAAGTTTTGATTACCAGGCTTTTGTCCATTTTGTTTACTGAATCTCCATCCTTTTGCAATTCTCACTTTCACCCCTAAAGGACAGCAATGTTCAGAACTTCATGTTTATGCAGAATGAGTTATCATTTTTTTTGTCTACTTTAGTAACTATTTCTGGCCAAATTGTTCTAATCTGAACATTCATAATTATGAATAATTTGACAATTTGGGGAGGAACAACTTTTACCTTATTTTGTTTGGGTGGACAACATATCTGAGAGACAAATTACTGTATTTGACCTTTTAACTCACTCATGACAGGATTTCCCTGTGTCATACTGAGTCATGCACTGGGCTTAGTGCACAGTCAGCCACCCAAGAGAAAAATTAAAAGCATAGGAAACAATGATGTGACTAGATGCTATCCAACATTACCCATTGGATCCTGGTGTCTCACAGCACACATGTGGCTCGAAATCTTAACATTAGGCTTACTTGGGTGGCAACTCTTCCAGGTGTGTGGCTCAGCCTTCACAAACACTTGCGTGCAATGTGAAGATTCCTTGCCTCCCCCTTTGCCATGTTATTATTTCTTTTGCATAAGTGTTTTTTGCTTTTTTGCTATATTCCATGTCTGTATTTGTCATTTGCCAAGGTATATTCACATGGTAATAGATTGTGTTCCTTTCACAGACACCTTATCATCTCTCTAACATTAACAAATAAAACTTCCATATTATAAAATTTTCTGTAACACACCCTGTGCTGCCATATGGGATCCTGAACAGGGACACAGTGTCAACCCTGGAGCTGGAGCTCTTCCAGCCACAGCTCATGGATGGTACATTCCATCCTCATTTACTCGTCTAATCTTCCTCCAACAGCATGGAGGCTTTCAAACTAATTTTTTATGATGGAATATTCTCATCACTCTGGCCCGCAGCCATATATTTTTTTAAATGATGGTATATTTCTGTCACCCAGCTCTCAGCCAAATGTTTTCATGATGTGGCAATTACATCATCCGATCTAATGAGGTAAAAATCAATATCCTTCTGAAATTTTATAAATTGGGAACTAAACTAACTCAAAACCATGAAATAATTTTAGGAAACATCAATGTAATTGAAACCCTGAAATAACAATAAATGCATTTGCATTACAAAAAACTGATTATTGAAAAAAAAGTGAAGTGTAAACAATGATAATAATACTATCATAAGAGCTAAGGGATATCAATTTCAGATATTTTGACATCTATACCATGGACACTTATTTTCTCATTTCAGAGAGAGAGAGAGAGAGAGAGAGAGAGAGAGAGAGAGAGAGAGAGAAGAGAGAGAGAGAGAGAGAGAGAGAGAGAGAGAGATGAGAGAAAGGAGAGAAAAGAGAGAGAGAGAGACGAGAGAGAGAGAGACAGAGAGAGAGAGAGACAGAGAGAGAGAGAGAAGAGAGAGAGAGAGAGGGGAGAGAGAGGAGAGAGAGAGAGAGAGAGAGAGAGAGAGAGAGAGAGAGAGAGAGAGAGGAAGGATATAATTTCATTTGACAGTTATTCTGAAATAAACTTTTAACAGATACTTACATTGTTTGAGATAACGATAGTCAACAAGCCTTTGTTGTCCGAATTGATAGCAACATTGAGTGTCAGAGCTTGTAGCAGGACAATGGTTGAATGCAAAGCAACATAAGCTGTTGCAACAATCAAGTGGAACAGGACCCCAAAGTGTTCCCGCTTCTTGCCTCGGGGTTCTGTCGCTGTCCAGAAGAGAGCATCGAGGGTGTCTTGGCCAAAGGCTGACATGAGTCTGTGTAAAAGAGGAAATTATATTCAGCCAACTTTACTTTTTAACTTTAATAATCTAGATTTTTTGGCAAATAATGGAGGTGTTCAAGGTAGAGTGGAGGTGGTCGAGGTAGAGATGGCGGTGACTGAGGTGGAGATGAAGGTAGAGATGATAGTGGTTGCAGTGGTGGTGATGTAAATGATGGAGGTAGTGTAGATGGAGGAGAAAATTGAAGAGTTGGTGAAGAAGAAGAAGAAGGAGAAGGAGGAGAAAAAGAAGGAGAAAGAGGGAGAGGAGGAGGAGGAAGAAAAAAAGAAGAGAAAGAAAAAGAAAAGGAGTGAAAAACACATAGAAAGAGAAAAAGAAAGTAGAAAAAAAGCAGGTACTTTGACTTCTTTAAATAGCCACTCACCTGTCAGCTATCTCTAGCATATTGAAGAACAAGTACAGTTTGATGGTGGACTGTGTCTTGATGATGTGATAACAAACAGAGGAGTCAATATATCCCATCAAGTAACAGCAGACGAGCACCATCACTCCCTTCAACAGGTCCACGATCTCTGCCGGCTTCAGGATGCGGCGATTCTTGTTGAAGTACAGCCTGGGGAGGGAAATGGGTTATTTTGATGTGTGCATGTTTGTTTGTGTGTGTGTGTGTGTGTGTGTGTGTGTGTGTGTGTGTGTGTGGTGTGTGTGTGTGTGTGTGTGTGTGTGTGTGTGTGTGTGTATGTATGTATGTATGTATGTATGTGTATGTATGTATGTGTATGTATGTATGTATGTATGTATGTATGTGTGATATATATATATATATATATTATATATAATATATATATATTATATATATATTATATATATATATAATATATATATATAAGGCCGCGGTGGCCGAATGGTTAGAGCGTCAAACTCAACACTGTCACGACAGCAATCTGAGTTCCCGGGGTTTCGAGTCACCGGCGGCGCGTTGTTCCCTTGGAAAGGAAACTTCACCTCGATTGCCTACCTAGCCACTGGGTGGCCAACCCAAACCCCAAAGTCAGTGCTGGCCCCAAAGCCCGGATAAAATAGAGAGAATGATTACCTAAAAGGTAACACTGGCACTCTCCGGGGAAAGGAACGGGGGACCCTACCATGTACTCACTCCAAGAGCATCACAACATGAAAACCCAATTAAGTATCATGCTGTGACCACGGGGGCTCAGACATGAACCTACCGTTAAAAGAAAGAAGATATATATATATATATAATATCTATATATTTTATATATAAAATATATATATATATAATATATATATATACATATAAAATATTTATATATATATATAAAATATATATATTATATAATATATATTATATATATACATTTTATACATATAAAATTTAATTTATATATATATATATAAAATTATATCTATATATAAAATATACATATACATATACATATACATACATACATACAAATACATACATACATACATACAAAATACATACATACATACATCATACATACATACATACATACATCATACACACACAACAAAACACCACACACAAAAAAATATATATATA
>NC_051397.1:9343463-9353463 GCF_015228065.2 Penaeus monodon
CTTCACACTTAACAGTTTGTCTTTATTTCTATCTTTTACAAATCATTTAATCTATTGTAAATTGTATCTCTATGCTTAAGAAAAAAGATAAGACAAAAAGAAATAAATGAAAAAAAGATGAAAAAAGAAGACATGTGGGATAAGAACAATTTACCATTCCAGCAGGGTATATTCAGGGATATAAAGTACCTGAATATACTCTGCATATATTTGCAGGGTATATTCAGGGACTTATTTTTGACCTTAAATCCTGTCAAACAAAATTTACACTTCTTGTCTGAATTGTTTCTTTGCTAACCACTCTCAAACTAAGAAACATTAAAAAAATAATCTTGGGAATTTGCTTCTTAACCCAATTGGCACAGATGGCGAGAATACGAGCCATGGCCACTGTAATATAAGTTTACTTATTGTACTTTTACATAGATGGCTCTACAAGTGCTTAATCACCATGGAGTCAGTTATTAGTCCTATCTACCCTTTACCCTTTATCTTGACTCTTGGAAAGCGGCTTTTGTATTATTTCATTGTCTTAAATTTAAATAACAATATAATAATCATAACATCAATAACAATAATAACAGTATTGATATCAATTATATTAATAAGAACAACACATTTTCCAGCCAATTCAAGGAATGGGAAAATCTGGATCGGTCACTAGAGCCTACTGATAGACTCCTTGCCGACTGAGCACATGTGTATGCAACAAAATTCACAAAAAACTACAGGAGACAGAACATAAATCTGCCGTGGTTGGGTTAACCCAATGGTCACTGAGAGCATGTGTTTTATCATTTACTTTTTACACACAGATGGTTCCACAAGTGCTTAGTCACCTAGGAGTCAAATATGTCTTACCTATCTCACCTGTTTACCCTTTTCTTGATTTTTGGAAGATTCCCTTTAATTTTCTATTGCTAATAGTATTTCAATAACACTAAAATCATTATAATGTCAATAATAATAATAATTAAAGTATAAATATTAATAGTATTAGAAAAAAAATTTACGGCAAATTCATGGAACGGTGAAATCTGGAGAGGTTTCTATCATTTATAACTGAACTCCTTGGTGACTGAGCACTTGTGGAGCCATCTATAAGCAACAAAACTACAGTGGACAGTACATAAATAAGTGACCAAGGATTTAGTTCACTAACAAACATTCATAGCAAAGTGACATGTGACTGCTATGAATGGCCTAAATCAAAGCCCTTTTAGAAGCTGCAGTAAGTATTGCCTTGAAGTAAGCAATATATATTTTAGGAAAGGAGATAATGGAAGTATTGAAATTGTTATAGCTGAGTAATTTCTAGACCTAGTTAGTTTTGAAGTGAGTATATATATGTATATATATGAATATATATATATATATATATATATATATATATATATATATATATATATATATATATATATATATATATATATATATATGTGTGTGTATATGTATATATGTATATAGATATACATATGTATATGTATGTATGTATATATGTATATGAATGTATTATGTATATATATGTATGTATATGAATATATATGTATGAATATACACACACACACACACATGAAAATATATATATATATATATATATATATAAATATATATATATATATATATATATATACACATATATATATATGCATGCACGTTTGCACGCACACACACACACACACACACACACACACACACACACACACACACACACACACACACACACACACACACACACACACACACACACACACACACACACACACACACACACACACACTCTCTCTCTCTCTCTCTCTCTCTCTCTCTCTCTCTCTCTCTCCCCCTCCCCATCACTCAGTGTCCACTTACACAATCACATGGTTTCATTATATATAGATTTGTACTTCAGCAAAGCAAGACAATTGGGGTAGTGTTTTAGTAAGAATACTTGATTGATGTATGGTTGACCAGTATTTCTTTGAGTGCCTGCTGTGTACTCCCCTCCAAACTACGAACATTAAATTATAATTTAAAAAAATGGAAGATGCAGTGGTCTTTATATTCATATATGCATATAATTCTTCAAATTATTGATGGCCTGGTTTATGGACTACTCACAGACATGAATGGACCCCTCATGCAAAATACACCAGCAATAATGATATAACACACAACAATAATGGTGTGAAAATACACTTAAGAAATAATCAAAGTCACTTACGAACAATAAACACTGCCCATACAATCTTAAACAGTCACTGGTTGTAGATGACACACACACATACATCTACACTTACATATGCATACAAGTTTGCTACCTATGAAAACACACTCACACTCACTCTCACTCTCTATATCTCTTTCTTTCTTTCTTTCTTTCTTTCTCTCTCTTTCTCTGAGATTTAATTGTTACCATTAAGCAAGACTCCTGTACCTGGAGTCTAATTCTCTCAATTCAATGGACAAAGAAGTCTGTGTATGTTAGGCATTTTTAGATTAGTAAAAAGATGGATGGAAGGATGAGCACAGAGATAGATATATATTAAATAGACAAACAGATTGACAGATGTTTGAAAAAACAAATCAAAATATTGTCTTTTTGATTTTCAATGAACAGTTTTAGCAATGCCTATACCAGTATTTTCTCCCAGATGCAATCCTTCGGACATTCTTTATGTTAACCTATTTCCTGGTTAAAAATTATATTCACAAATGAGAAAAATGAAGACTCACTCTTTCCACTTTCCCCACCCCATCTCTAAACTGCCAAATGAGTATATATTTACCCGAAGCATCACACAAGTTAGTCATTTATCTAATGTAGTACAAGTTTTTATTTCTAGTGTTTGAAATCTAGAGTACATGTAATTTCTAATGTTCAGAACCAAGTCTAATTGATATTTACTATGTTTCTCACACCTATTCTAATTAGTTTAAGCAGAGAAAGAAAGAATGAAATTGGCCATCAACTAAGAGATAAAATATTCTTTACTGAAGTTTACTTTGAAGTTTTGTATAGTCAAAGCTTTTCAAGGTGATGTGAAAGATATAATCAAAGGAATGAAAGAATAGAACACACAATATCAGTAAAATGGATCACAAAATCAAATTCTAGCAAACAAGATTTTATTGAATCATAATGAGTTTTAATGTTAGTAAATATTGAAGTGCAAACAATGACCCAAAGCACATAATATAGTGTACCATTTTTCTGCAATATTATAACCAATCAATTAAGAGTAAATAAAAAATATAAACTGAAAGAATTCAGCAAGATATCTAGACAATATTAGGGTTAACAGCAGCACATGAAGTGTAATATGTTGCACTTACTAAAATAGAAAACAAAACTTTGATCTTATTCTTACAAAAGAAAATGATGTTATTAATTATGAACCATACATAACTTCTAGGCCTTGAACTAAAATGGATCATTATGCATTTATTGGAGTGTGTCTAAAGCTGATTGAAGATTATGACAGTAGTCTGGGTGTATAACTGATTTTTAGATAAAGGCTGCCAATTCTATTGGAGCTCAGAGATTTTAGAAAAATAGAAAGTACTGCATACTTAATGGCAGTACACTGAGTGTTTTGTCCTTAGTGATATGCAATCTGAAAAGAGGGTTATTTTTTCCAGTTTGTTATCATACCATGAAACTATAAAATAGGACCAAGTCTGATTAATTTCTTAAGTTTAAGCAACAAGTGTGTTTGATTTCATTACCATGATGCATCAGGAAATGAAGTCAAAGATATGTTTTTCTTAATAAATATGATTTCTACATCTATTTTCTATTCCGGAAGCTCCTAATTCTCCATAGGTCTTCCAAGCCAAAATGGTGGTGGTGGTGGGTGTGGAGATTACTATAAAATATTTCCACATTACTTTCTGCTGCAATTCTGTTGATTTACATGGCCATACAGCAACAACTTTAATGTGCAAAATCATGTGCTGCCTTTAAACTGCTTATCAATCAACTACCCAATACCCCCTCATCAATCTTTCTGCAACTGTGCAATGCAAGCAGAAGTAAAAGTTATCTATTGAAAGACAACATCTGGAGGATTCTTTGATTCCAACCATATCATCTATGCCTTGGGTGTTTGCCACTCCTCAGGTTATTCTCAAATCATGTAACTATCTCAAACAACAAGCATTCCAACTGGTGCAATTTAAGGTTAGTTTCGCAAAACCACAAAGACCATTAATGGGAAAAAAAAAATCATCAAATCCAACTAGAACTTCAACCACACCACTCCGTACCTCCGATGTCACTCTGGTCAAGTTCTCCCACACTCTGCCGTAAATCTAGCTCATCATCCTTACCCATCCTGTTCATTTGACCCGAATTTTCAGTCTATGTAAACCTTGTTCAATACATATCCCGCTCATGCACCTGTCTCGCCTCTACTTCTTCTTCTTCTTCGTGTTTACAAACTGCTTGGAGCGGCCGTTCGGATGCGTGCTCAGAGATCTTGTTGAGAAGTTTTAATGGTGTAAAAAGGATGCCTAAGGGACTGTGGATTCTACTAGCATGATATGCGTGAGATGGAAATAATATTCAAGTCTGTTTTTATGGCTTTGTTGTTTTGGATTATAAGTATGACAAGAAAATTCGTGTTTATTACAGGAAGACGAACAATCGAACGTGGCTTTAATAATAGAAAATGGTACGTATCAAAGGGTAACTCTTGTAAATCAAACGGTTCATTGAACGTATACAGAGGGAAGACCATCTTAATCTACTCTTAAGATTTCAATCAAATTATCACAGTCTTGACCTGCGAAATGTTGATCGGTACATGGGGTAAGATAATTATTTTTTTTTGTTCAGTCTCCATAAGAAATCAAATATCTTATTACTATTCAAAGAGAGTGTAGTGCTATACATATATTATTTCATATAAGTATAGTTGAGTTAGTCTATTAGGATCTCCCGTTTTCTTTAATGGACCGGAACTGCTATGATGACATGAATGAAAAGTATGTGTGTGATCAGCTGGTCCACATATGATAGTTCCTTGCAGTGTAAGATAGGTGTAAGATGTCACAATGTTGTTCCGGTCATTCATAATTGTTTTCCTCAAGGTACGGCAACAAACCTCATATTTGAGGAAGTCACATGATATAAGTTAGATGTAAATCACAATAAATTCAACAGCCAGAGAAACGTTTTTTCAACCAAGTCCAACCCAACAGTCTCAAAGAACGTTTAAGAATATTAAGAAACAAACATCATTCATGATGTTTGTTATTGTCATTAACATTGTCACTGACATTTTTAGCAAATATAGTAATTTTTGTCATAAAAGCTGGAATTTGTATTTCTCCAATTACTTTACGGGCCACATGAAAAGTGTGTGTGTGTGTGTGTGTGTGTGTGTGTGTGTGTGTGTGTGTGTGTGTGTGTGTGTGTGTGTGTGTGTGTGTGTGTGTGTGTGTGTGTGTGTGTGTATATATATATATATATATATATATATATATATATATATATATATATATATATATCTTACCTTATAAATAGCTGTTTTAAGTAAATGTCACATACGGCCTATAAATCCAACTGTGCACTAATGTTTCTTAACTGGTATCTGCCCCCCCCCCCTTAAAACAACGATGAAATGTGTGTGTGTGTAGGGGGGGGGGAGGGATCTGGCAACGGCCTCCCGCCATCGTTTTAGAAATATAACTTTGCTGATTACACACTCTAGATAATGCAATTAATCGTAAATGCAGCTTCATGATAGATGTCCCAATTCCCTGACAGCTGTGTTTTTATTAGTCTGCGCTTTATCGGACGAAGCTTGCGGTGCAGCATATATTACATGGAGATTGTTACTTTTGCTACGATTGTCTGTCGACTTAATTCTAAGGAATACTTTCACATTGGCGTATCGCTTTATCAGAGTAACCTTAACAAAATCGAAAAGTCCCGGAGTGAGGCGATCCAGGCGGTATCAGTGACGGAGGGAGGTTTATAGTGATTCGCATCCCACACGAGAATGATACGTATGTAGAAACATGTGAATAATTTATGCAGTGGTGTTAATATGGTTGTGTTACCTACGGGAACCTAGGTCTACAGCACTAATGAACACATAATCAAAAGCTTGGAAAATACCTGTGAAATGCTAACGCTAACTCTGTACCCGCCAACTTACAGACTTACTCCTAGGGTTCTTGGCGCCTCATTATCTCACACATTCACCCACCATCCCACCTTTGAAGCATCCTGGATCCGCCACTGGCACAGATATTACAAAGTCTGTATAGTCACTGCCGTTTTCTGACAACGTATTTAAGAAGTAACAAAATCATAGTGAACATTAAGGCACTGTTAATGCTTCTGGATGCTGGAAGAAACCGAAAAAGTTAGCATCAATATGCAATGCCTATAGACGTGTGTACGAAGCAAGTTGTTTTAGGTTAAATCTTTCTATGATATCATCCTTTGACAGAAGGCGGTTGTTTACACAAGAAAAGTGATTGACATCTATATCTGTGAAAAGTGACGCTTTAGTGATGACCAGATCTGAGTGTTTTTATAGCAACCTATATAGATATACTCAAGTGTTTTTGCTGCTAAGCTACTACCTCTATGTCGAAGTTACACTACTTATATCCACATATGGACCCCGAAACCGTTTGGCTCCAGGTGAGTCATGATCATTGTTTACATTGCGAAAAAATCCTCAAGGCAACTGTAATGGCCCTAAGGGATTTTTGATTTATTTTGCTGTCCAATTGTTTACACAAAGTGAAAAGACACAAATAGCGGAAAATATGCATTGCAAATTTTTGTATTTTATGTACCTGTTAGTAGTCAGCTAAATATATAAAACTGTCTTTGCAAAAGTTCTCAATTTCCTTCGATGAATTTTCTTCAAAACACTTAGCTACCAGTTTGCACCTGGCACATCATCTTCCCTCAGGGAATTTCTTCGTTCCTGTATTATACAATGTAGATACAAAGTTAAGATATGAGGTAGATTTCAGAACAAAGTCTGGAATTTATACAAACCCAAGTGCAATAAAACCAGAAGGAATTAATATCGTAACTGCTCTTATGGGTGAATACGATATTTTGACAATCACCTTGATCAGAACATCTAAATCTACTGACTTAATCCAACTGCCATGGTCGACATACAACGGTAGTTTATATGAAACAAAATTCATATATAAGTAAATTGCAAATAAAGAGAGAAAACGTCGATAGACTACTGATATTTGATAAAAGTACCTTCGCAGTATTTTAGTATATAATGTAACCAACATACTATCGCAGGAAGCAAGCGATGAAATAGATAAATATAATACCGTCGTTGAAAATTTAAAGTAGCGATGTACCAATACACTTGCAGGAAAGTCCTTTGCGTTATTATTTCTAGTTTTAAGAGTCTTCCAAGAAATGATGCCCGTGAGTGGAAATGCTGCCCACTTTTTTGCTCTCTATGAAAATACTAAAGTTACACGCACATTCAAAGTCTCATGGATGAAAAAACGTCCCTATCTGTGCAAAATTCTCTTTTTAGTCTAAAGGTCACTGCACCCTTAAAGCCCACATTTTTTGTCTGTTTTCAGGCAGGAAACACACCATTTAACAATGGTATTTCTCGACGGTTTAACAGTTAGATGTTACACGTTTGGCTTATGCTACTTCTGCTCATATAAGACGAGGAAGGGACGTCGCAAGTCACAGAAGTAAATTTTAGGAATGAAGACGCATATAGCTCTTATCCGCCCCCCCAAGCGTAGATGTCAGTGCATCATTCTTAAAAGCCGGAATGATTTACAAACCTCAACATATTTCTCAAGGCAAACACTCGGCCAACAAGAGACAAAACTAAACACAAAGAAAAATGAGAATTAGAAAGCAGTGTCAGTGAAAATAACACTGAAATAGATCACTGCAAAGTATTGAGCTATGTACCCATTCATCACGGACCCGAGATGAGTTTATAGCCTTACAGAATAATACTTAGTGAATATGTTCAATTAAGGAAAACAAGGCTGTGGGGGTTCATGGTTGCCTTTTATGACTCCATTTTAGTTTGGAAGTAAAAAAGAGAAAAGGGGATGAGGAGTGAGGAATTTTATCTAAGATCAACAAAGGCTAAGGTCAGGAACGGAGGTGGAAAAGAAGACGAAGAAGAAGCAGAAGAGAAATAAGAAAAATAAACATATCAGAGCCGAGGGAGAGTAGAAACAAACATCTGGAAAAATCCTGTCAAGTGCCGAGATTGTTGGACGTACTGGCAACTTTCATGTCTAGTGTTTCCATTTTCGTTTATAAATTGTTTATGGCTGTACGTGACAACATGCAAAACTAATGGAACTATCAAGCTGCAGACGATAAAAGGAAAAACTATTAACTTTTACAAATGCTATTACATGGTAGAAGACAATTCTTATATACATCCTTGAATGAAAGTGGATAGTGGATGCCTATAAACTGTGTATGGATAAGTATTCAAAGCTGACAGTGCTGGGAGCTCGTTACTCAGACAAAACTATCACCCAAGAAGTGAAGACCCGTTATGTGTACCAGAGCTAAGTTATGGGAAAAAAAGAAAGTGCAAACGCATCTGCAGTGTATATTTTGATGCTATCGTTTCAGCACAAGAGGAAATATTCCCTGTAGGACAAAGTTGTGGTGATAATTTTTGATAGCGGGGAAAAATACCGTGCTTTGTACTCCTATTATTGCTATACGTGCTCTCAAATAGCAGCAGTTTCCTTTAAAATATCAAATTAATATTGTTATATCAAAGTTCATGATATTATTTCGCTTTATTCCCTTGTCACTGAAAAAAAAAACACATTATATTTCTTAGTGTCTCTATCACTGTATCTAGTGGAGTCTATAATACACATACTCTTATTCTTCATTCATGTGTTTATAAGATTTTCTGGGTTTTCACTCTTTACAAGTTGTAATTGCTTCTGTGCCAAATGCTAGATTGATGTAAATGACTTAGATATGTAATTTTACAAGCTGTCATTAACATTTTGGTTACAGGTTGCCAAAATTCATGGAATGTAAGACTTCAGTCCACTTTTCATATGTAACTCAACCTTTCAACGCAAAACGTGATGCAACGGCATTTATTTCTTTTTATTACACTAGAAAGGTACAGTAACGAACCTTTGTACATTTGATTAAGGTCAAAACCTGCAACATAGATAAAAAAAAAAAAAAAAAAAAAAAAAAAAAAAAAAAAAAAAAATATATATATATATATATATATATATATATATATATATATATATATACTTAGATAGATATATAGATAGCTAGATAGATAGACTAATATAGATATGTAGATATAAACTATACATTTCAATGCGTATACACATCTATGTTTGTTTATGGGGGGTGTGCCATAGGAGAGACTATGATGCATTCCGTTCGATTGGACAGTATTTTTTCTTTCCTTGTGTGAAAAAAATGTTGTCAGTATTCTAAGATAAAAATCCAATAAGTGAGATGACAATTGTTTAGTATGAAATATTTGATTTATCGGGAAGTACCCAGAATATAGTCCTGTACCCATCAGCCTGTTTAGAGTATTTAGTCGATACGTATTTACACTAATTTATTTTACTCCGCGTCATTTCATCCTGCGTGAAATTATATACCCATATATAGTATATCGATCTTGGTACACACTGTCCTTCCATATTTAATAATCCTTAAATCTTCCATAGAAATCTTTCATTCTGTCGCAATTCGATCTTTGTCCCCAGTTAAAGTTACTCGTCTAATCACTCCACTTGCAGCAAAAGATTCAGTGTATTCAGTCTTAAAGTTATAGTATGTCTGTCCATCGACCAGTCTCCAGTAAGTTTTCGACCTTTATCCATTTATCCAGAAAGTAATTATCCATGGACTGATCTAGATGTTACATAATTCGTCAGCTTATCCGTCTGACAACACGTGGGTTTATTCAACATTCAAGAATTTGGAACAAGTTCAGTATCATAGGAGATTACTTGGAAGACTAAAAGCTTT
>NC_051397.1:9373463-9378463 GCF_015228065.2 Penaeus monodon
AAAGTTTCAGGCTTATGTTCGTTTCTGAGAATGATGCTTCTCTTTTATTGTGAAGATTATTTTCCATGTATAACAACGGCATTACCGAGATCGGTACAAAGATACTGAGGATTTTACTTCATAAATATATTTTTTCAAACGGTCGTGGTAAATCTTTACTAAAGCCATTCCAGTGTTCTTGTCGATATGCACAACCATTTCTCATTTTATCTACATTTTCTTGAGACCAGGAATTTTCCAGTTTAACCACATTGATATTAGATTAACCTTCGACTGCCTGTCACCTCCTCGAGTCGCCATCACATTCAAGTCACATATTGGGAACGTTGTTTGAAAAATACCATGCCTTGAAAATGACCGATGCCCAAGGTAACCAGTCTTTGTGGTCAAGACGGTAACGGAAGTGGTTTCAGAACAATATTTTGGTGTTGTTAATCGTTCGACCAAGATCCAAGGTTAGAGAGAACAAGAGGTTTATCTAAACAAAGGAAGGTTGGTCAGCTGTTTATTGTTGACATGCATACATACAAGTGTTGACAATAGTGTGCGTGCTTTTTTGTAACTAAATAAAATGTTTACATATTTTTTGCATTTTTTGCCTGTCCTTGCTCTGTATTTTGAAAAGGAATGGCGAAGGACTGTAGTTAATTTCTTGAATCTTTATAATGATGATAATGGCACATTATACTATCCATTTTCAAAAACGTTTCTGAACTGCATTTGACACCTTTTTTATGAACATACCGTACCAAAGTTCATTTAGCTGTCAATGTATATGTACAAACATTTTAGATCAAGAACTGTCGACAAATCTACATCTTAATATTTCAAAGCATAAATTACCATACACATAAAGTCCATAAAAATGTACAGCACGGAGACAAAAACGCAAGCATATCCTTTAAAGACTGCTCGATAGAATAAAAAACGCTTTAATCTACGTACAGGATAACGAAAAATAAATGAAGAGAGCGGGAGGAAAGAGTGAACTAGAGGAATCATGGGATCTGAGAAGGCATGAAAAGCGAAAGGAACAACCATAAAAAAAAGAAAAAAAAAAAAAAAAAAAAAATATATATCACATATATATATATATATATATATATATATATATATATATATATATATATATATACATACATATCTGTTCACACATACACACACACACACACACACACACACACACACACAACACACATCACACACACACACATATATATATATATATATATATATATATATATATATATATATATATATATATATATATATATATATATATATATGTATGTGTGTGTGTGTGTGTGTATGTATGTATATATAAAGAGAGAGAGAGAGAGAGAGAGAGAGAGAGAGAGAGAGAGAGAGAGAGAGAGAGAGAAACTTAGATCCATATACATAGATATACACAGAGATCGGTCGATCATGGCATTCCTCTTGATAAATCTGGCCGCTCTTTAGCCTGTACCCCTTTGATTGTTCAGAGAAGGCCCGTCTCTTGCCGGCCTTCTGAGCAACAATCAAAAAAGCGAAGGCGGGTCTTAAGGAGCTGTCGTGGCGGCGCTCCCTGTCGCCCGCCGCCGCGCCGTGGCGAGCGCGCCCGGCTGGCACGACGGACGCGGGCCTTGGCGGAGGTCCTTGGCGGAGAGACGCGGCAAAAACAAGACATCATTTGGGGGAGAAAAAAGGAGAAATATGAGCATGATTAAGAGATGGAAATGCATGGAGAGAGACACACAGACACGCAAGAACGCCCGCACGCACGCACGCGCACACACACACACACACACACACACACACACACACACACACACACATGCTTAAATACATACGTGCACAAACATGCGCGCACCAACATATATAATTCTCTCTCCCTCTCTCTCTTCGTCTCTCTCGCTTTTACAGACAAAAACTCACCAACACACACACACACACACACACATGATGCATGTACCATAAAAGAGGGACATGCACTGTACCCTTAAATTACTATGAAATGTATAATTATTTCGCCTTATATGGAAATAACAAATGCCTTGTGCCCAGGAAGAAGCATATGGTAAAAAAAAACGGCCATATGAGCTTAGTATGGTACCATAAGAACATCCATAATAATAAAAAAAAACAGAAATCATACAGTAATGATCAAGATAATCACCACAACAAAATTTTCTCCATGGAATACCATGATATTAATTACGAAAGTGATGAGTCATGCCCGGGTAGCAAGATTGCATTTTCATTCAGCACTCTGCAATCACCCGATGTTTCAACGCTCGCCCGAGAACTTAAACAACGCAAGAGAATCGGCCACAAATGCTCCTTTTTTTTTTTAAAGCCAACAGGCATCTAAATGTATCACAAACATCGGTCTATCTCTCTCCCAGTCAAAAAAGAAAGAAAAAAAAACTCCTCAAAATATGAAAGATTACGGAGAAGGAGAAGAAGAAGAAGAAGAAGAAGAAGAAGAAGAAGGAGAAGGAGAAGAAGAAAAAAAAAGAAAAAGAAAAAAAAATATCATCCTGCATGGAATTAAAATCTTCATTTTGTGTAGCGAGGATGGGATGCACCAGCCGCGTCTCACGAAGCTGCAAGACTCGGAGCGCATTTGCATAATAACTGATTATTTCTGGCAGTTTGATAAGCCTCGGATCTGAGCAGAATGTCTTCCGATACTGTCTTGGACGATTTAATCCCTTCTTTTTTAGAATCCTTACGGGAGAAATAAGATAATCTTTTGTTTCGACTTGTGACGGTTATGTCGCCCGTCTCGTTGCCCAGGGGGGTGGGGGTTTGGGGGAGGGGGGGTGGAGGTGGGGATGGAGGTGAGGGTGGGGGTGGAGGTGGGGGTGGGGGTGGAGGTGAGGTGGGGGTGGGGGTGGAGGTGTGGGTGGAGGTGGAGGAGGAGGAAAATAAGGAGGAGAAGGAGGATGAGAAAGAGAAGGAGATGGAGGATGATGAAGATGAGGAGAGGGAGAAGTGGAGGAGAAAGAGTGAAAGGCGATGGTGACGAAGAGCAGGGGGGGGGGATCAGACGAGAAAGATGGATTAGAAGTTGAAAGAAAAAAGAAAAAAAAAGAGGAAACAGAAGCGGACGAAGGGAGGAGCAGGAGGAATGATGATGATGATGATGATGATGATGATGATGATGATGATGATGATGATGATGATGATGATGATGATGATGATGATGATGATCGTGATGGTGATGATAATGATGATGATGATGATTACAATAATAATATTAGGTCTCTCTCCTTTCCTCTCCTCTCTCTTGTCTCCACTCCTCTCCTCTCTCTACTTTCGTCTCCTCTCCTTTCCTCTCCCCTCTCCACTCCTCTCCTCTCTCTACTTTCCTCTCCTCTCCCTTCCTCTCTTTTCCTCTCCCCTCTCTCCTCCCCGGCGCCTGTGGGAGGGGGGCTGTGCAACCATGCGGTCAGAGGGAGGAACGTGGACGAATGTAATCCATTAAATAATAACGTAATACTATAATTAATGGCCAGGATATTAAAATGGCTTAGTAATGACATGATAATAGCATAAACTAAACGAGGGAGAAAGTAACTTATTAATAACAATGCTAACAATAATAGTGATGATGATAAGAATAATAACAGTAATGATAACCATAATAATAACAATAATAATGATAATGATAATGATAATAATAATGATGATAACAATAATAAAAGTAATAACAATAATAATAATAATAATAATAACAACAATAATAATAATAATACTAACAATAATAACAATAATAATATTGACGGTGGAAAACCATACATCTGTGTGTATATGTGTGTGTATGTGTGTGTATGTGTGTGTGTGTGTGTGTGTGTGTGTGTGTGTGTGTGTGTGTGTGTGTGTGTGTGTGTGTGTGTGTGTGTGTGTGTGTATGTGTGTGCGTGCGCGTATGCGTGTGCGTGTGTATGCGTGTGCGTGTGTATGCGTGTGCGTGTGTATGCGTGTGCGTGTGTATGCGTGTGCGTGTGCGTGGGGGAGGGGAGGAAGGCGCATCTGTATCTCCGCCCTCTTCATCAAGTCAACGATGACACTGAACGAGGTAAGTAACACGGGCTCATGTGAGGCCCTTTTGCTCTCGTGTTAGTTCAAGGGGGGGGGGGGGAGGTCGGAGGTGGGGGGAGGGAGATGGAAGGAGAGGAGAGGAGGAGAGGATGAGGGAGAGAGACAGGGAGGGAGGAAGAGAGGGAAAGGGAGGGGAGGGGAGGGAAGGAAGAGGGGCGAGATGAGAGGGAAAAGAGTAGGGAGGAGGAGGGAGTGAGTGAGAGTAACAGTGAGACAGACATATATATATATATATATATATATATATATATATATATATATATATATATATATATATATATATATATGGATAAATAGATAAAGAGATAGAGAGACGTGTTTATCGTCTAGATGCCCTTACTCATCAGCCTCCCTCTCTCCCCTTTCTCCTCCTTCTCCCTTTCCTCCTCTCCCTTCCGTTTGCCCATATTCCTTTTCTTTCTCCTATCCTTCCTCTTTCTTCTCTCTCTTTCTTTCTCCTCTTCGCTCGCTCGTCTTCCCTCTCCCTTTATCCCTCCTTTTCTCTCGTCCCCCTCTCTCTTTCTCTCCCCCTCTTACCTATCCTTTATTCTCTTCTTCTCCTTCCACCTCGTCATCCCTCTCCTCTCTCTCTCTTCCTCCACTCCACTTTTTCTCCCTCTCCCTAATCCCCTCCCTCCCCCCCGCCCTCCCTCCCTCAACCTCCCCTTCCCTCCTCAACACCCCCCCTTCCCCCCTCCTTCCCTTCTTAACCCCCCCCTTCCCTCCTTAACCCCCTCCCCTTACACCCCCCTCCGTCCCTAACTCCCCCCCCCCCCCAGCATCACCCAACGACCGCCCGCCGCCCGTGTTCATCTTTCTCAGGGATGCCCACGCGGGTGCAAAGGGTGAGGCGAGCGAGACAGGGGAGTAGGAGGAAAGCGAGGGAAGAAATGAAGGACGGAGTAAAGGAG
>NC_051397.1:9388463-9395963 GCF_015228065.2 Penaeus monodon
CCTACGCTGGGGTCCAAGAGAATCAAGAACGATTTTTTTTTTTAATCGCCTTATGGATCTTAACATTCCCCGGTTTAGAGTGGGGAATGCATAATAGCCTTATCGCATTTCTGGAGTGCAAGGGCGAGCTTAGCGAATCGGCCGCTAGATAGGCGAGGAGTTGGCCGAGAGATGGCGCTGGTTTTTATTATTTGCATATTGTGTGCTCACCGGCGCCCTGTACACTCCACAAAAAGGAAAAAAAAAAATAGAAAAAAAAGAATGAACTCGCAATGCGCATTCTTAGAAAAGAGAAAGAAAGAATAAAAGGAAGAAGAAGAAGAAGAAGAAAAAAAAAAAAATTAAAAAGCATAGAGTTAAACCAAGGGATGTAATACGAACCGAAGAAAATACACTAAAAATGATATTAATGAAAGATGCAAAAAAAAAAAAGAAAGACAGAAAGAGAGATAAAAAAGGAGAACATCTTTGAAAGGTGCAAGGGCTCCCCATGCCTCGATATTACCGGGTTAGGTCCTGTCATTGGCCTTCCCTGATTGCCGGTTCATACGCTACCCCCCTCTTCCCCCTCCTCAGCCTCCCTCTCACTCCCTCCTCCTGTCCTCCCTCCCTCTCTCTCACTCCCGCCTCCTATCCTCTCTCCCTCTCTCATTCCTTCCCCTTCCTCCTCAGTCTCTCTCGTCTTCTCTCCCTTCCTTCTATCTCTCTCATCCCTTCCCTCCCCCTCTCGTCCTCTTCCTCTGCCCTCCCATCCCAAATTCCTCCCCTCTCTCCCACCTCCCTTTCATCTCCAATGGCTTTCCTCCCTTTCCCCCCCCCTGCCCCCTCCCCCCCTCACAGTCTCGTCGACAGAACATCAAGATAGAAGCCTGCAGTGAACAGTGAACGTTCTCTATATATTTTTTTCCTGTGAACATGGGGCCCCACGCATGCGATGGGGGGGGGGGGGAGGAAGAGGAGTAGGAGGGAGAGAAGGAGGAGAAAGAAGAAAAAGGAGAAGAAGAGGAGGAGGAGGAGGAGGAGGAGGTGTAGGAGGAGGAGAAAGAAGAGGTGAAGGAGGAGGAAGTGGAGGAGGAGGAGGAGGAGGAGGAGGAGGAGGAGGAGGAGGAGGAGGAGGAGGAGGAGGAGGAGGAGGAGGAGGAGGAGGAGGAGGAGGAGGAGGAGGAGGAGGAGGAGGAGGAGGAAGAAAAGCATCAGACTCCAGAAAGAATCGGAGAAGAAGGAAAAGAGAAGGAGAACAAAAAGAAAAAGAAAAGAAGAAGAAAAAGGTGGAGAATAAGAATAAGAAGAGGATCAAGGTGAAAGATAAGGTGAGTCAGCGTCCGATTCCATTAATTTGGCTTAAGATCATTATCCCGCGATTTTCTTTCTTTCTTTCTTTCATTCTTTCTTCCTTTTTTGAGCGGGGGGGGGTGAGGTAAGAAGGATGATGAGGATGATGTGGATGATGATGAAGATGGAGGAGGTAGGAGGAGGAGGAGAGGAGGAGGAGGAGGAGGAGGAGGAGGAGGAGGAGGAGGAGGAGGAGGAGGAGGAGGAGGAGGAGGAGGAGGAGGAGGAGGAGGAGGAGGAGGAGGAGGAGGAGGAAGGAGAAGTAGGAGGATGAAGGAGAAGGAGAAGGAGAAGGAGAAGGAGGAGGAAGATAAGGAAGAGGAGGAGGAGAAGATTCAAGTAAGCCGGGCAGTTAACAATGGGATGTTTCTACATAAAGCGATAATGAGAGAGAAAGATGAAGAGAGGGAGAGAGAGAAAGAGGAAAAATGTAAGAGAGATAGAAAGAGAGAGATAAATAGATAGAGAGAAAGAGATAGATAAACATATGGATAGAGGGAGATAGACAGATTGATAAAAAGGAAAGAAAGAAAGAAAGAAGGAAAGAAAAGAAAAAAAAGAAAACAACAACAAAAAAAAGATTAAAATAAATAAAATAAAATAAAATCATCAGCATCGGCATCCAGCACAGGTCACTCGTGCAGCCTTTAAGACCAACTCCGTGGCGGGCTGGCGATGTGGCTTCACTCCTATGCAAACGCCAGGAATTCTCGGTGACGTCACGAATGTAAACACTGCTGGTCTTTGGGAGGTCGAAATCATGCCCGTCCCACGCTCAGGCCTCACACTCATACTCACACTCACACACATACTCACTCTCACACTCACACTCACACTCACACTCACACTCACACACACTCACACACTCAAACACACACACAGAGAGAGAGAGAGAAAGAGGAGAGGAGAGGGAGAGAGGAGAGAGGAGAGAGAGGAGAGAGAGAGAGAGAGAGAGAGAGAGAGAGAGAGAGAGAGAGAGAGAGAGAGAGGAGAGAGAGAGAGAGAGAGAGAGAGAGAGGAGAGAGAGTACAAGAATAAGAAGAGATTACTGTGGTGGTGATGTAGGAAGAGGTAAGTGTGGTGGTGACGCAAGAGGTTTGTTGTGGTGAAGGTAATGGGTTTCGTGGTGATGAATATGGAAAAGCTTTTGGCAAAAGGAATAGTAATAACTGAAGTGAAAATTCGTGATAAAGGAAATAGAAACAATAGTTAGCAAAAACGATGACAACAGAAGAAGCCATGATAATCATATTAATATTAATAATGTAAGAGCAATCACAATGCATACCATTAGCACCTACGCAATGATACGAAAAGTAACACGAACATAAGAAAAGTAAGGAAGAATGGACAAGACAGAAACAAAAATCTTCACGTCACCTGTCGCCCCCCCTCTCTCTCTCTCTCTCCCTCTCTTTCTCTTCGTCTCCCTTTCGCTCTTGTTTCAGGCCGACTGTCGTGCATATACGCTTAACGTTGTTTGGTTCGGTATATTTCGTTTCCGAATTTCCTTGTTCTGTACTGACAACTTTGCTTAGCAATGGTTGGTATTTTAATTTTTTTTTTCTCCAGTCCCCCTTCTGATATTATTTTCCCCATTTTCTTCCATTATACTTGTTACCTGTCTTCTGAAAAATCTTTTCCCTTCCCTCTACTCTTTTCTTTCTCTCACTTCCATTCTTCCCTTTCCTTTACCCACTCCTCTATTTTCTCTTCCTTTCCCACTCTCCCCTCTCTTCTCTTCCCCTGCCCCCCCCTCTCTCTCTCTATTTAGTGAAGATGCGAAACAAGGAATAAATTAAAATTATTTTTTTTCGTTGGCTTGTGGTTGGTCTTTCAGACCTTTTATTGTTATTTTTTTGCTTAATTTTATTATGCTTTCCTCTGGTCTCGTTTTTTATTAACATTTTTCCTGTTTTTTTCTTCTTTTTCTTTTTCTTTCCCTTAACTTTCCTCCTTTTTACATATCTCTTTTTTCTCTTTTACTTCTTCGTTTTCTGTCCTTCTTTTTTCATCCATTTTGAGTCCGTTCATTCTCCTTTTTGTTCTCCTAGTTATTGACCTTCACTTTGTTCTTTTTCTTCTTTATTTGCAGTGACCTGAAGGTTCGAGTTTCATTTGCCTTTCGTTCCCCTGCATTATTTTCTTTTCCATTCCCTCATTTTTTTTTATTCTTCAAAAAAAAGAAAGAAAGAAACGTAAACAAATAGAGAAAATAAATAAATAAAGAAAAGAAAGGAAAGAAAGAAAGAAAGAGAGAGATAACTAAGACAAGAAGACAATCACCGAAAACGGGAAGAGGTAGAGACGGGAAGAGAGAAAAAGTGGCAGGAAGATGAACGGGGTTGAGGAGAGGAGAAGAGAGGAGAGGAAAGAAGATGAGAAGAGAAGAAAGGAGAGGAAAGGAGAGGGCAAGAGAGGAGAGGACAAGAGAGGAGAAAGGAGAGGAGAAGAAAGGAAAGGAAAGAAAGAAAAAATGAAAGGAAAGGTAAGGAAAGAAGAAGAGGAGAAAGGAAAGGAGAGGAGAGGAGAGAGGAGGGAGATGAGAGAGAAGAGAGAGGAGAGGAGAGGAGAGGAGAGGAGAGGGAGAGAGGAGAGAGCGAGAGGAAAGGAGAGAGAGGAGAGTATAGGAGAGAGGAAGAGAGAGGAGAGAGGAGAGAAGAGAGAATAGAGGGGATTGGAAAGGAGAAGGTAAGGGAGAAGGTAAGAAGGTAGGGGGAGCGAGAAGGTAAGGGAGGAGGGTAAGGGTGAGGGTAAGGGGGGGGAGGGGTGTGGCGCTGTACAGTGTGTAGCGTGAAAAGAGTCATCCATCAGCCGAGGGCCAACCTAGACGTAGGCAGGTCATCACCCACCAGCCAGGCCCTGCCACCAGCCCTGCCAACACCCCTTCCAACGTCCCTCGCTCTGCTCCAACAGCTATCCTTAACATTTTCTCTCTCTCTGTTGTCGCTTTCTGTTCTTTCCCACATTTGCTTATCATTTATCCCTTGCGTTCTCTGCTAATTTTAGTATCGTCCCGTAATAATTACATTTCATGAAGAGGAATTATTGTAGATTCAGCTTTCTAAACAAGCGAGGAATCTCCGCTGCCGTCTCTACCTCCAACGGCTTGTCTTTAACTGCGTCGGAGGATCACGCGCGTTACTCATTTCGAACACACTGCTTCGTTAAAATGAAGCCCTGCAATAGAAGCGTTCCTCATTTCGAAGCTCTCTTTTCACTTCTGACGAACCTTTTATATTTTCCACTTTGACTCACTTCGAGACTCGCATTTCTTTCACTTATAACTCATCATTCTCTTTGATTTCATAACACCCGTACTGTCACTTATAACGAATTCTTTGTATGAAGCACTCCTGATTCCGTAACACCCATTTCTTCACCTTTGACGAATTCTAAACAAGAAGCACTCCTGATTTCGCAACACCCTTTCTTTTACCTAAAACGAATCCTCTCGATGTGATTTCGAAACACTCTTTCCCTTACAACGAATCCTCAACCTTTGCCACTGCTGATACGATTTAGAAACGCTCTTTCTTTGCCTCATAACGAACTCCTCAACCTTTGCCACGCTTACCTTCCTATCAGGTACGACCTTATCCCCAACATGGGCCGCTCTCCCTCAGTATCCCTCCCACCATTTCCAACGCCGTCCAGTTGCCAACCAAACTGTTGTCTGAGGTTGTGCCACCCTCCGGACCGGCGTCATTCTCTCCTTGCCGCCAACAACGCCGCGGGGAGAGAGTGCGCGCGCGCGGACCCGCACTGCTGTGGCAGATGGCTGTCTGTTGCTTTGGTGATGAAATATGTTGAGGTTCTTCAGATAAAAAATAACAATGCATCACGATTCTGTCGGAGTGGGAAGAGTGAGTGGGAGGGTTGGATGGGTGCGTCGCGATGAAGGGGGACAGGTTCCAAGGGTGGAGGAGGAAGAGGAGGAGGAGGAGAAAAGGAGACTAAGAAGGGTGAGAGTTGATGGTTACTCAAGCTGGGAAAGTGTGATGCAAGTGTGCCCCGTATACCTTGCTGAGTTACTCCACTCTCTAAAATCTATCTTGTGACTTCCTAAATGACTTTCTTTTTTAGACATTACGCTTTGTTTCACTTATAACTTAACGCGCTTCCCTGTTATAACCAACCAGGGGAAGAATTTGTATGTGCTGAAAACACTTCGATGACATACACTATGGCAAATTCGTAAAGCACTAAGATAAGCTTTTTACTCTTAGTGAAGCTGCACCAGACCAAGGCTTTATAGTTGGATGAAACTTGCTAGTGTAGATATATGGGGACGAAACTTCCCGCAATGAGGCCTTACTACGACGAAGCTTTCAGTAATGAAGCACTTAACAAGACGCATACCACAGCGACGATACTCCCAACGATAAAGCTCTACCAACATGAAGCTTACCGTAGTGATACTATACGGCGACGAAGCTTCCCGCAATGAAGCCCCAGCACGATGAAGCTGTACCGGCGCGGTGTGTTACACGAGTGAAGAATCATCCCAGTGACGTATCGCTTGGGCTTTTCGCCGAGTCATCGCTTGGCTAAAGTTGCTGACGACACATTGGCGCGTTCGAAGGCCTGGCCGATCGCGCCGGTTGCAGTTCATAAAAGGAAGACGAAGTCCAAGTCACTAAGGGGAACGGAAGATTTTGAGAAAAAAAAAAAAAATCTGCCCATATATCTGCAATGAAAAGATCGCCGATGGATGACGATCTAAATCTAGAGTGTTTTGATCGAGTTAGATTGTGCTTTGACGGAATCTAATTCACTAAAACAAGTAAAAAAAAAAGTTACGAACTAATATATCACATTACCGGGCTTCCGAGGATACCAATAAATTGTACGAAACGTCAAAATGGTCGAAATATATCAAAATCTTTCATCGTAAAATGTTTACGGGCAAAAACTAAAGGCGGGTTTTGGGGGGAATTTATGGTAGTCACCCCTAGACCCATCCATCATGTCTCTTCTGCTAAGGGTCTGTTCCAGTCCTTTACTTTCTTCTACCTATACCCAATAGAGGTCATTCTTATTCATCATATCAACAAAAGTAATTATTAACTGCCCCTTCTATTTTATTATTATTTTCATTATTTATTTTTTGCGCGTGTGAGAGAGAAGAATTAGATCTACATCTGCCGTATCCTTGGGCTGTGTAATGACCGCGTTTCGAGTTCTTGGATAGGTATCTGAGGGACGTTGAAATCTCCGGGAGGCTGCATTGCGTGGTCTTCGAGGTTCTGCGTTTGAGGTTATGTCTCTGTGGGTTTTGGTCTGATCTCTTGTTCTTAGGTGTGGGTCATTTGTTGCGAATTTTGCGGGTGGGTAGAAGGAATGAAGGAGGGGAGAAGGGAGAAAGTGAGAGGGAGAAGGAGAGGGAGGAGGAGTGGGAGAGGGAGAGGGAGGGAGGGAAAGGAGGGAAGAAGAGAGAGAGAGAGAGAGAGAGAGAGAGAGAGAGAGAGAGAGAGAGAGAGAGAGAGAGAGAGAGAGAAGAGAGAGAGAGAGAGAGAGAGAGAGAGAGAGAGAGAGAGAGAGAGAGAGAGAGAGAGAGACGATGGCACTTACTCCAATAACATACACAGAAGCCTCACCCGACGTTCTCATTTCCATCTATCAAATCTGAAAAGAACGAAAAAAAAAAAAATTAGAAAAATAACCACAAATTATGGACCGACTAACAAATTTATTGATTCCAAAGATAACGAAAAGAAGAAACAACTCGACTATAAACAAAAGAAAGAAGTACGGCGACGAGCTACACATTACCCACACCTCAGACCTTTGCCTCCCCCCTCTCCCCTCTTACCCCCCCTTCACCCTCATGGGTAAAGGGGGGAGGGGGCGTCCATGAGAGCAATTAGGACAACAGGATCAAAAATCCTCAGCCCACTAACAGAAAGATTATATGTTTCTCCGTGGACAGACGTTGATTACACCGCACGATAATTGTTATCGGATCCAGTGATACAAAGCAATGTTGGGCGTTCTGAACAGCCCTTCTGACAGGCTTCCCGGCGCTTAATCCCCCCCCCCCCTTCCCTCCCTCTCCCCAACGTTGGGCGCTAGCGATAAGAGTTGGGAGAGTCTCCTGAATTAAGGAAGGAGGCTGAAGGACACCGAAGGATTAGGAGGCGGGAGAAAAAAACAAATGGAGCTTCG
>NC_051397.1:9403463-9415963 GCF_015228065.2 Penaeus monodon
GAGGCAGAGAAAAGAGGAGAGAGAGAGAGAGAGAGAGAGAATAAGAGAGAGAGAGAGAGAGAGAGAGAGAGAGGAGAGGTAAGTAGGAGAAAGGATGAGAGAGGAGAGATGATGTAGATGAGAAAAGTAAGTAAGAGGTAAGATATTCTAGAGAGAGAGTGGAGTGAACAGCATTGCGAGGACGGAGGAGGGACTGTTGTGAAATAGTAGATATATGAGAAAAAGATTTTAAACGAATAGTAATGAAGGAATCGAATTTCGAAAAAAATAAGAGAGAGTAGAGAGAGCAAGATGAGAGAGAGAGAGAAGAGAGAGAGGAGAGAATATAATAAATTTAAGAGAAAGTTATGAAGAATAGAGGTATTATGAAAGAAGAGAGAGAGAGAGAGAGAGAGAGAAGAGAAAGAGAGAGAGAGAGAGAAGAGAAGAAGAGAGAGAGAGAGAAGAGGGAGAGAGAGAGAGAGAGAGAGAGAGAAAGAGAGAGAGAGAGAGAGAGAGAGAGAGAGAGAGAGAGAGAGAGAGGGAGCAGAAAAACGCCATTAGGCTCGGCAAAGAGTCAGAGATTCACCGCAAAGGAATGGAAGTGATGAGAATGGGAGAGAGATGAGTCACTTATGCAAATAGGAGATATCCCCCTCTGCCTTCTCCTGCTCCTTCCTCAGCATCGAGGGCGGAGCGAGAGGTTGTAAAGAGGTTGTAGAAGGGAAAGGGATCGGTGACGATGATAAGAATGATAATAATACTATTACTATTGATGATGATAATAATAGTAATAATAATAATAATAATAATAATAATAATAATAATAATAATAATGATCATGACAAATATAATAATAACAATAATAATGATGATAATGATACTACAATCCTACTACTAATTATAGTGATAACAATAACAGCAACAAGAACAAGAATGAAAGATAATAGTGATAATAAATAACAACACAACAAAACTAATAATAATAATAATAATAATAATAATAATAGTAAATTAATAATAATGATAATGATAACAATAATAACAATAATAATATTCACAATAATTATATGATGATGACGTTGACCATGATAATGATAATAATAATCAAAAATAATTATAAAAATAATAATAATGATACAGTAATAATGACAATATTACCACTACTAACAGTCATAATAATAATGATAACAATAGTAATAATAACATGAAAATACCAACGGTAATATAAGTCACATTACAGACCGGAGATCCAGCATGCACCATTTTGTACATGTGTGTGTAGACATACGCGTGTGGAATTCATGTCGAACAAACTGCAAGTAGAACAACGAAGGGAAGTACAAGAAAACACACGAATATGCATATTCGTGTGTTTTCTTGTACTTCCCTTCGTTGTTCTACTGGCGGACATAAACGTACAACAGCAAGCACAAGTTCCTGAACACTCCGCGTCGCTCCTGTGGCCAGCCACCCCTTGGGAGATGGCCGGGGCGCCTTCCTTCACGAGGAGCGAGACCCTAAGGAAAGTCTTGGGAAATAAGGTCGTTTTGTTACTATCGTCTCTCTCTCTCTCTCTCCCATACACACTCGTTTCCTCCTTTCCCCTCCTTCCTGCTTAGGTTAAGGAGGATTGGGAAGGAGGAAGAAAGACCGCTTGTATTTTGGATAGAGAAAGGGCGGTGCGTTTTGAACCGGTGACAGTCGTTAAGGAACCCTTTATATTCTGAGAGTGTTTCATTAAATCGGGAAAGTTCGCTCGTTCCGGTTTCTATAATTGCGGGGCACATTGGCTGACGACCATTTGCCTTTTTGGGTCTTGTGTTGTCATTTAATATTTTTGTTCCGGCGATTTGGTCGCATGTATTGAATGTTGTAGTTCTTATCACGTGAACTTCTATCGGTCTCCCTTTTCATATAACAGAAAAAAATCATATGACAGAAAAAAGAAAAGAAAAAAAGAAAATGGAAAATAATATACCTCAATTAAAATGTCTGAGCACGAGCCTTCTGTGCAGTCATTATCTATATAAAAAAAAATAAACAAATAAATAAGAAAAAAAAGAAAAAGAAGAAAAGCGGTATACTTTGTGATCCTCCAACAAAACGACCCTAAAATGTGCGCCGTCCTTCCCTCCCACACTCCTTCCGCCCTCAATAACCACACGAGGAATTCAGATAAAAGAAAATCGATGATAAACACATCAGTCCATGTGATGTGTGACGTCACAGTCTCCCTCGACGGACCGCGGCGGCTGTCACTGGTGAGTACATAATGAATACTAATGAATATTGCGGTCTAAGGTTCATCATTCACTGACTACCGCGCCGCACGTGGTCCTGCGGTAGTGACCGTTTTAGGCCTAGTCTGGTAACTACCGGATGGTCGCTTAAGGTACCGAAGCCCACCTTAACCCTTCCCATGAGCGAGCGGCGGGCCTCGTCTGACACAGAACTCGGCGTGAGAGTGATGATAATTACGGTCACTATTACTAATAAGAAGAGGGACAATGGCTTCCCGAAATTCCCGGTTAAAAATCGTTAAAGCAACATGAACGAGAGAACTAAGCTACTGTTGATAATAATAACATTATAATGATTCATAACGATATAAGTACAGAATACGATAACTGAAAATACCAAGATAATACTCACAGTGATCTAATAGCCGTAAACAAACTGAAACTCATTATACAGGAATTCCTACTCACACGTTTCTTCAATCTCCCTTACCCGAATAGATCTCTCTCTCTATCACCCTTCCTTTGTCCATAACATTATCTATCCTCCAATATTTATTCCCCAATGCTTATTCTTCTTTCCCTTCTTCCCCTGTTCGACACAGCCTTTGGGAAAGAGGGAGGGGAGGCATGGCTAACAGAATTGAAAGGGAGGAAAGAGGGGGGGAGAGGTTAGGTAAGCGTCGTTCCCGTAAGTCCGGATTTTGGGCTTCATTTTCAATTATCACGTGACTTTTTTTTTTTTTTTAATTGCTGTATCCGGTTGTAGGCCTATCTTCATGTTTTTTTTTCGTTTCTCTTTTACTTCGCTTTTTGGTTTGGAAAAAAAAAAGACTTCGATAGAGGTCATGGCGAGTATGACCAACCTTGCTAATGGCTTTATAAACGTTTAGTAAAGGGAGAAAGAAAGAAGAAACAGAAGAAAGAAAATGAGAAGAAAGCTAGAAGAAGCAGAAAGAGGAGAAGGAAGAAAGCTGAATGAAGAAACTTACGATAAATTACACAATTTTATAAAAAAAAAAATCATGAAAGACTGAGACCCCCTGTCCTCCCCCTCCCCCTTCCCCTACTAGCCCCTACCGACGCTATCACTAAAATTAGCGAAGCACGGACAAATGAACAACCCATGTAGGCCTAAAAAAATATACACACCTTATCAGTTAATCCCCTGTGCCGTGGCTTTCCGGGGGGGGGGCGGAAGGTAGACAGGGAGGAAGGGGAAGAGGAGGGAGGGGGAGAGGAGGAGGGGGGGAGGTAGGAAGAGGAAGGAGGAGGGAGAGGAGGGAGAGGAGGAGGGAGAGGAGGGAGAGGAAGGAGGAGGGGAGGAGGTAGGGGAGGAGGAGGGTGGAGGAGTAGAGAGGAAGGGAGGAGGCGATACACGCAACACGGTCAAAACCATGTGATGATGAAGGGGGAGGGAGGAGGGCTAGGGGTAGGGGACAAGCAGAAGATGAATACCTTCGCGAAGAGAAATTTCCTTCTCTCTCCCATACAAAACACTAACGAATTTCACACACGAAAAATCTTCAAATTTACTATTTTCTTTCGACGTCACCTTCTCCTAATTCCTCTCTCCGTCTTGACTATGGAAAACGGGTCCACGGAACTCGATAATTAAGTGACTGATGATGAGAAAATCCATAGGTGAGTCACTCGTTCCCCGTGGCGTTTTCGTTACCTTTTCCTCTCTCATTTTACTTTTCTTTTTTAATTACTATTTTATTAATTTTATAGTTTTTTTTAGTTTGGTGTCTGTTTTTTTTTAATACTTTTTTTTTTTTTTTTGGTTTGGTGTCTTGTTTATACTTTTTTGTTATTATTATTATTATTTTTTTCGCTTTTTCTGTTTCTTCTTTTTTGGGTTTCTTTATCAACTCTTCGTTGTTATTCTTCATATTTTTTCCCATCTATCTTCTTTCCTTTAAGTATCTGTTTCGCATCATATTCTACTTTCGTTTAATTTCCCGTCATGTATCATTATCAAAACTCTCCTTCAACTTTAGACTTCTCCGTCTCTCGAATTTTCCAAAATTAAATTGATTCTCTGACTATTCAACCTTTCCTTTGTCACTTTTTATTCCCTCGTCCCTCACTTCCTGTTCTTCGCAAGCATTCACTATCCATTATACCTTCTTGCTATTTCATTATCGAACACCTGTTCTCCTCGCATTCACCAGCTTGTATTACCTTTTCCTTTATCCTCATCATTAACTTAATCCATTCACTCACTCCCCCTATCTATCCGTCCTTTCATCCGTACCTCCTTTACTTTCTTGCATCATTGGCTATTCTTTCACTCTCTCCCGAAATTTCTTCTTTATCTTATTATCCTCGTTCTCTCGTTGGAACGTTTTCGAGATACTTTCGATATCTCATTAAATTTCTTTTATTCCAGACTTTTTTTTTTATTCGATTTCCCTAATTTTGTCTTTCGCTCATCAGCTATCATTTCATTATACTTTTTTCTATTACCCGTTTTCCCCTTTCCATTTTTCGCTTCAACACCGGTGCATCTGACTTCTTTGGATACGCCCCCCCCTCCTCATTACCTATCCTTTTCATTACCTCCTTAAATTTCTTCTTCCAAGCATTTCTTATCCGATTTCCCTCATTCTATCTGTTCTTATCCTACTGTTCTATCTACCTTCTTCTCCGATTTTCCTCATTCTGTCTTCCGCTTCTAAAACCGGTACATGTGACTTCTCTAAATACGTAATACGTGAGGATACGGTCGATACGCTCAAAGGCCCTCCGAAGTTCAATAAGTGTGGCGGAGTTTTCTTTGTGTCCAAGCTGCCTGTTCCGGGTCGCCTTTCAACAGGGAATGTCGTAATAGGATTCTGTATTGGTAAATCCGTGTTCTTACTGGGACTGTATGTATGTGTGATAATCGCATTCTTGTAGTGCAAAATTATATAGTTTTGTATTGATGTTGGTAATCTTGCGCAAACTGATGCAGTGAATATTAATTTATGTGATGATGTATGGGGTGAACATACCAGTGGGTATAGCGATAATGTAAGTAATGATAACAATGATGTAACTAAACGGAGAGAGAGAGGGAGATAGATAGATAGATAGAGAGAGAGAGAGAAAGAAAGAGAGAGAGAGAGAGAGAGAGAGAGAGAGAGAGAGAGAGAGAGAGAGAGAGAGAGAGAGAGAGAGAGAGAGAGAGAGAGAACAAGAGAGAGCGAGAGAGAGAGAGAAGGGGAAGAGAAAGGGCGCGAGAAAATTGGATTTATTCAGAGAACATAATGGAGAGGAGACGACAGCATAGGCCGGGGGTGGCGACATAGAGGTGTATATATACTGTTGTTTGCTGAAATACGAGATCGGTGGTTGAGGGGCGAAAGGCAAAGGAGGCCAGTGGAGGAGGGGAATGATGGCCGGCTGGAGGGAGAATGAGAAGGGGAAAGGAGAAGGGGAATGTAGGGGAGGGAGGGGGTTAAAGGGGCATAGGATATCATGGGGTGATGGGAAGGGGGGGAGGGTGTATGGCTAAGCCTGCGAGACATTCACACGCCTTTGAGTATTATTATTATTGTGATCGTTATTTTTATTTTACTGTTATTATTATTTTTTAACTTTCCGCAGCCAATAAAAATGTGCGGCTTTGTTAAATCGTATATTTGAAACGTTACAGTTTTCTATGAAAAGTCGGTGTAACGGATAAAACTAGATATAGTTTAAAGGGAAAAAAATATTTTTTGAGTAATTAGGCCTTGTTTTGTTAGGACAGGAATGTTTTAGTAGGCTGTTTGTTTAGGCGGGAAGCAACTTAGATAAACCCCATGATTTGTTTCTCGATAAACCTTGCGTTATTTTGTCGATAAACTTAATTTTTTTTCCCTCGATAAACCTAACGATTTTTTGTCATTAAAGCACAATTTGCTTTCGATGAAAATCATTGTATATATATATATATATATATATATATATATATATATTATATATATATATATATATATATATATAATTATATATATATATATATATATATATATATATATATATATATATTAATATATATTATAATTAATATATACACATACGTACACATATAATATATATATATATATATATATATATATATATATATATATATATATATATATATATATGAGAGAGAGGAGGAGAGAGAGGAGAGAGAGAGAAGAGAGAGGAGAGAGAAAGAAAGAGAGAGAGAGAGAGAGAGAGAGAGAGAGAGAGAGAGAGAGAGAGAGAGAGAGAGAGAGAGAGAGAGGAGGTGTATGTAAGCGTCTGTATGCATGTATATATAGGGGAAGATACGTAAATACATATATATATATGTGTGTGTGTGTGTGTGTATGTATATATATATATATATATATATATATATATATATATATATATATATATAAATTCATTCAAAATCATATGAAATTTAAGACGACGAAATATAGCAACAACTATTTGAATACATTTATGAATCAAGGCAATCTATGGAAGCACTAAGAACGTATTATGTATTCCTTTGATGTCAATGAATATTTTTTAAGAATATAGTTAGAACTCAGGTTCTTCACAATGTCGCACACGCAAATCACTCTTACTCTACATGATCATAAGAGTGTAATCCGATCAGAAACACATGCTATTTACTTATTTGCCCCGAAGTTTACATTCTGCAGAAAGGTATACATTCTGATTAATGCTATTCATCTAAGCAAATGACGGACCAACTCTGCACCCTTCCACACCACTTGAATAGATTTTTTTTCTTTTCTTTTTTTTTTACATATGTCTGGCCATCGGGTGAGTGGAGGCGTTACTTGCACAATCACTGAGCATTGTTTACCTTCTCCATGGAAACGGTGGCGCCGAGTTCCACTGTGGCTTCCCGCCCTTTCCTGAAAAGCAACAAGAGACGTAAGTAACTTGTAAGAGAAATTCCATCGGTGCCGGTCTTAATTACTGTTGGAAATATAATTGATCGCGATGATTATCATGGATAACTTGTATGATCATTAGAAATAATAATATGTGCTCATCGAGAAAAATGATGACTATCAACACACTGCTAGTCTTCCTTCCCATTGGTAGATGACATACGTGACGTCACAGTGGGCGGAGTTTAAGTTTACGGATTGTAAATATTTTTGGTAATTATGCTGATTATGCACTGAATAGATGATTAATTCGCCATAACTTTACAAACCATTGATGTATAGAGCATAATAACATACCCAAATAGTTATTACCGGGGGAGCAGATCTGGGAATCGACATAGTTTCCTACATGGCAACTACAAGCGAACTGCTAATAGGCTCCGCCCCTGGGCGGCGCTTACGAAGTAATTGATCAATGAGCGACTGTGGCGCTTTGATTGACAGGTGGGAGGAGTCTCGAGTGTGTAATCAATAGACAAGTTTTTATCATTTCTCTGGTGATGACGGCCACTGACGGTCGGTGGGCGGCGGGAACGGTGACCGGGAGCAGTGCCTGGAGCTCGCAATCCTCCGCCCCGCCACCCTCCCCGCCCACCCCACCCGCGCTCCGACGCTACCGTGTGGCCTCGCCGCCGAACTCCACCTTCCATCGTGAGCGCGGCGGCACACGCGCCCCGCCACCTGTAGCTGGAGCACCTTCCTTCGGCCCCGCAGCCTCCCAGCACGACTCGTCCGCTGTCGCGAGGATTGTCACATTACCATTCAGAACATCTCTTACGTTTATCTTTACATATTTAAATGTCAGGTTGAGTTAGGCGCCGCCGGCCCGGGATCGGGTCTCTTCGGACGGCGTTTTATTTCTTTGGCGTTTGAGTTTTGGACTGGGGGCTGGGCTAATGGGAACGCAAACCCGCTTTGGCTAAGTGCATTTCTTCGAGACTTTTGCGGTTATTTAACATGATCATTTACTTGTCTGCTGAGGAATAATTACTGATGATCTTCTCTGCTGAGAATCACTGACTGAAAACCTGATCAGTAAAGAATCATGGTTTAATAGTCTAGTTAATGGAAACCAATAATGTCTGAAGCTAACAATTAAGCTCTGGAAGAGCATAATGCTTTACGGGTACGTCTACATCACGAGTTCAACAGCTTATCTTATATATATATATATATATATATATATATATATATATATATATATATATATAATATATATATATAATAACACAACAAAACAATATATATATATAATATATATATACATATATATATATATATATATATAATATATATATATATATATATATGACACAAACACACACATATATTATATTTATACAAACACATAAACAACATACATACATACACAACACAAACATTTATAAACATACAACACATATTTGTGTGTGAATATATTATTCACTATGACAAATATATACTGTGGGTTAATTGTTTTCAAAATTTTTCTCTTCATACTGGATGACTTCAGTACCTAGTTATTCAATTGCGTGATACTTCATACCTGTTGATTTTTAATGATGATGACTGTCATATTGGTTATTAATTTGTGATATAATATTTGGTTAAATCGAATACTAACTCAATATCTGGTTTGATATCTACGAAGTTACTCAAACTCAATATCTTGGTTGAAGTCGAAGTTAACTAATGACACAATATCTTGGTTTAATTGAGTTACGTAATGACTCAATATCTTTTTGAAGTTAAGTTACGTGAATGACTCAATATCTGTTGAAGTTCGAAGTAGTAATGACTCAATATCTTGGTTTGAAGTTACGTGAATGACTCAATATCTTGGTTTGAAGTTCGAAGTTACGTGAATGACTCAATATCTTGGTTTGAAGTTCGAAGTTACGTGAATGACTCAATATCTTGGTTTGAAGTTCGAAGTTTGAAGTTGTAAGGCTGATCCCGTTCTATTTCTTGGCATGAGATTCTTTTATATTATTCCTCAAATGGAGTCATTTTGAGGAATTTTAACCCTTAGTGAATCTTCAGTCCCATAGTGTGAATATGGCATCACGTGAATACCCCCGTACACAGTAGAGCAGGAGATGGTAAACACAATGGTCGCTTTAAGGCAGTGAGTAAAGGGGTTATGCTGTAATCCAAATGGTTTATGTGCTGTTTATATAGATGTGTGTATATATATTCATACATATATGCGTATGTAACTATGTATGTGTGTATGGTATAATGTAAATATGAATGGATACACATTCATATGTACATGTATATGCATATATACACACACACACACACATATATATTATATATATATATATATAATATATATATATATATATATATATATATAATTATATATGTGTGTGTGTGTGTGTGTGTGTGTGTGTGTGTGTGTGTGTGTGTGTGTGTGTGTGTGTGTGTGTGTGTGTGTGTGTGTGTGTGCGCGCGTGCGTGTGTGAAGATATAATATTATTTATATATATATGTATATATAATATATATATATATGTATATATAATATATATATATATATATATATATGTATATATAATATTTATATATGTATATATATAGTATATATATATATATATATATATATATATATATATATATATATAATATATATATATATATAATATATATATATATATATATATATATATATATATATATATATATATATATACAGACACAGACATACAGGAATATACCTTCTTTCGCAGTATGGAAATTTCTTTGGAAATTATACAACTTCTTTTCTAATTAATCGAACAACAATTCAACTTCTGAAGTGCAGAAGTGACTCTTACCCAAGGGCTTTGGTTTCATAATAAATAGAACATGCTTATTCTGTTAAGCCTAAATGTACGCTGTTTAGCCTGTTTAATCACACATATCTAATATTTAGAATATTTAATAACCCACCTTTAGATTTTATCCTGATTTACCGTGCATATTAAATAGCGTATTTCAAAGTTTATTGTTTTTTGATCGCTTCTAACGCCTGCACTGGTACATAAACGAGTATACGACACAGACAGACACACAGACAGAAAAACAGACTGACACACAGACAGACAGACACACAGACACACAAACTCGCAGCCGATCTCCTCCTCCTCCTCCCCCAGCCCTACACCTCTCCCCTTCTCTCCTTCAACCCTCCCCTTCTCCCTCTCCGGTTTGTTCAGACAGGCCAGTCAGACAGTCGGCGTGTGTACTGCAGGACCCCTGTGAATGGACCGTCAAATACCAGTCTTATGACAGCTGAACGCTTTACGCGAGGATTAACATGCTAATGTTACTTTGCTCCCGCGGCCTCAGGTGGGGCGGGTATTTCCTACCTCAGAGCCTCCTGCGACGCTCGGTGCTGGTGGCCGGGGTGGCCGCGAGCCCAAGGGCGCCGCGCCGGAGGAACCGTTCGGGGCGCCTCGCTGCTGCTGGGGGTGAGGCGGGGGAGTGGGGGGCTTTGATATCTAGTTAGCGGTCTTTATTTCATCTGATTGTAAATCTATTTGTATAGGTTGGATGTGGTGCTGATGCGGTGTCTGTTTCCCATAATACACACAACTCACACACAAGCATGGATACCTACATACATAGAAATATGCAGGCACACACACACACTATAGTATATAATATATATATATATATATATATATATATATATATATATATATATATATATATATATATATATATATATATAATACACACAACATACATACATCATATATATTATATATATATATATATATATATATATACAACTACATATACATATATATATATACTATTTATATAATATATATTATACATTTCATACTACATTATATTATCGTTATCAACGTGTATGCCTATCACAATTTCAAGGTGCATTAATGCAATCCTCCACTATGAATATAATGGCCCTTCATTATCATAACTTCCCTGGGGGCAGTTTTTAAACCATTCACTCCTACATTATATATATATCTGTCTCTATCTCTCCAATAACCGCTTATCAATTTCATTAGCTCTAGGCAATAAACCTCTTATCAAGGTAACTTTCTCGCAGTAGTCAGTCCTTAGAAAAAGTTCTTATAAATATCCTTTGCACGAAAAGCCACTTGGAACGCAAAACCACCAATTTCATTCCACGCTTCCTGTATAATTTTGTTACATCAGCTTTTTCAAATTTAAGGTATTTGTTCATTTCCTGATTTTTTTTTGTTCAAGTGTAAGGTATCTCTTTATTTCCTGAATTTTTATGTTCAAGTTTAAGGTATTTGTTCATTTACTGATTTTACTTTGTTTAAGTTTCAGGAATCTGTACAGTCCTTGCCTTTTTTTTGTTCAATTAAGGTATTTGTTCATTTCCTGAATTGCTTTGTTCAAGTGTAAGGTATCTGTTCATCCCATGCCCTTTTTATCGTTTCTAAAGTCCTGGATTTCCAAACTGATGCTTTTCTCAAACTTCTCTGAAAAGTGTAGTATTTCCCCGAAGAACAAGAAAAGAAAAAAAAAAAAAAATGGAAAAAAAAGGAAAAAAGAAAGAAAGAAAGAAACAAACAAAAAAGTGATGTTGAAAACATTCGTATTTTACGTGGAATTCGTACAAAAGGCGATTGATTATAGTGTGGATTGTGGTGAGGAAGATGATGACGGTTATATATTCAAATTGTAGTATTCACGATGACCAATTACATAATAAAAAGAGAAATTATGATAATGATATCAATAATGGTAGCAATAATGATGGTGTGATGATGATGATGATGATGATGATACTAACGTTAGCAATAATACAATAATACCTTTGAAAATCATAATGATAACGGCATAGTAACAATTTGCATAATGAAATTATAGTATAATGATGTCTAATGCACCATTAATTACAGAACAAACAGCAAACATAAATAGTCATAAATCATATAAAAAATATATTAAGAGAAATATATCATGTAAAGTGATGGCAAAAAGATAATGGAATTCAGCGAAGAATAATTAATTAATTTAGCAAGAAGAAAGAAAGGAAAAAAAACAAAAAAAAAAAAAAAAACACGTGTTTACCGTTATTAAATCTAATTCCCTTTTTCTCACTCAAGAACTTCTGTGAATTGTTGGGTATGATGAAGAAAAAAATACGGAAATGTTAAAATAATCTTTTTTTTTTTAAAGAGAAAGAAAGAGAGAGAGAGAGAGAGAGAGAGAGAGAGAGAGAGAGAGAGAGAGAGAGAGAGAGAGAGAGAGACACACACACACACACACACACACACACACACACACACACACACACACACACGCACGGATTTAAACATATTAGGCAAGTCTAATGTAGATACGGCAGTGTCTTCCCCGAAATCCACGAACACCGGCTGCTCTTGCCTTGTAGTTC
>NC_051397.1:9433463-9435963 GCF_015228065.2 Penaeus monodon
AGAGAAAAAGAAAAGAAGAAGAAGAAAGAAGAAGAAAAGGGGGAAGAAGAAGAAGAAGAAGAAGAGGAGGAGGAAGAGGAGAAGGAGGAAAAAGAAGAAGAAGAAGAAGAGGAGGAGGTGGCGCTGAGTCGGCCAAAAGGGTTTCTTGCCATTAGCCATACCAAAACGCCGACACAAAGGCCGCCAGTAATTATTGGCCACGTTCATTAAAAACCTTGCCAAAGTCTAACCTCACCCTCCCATTAGAATCTCCCACGACGTATTCCAAACGGGGCTTCTCCGGGAGGGCGCCACGCGAGACACGAGGGAGGGAGAGGAACTACCAAGCTGCCATTTACCCGGGCTTGTTAGAGAGCGATGGGGCTCTTGCGTTGTTTAGAGACCGATTGTGGGTTCGTGGTTTCTTTTTTTGGTGGTCGCGTTTTTTTTTGTGGGTCGTGGTTTCTCTTTTTTGTGGGTCGTGGTTTCTCTTTGTTGGTTGTGGGTTCTATTTTTTTGGGTCGTGGTTTCTCTTTCTGGATCGTTTTTTAAATTCTTCCCACTCGTATTTTCCTTTGTCTTTTTCGTTCGATATTGTTACGACTCGCCCATCGCCAACGCCATGGCCGCTACCGTTCTGCCGCGGTTCAATTTTTAACTGAGCGGTTCTGTAATTTCGAGTTTTGAAAGGTCCTAGTTACCGGCTCTGGTTATTGCGGTCTCGAGATGCTGGTGAGGGGGTTGGGGGTAGGGGGAGGGGGGAGGGAAGGAGGGAGAAGAGGGGAGGGAAGGAGGGATGAAAGGAGGGGGGTGAGAAAGGGGGAGAGAAGGAGGGATGAAGAGGAGAGGGGGAGGAGGGAGACGGGTGGATGGAGGGGAGGGGAGGGGGGATGAGAAGGGGGAGGGGGAGGAATGAGAGGGAGGGGTTGGACTTTTGTTCAATCGGTATTTTTTATTTATCTATTTTTTAACAGCTAGAAAAGAAAGAAAGAAAATATATAATTAGGATGAAAACAAAAGGAATGAATCGAAGCAGAAGAGAAATTATGACAATAATAATGATTTCAGTTTTTATGCTGATGATAAGCAATGGTAAGGATAACAATAATTTGGATAATAATAAGTTTAGTAATAATAATTTTAATAATAATAATATTAATAATAATAATATTAATAATAATAATAATAAAACAATAATGATAATAAAAAACAGTAATAACTGATAATTATAATTATAAACAACGACATTCAAAACAACAACAAACAAGGAAACAAAATCAACAGCAAAAAGAAGCAAATTAATCCACGTTTATCCAAAGACCAAGAAGAAAACAGACAGACAGGCAGACGTTAAGAAAGAGAACCACTTCTACAGGATTTTCAGAAGGACGCTCAGGTGGGAATCTCAGGAGGATTTTACAGACATCTCAAGAAGATGCTACAGGAATCTCGAGAGGATGCTGCGTGAATCTCAAGGGGATGCTCAGGAGGGAATCTCAGTAGGATGATTAGGAAGGAATCTCGAAAAGGATGCTATAGGAATCCCGAGAGGATGTTACAGGAATCTCGAGAGGATGTTACAGGAATCCCGAGAGGATGCTGTAGGAATCCCGAGAGGATGCTGTAGGAATCTCGAGAGGATGTTACAGGAATCTCGAGAGGATGCTCAGGCAGGAATCCCAGAAGGACGTTACAGGCAGCTCAGGAGGATGCTGAAGGAACCCCCAGAAAGGATGCTGCAAAAATCTCCAAAGATTACAGCAGCATTCGGAGAAGGAGGCAGCAGGAATCCCAGAAGGATGCCTCAGGAATCACAAAGTCACAGAGTCCCAAAACGATGTTGCACGAATCCAGAGATGCTGTTACACGAATCTCAAGAAGGAGGCCCCAGGAATCTCAGAAAGAAGCTTCAGGAGAGAGAGAGACTGTCTTGGCCGAGCGTGAGTAATAGGGATTCCGTCAGCACAAGCCATCTTCGACAGACACGATGCTATGCACTGGGGAGGGAGGGAGAGAGAGGGGGAGGGAGAGAGAGGGGGAGGGAGAGAGAGAGGGAGGGGGAGAAAGGGAGAGAGAGAGAGAGAGAGGGGGGGAGAGGGAGGAGAAGGTGGAGAAGACGGAGGATGATAAAGAGAAGAAAAAAAAGAAAAGAAAAAGAATCAGAAGAAAATGAAAGAAAATAATAATAAGTAGAAGAAAAAGAACAAGAAGGAATATAAAAATAACAAAGAAGAAGGCGAAGAAATTAAGAAACAAAGAAAAAAAGGAGAAGAAAAAGAAGAAAAAGAAGAAGGCGATAAGGGGATGGAGGCTTCTAAGGACTCGAACGAAGAGGGAGAAGGAAGGGAGGAGGAGGAAGGAAGAGGAATCAAAGGAGGAAGAAGCAAAGAGGAAGAGAGAGGGAGGATGAAGATGAATCGAAGGAAAAAGAAGAAGGAAAGAGGAGGAAGAGCAATCAAAGGAGGAAGTGAGAGGGAGGAGGAAGAAGAATCGAAGGAGGAGGAAGGAGGGAGGAAAGAGG
>NC_051397.1:9440963-9453463 GCF_015228065.2 Penaeus monodon
ATCTCTCTTCTCTCTCTTCTCTTTCCTCTTCTCTCTCTTCTGAGGCTTCTTCTTCCTATGCTCTCTCTCTCTCTCTCTCTCTCTCTCTCTCTCTCTTTCTCCCTTTCCTTTTCCTCATGTTTCACTTCAATCCATTTTCTTTCCCTCTTTCTTCCTCTTTCTCTCCTTCTGATATTCGTCTTCTTTCCTTTCATTCAACTCTCTCTCTCTCTCTCTCTCTCTCTCTCTCTCTCTCTCTCTCTCTCTCTCTCTCTCTCTCTCTCTCTCTCTCCCTCTCTCTCATCCAATGCCCCCTTTTCTCTCTCTGTCTATCTCTCTACCTCTCTACTTCTCCCTCTTCCATTTTCCTTTCCTTCTCCCTCCCCTCTTCCTCTCCCATTTCTTAATCGTCATCTACTCTTATGCAACAAACCCCGGGCAAGGCAAATAAAAGTATGAAGTTGACGCACAGTGCCCACCCATGTCAAAAAAAAAAAAAAAAAAAAAGAAAAAAAAAAAGGTCCTTCTCGGCACCTCCCCTCCCCCCCCTTGATAGACGCTTCCCCATAAGTAGGGGGAGAGAGTTGAAAGAGGGAGGGGCGAGAGGGAGGGGTGAGGGAGGGGTTAAGGGGGAAAAGGTGATAGGACGGTTGAGAAGGAGGGGTGAGGGGGAGAGGTGAGGGGAACGGGTGGGGGTGGGGTGAGAGGAAGGAGAGGGGAAGGGTAGGAGAGGTGGGGAGAGAGGAGGTGAAATTGGGGGTGAAAGAGGGAGTGAAAAGAGGCAACAGAAAGGATAAGAAAGATGAGGAAGGATGAAGCAGGGAAAGAGAGAGAAGTGGAAAAAAAAGGATTTAAGAGGGGGGGGGGAGCGTAGGAGGGAGAGTGAGGAGACGGGGAGGGGAGTGGGGGGAGAGAAGAAGAGTTAAAGCGGAAAAAATCTCACAGCCTTAGGCCCCCTCCTCCCCAGCCCCTCGAAACTTGGACCCCCCACGACCGCCCCCCCCCCCCCCCCCTGCTTCGTCACCCTCGCACACCTGCCGTGGCCTAGAGAGTGATGCGCGTCGATGGACACTTGTTCTTCGTCGCCAGTTTTACTCTTCTATGGCACGTATGTGAAGTTGGTTTTCACATAGGATATTCACATTGCTTAATAATTACTAGGGCTATCACTTGTTGCTCGGGGTCATTTTTTAAAAATTACTGACACACACAACACACACACACACACACACACACACACAACACACACACACACACACACACACACACACACACACGCTAGATAGGGGTGAGGCCGGGGAGCTGAGCTGCACAGCGAGCCGTCGCATGAAAAGCGACAGATAATTAAATTGCTATAAAAATTGCAGACCATCCCGGACCAGTCCAAAGAATAAGGGGTCATAAATTTGGCTAACTTTTATACCCTTTCCGTAAGGGTGACTATCTCGCGCTCTGCCACGTACATTCCACCCTAACACCCGGACGCTTGTAAATCAGACTCCGTAAGGTCCATCTGCTAATGGGAAAGTGTTGTATATTGGCCTTGCGGACGGCGTCGTTAACTCCCCGGCCCCGAGTTAAGCCTCGGGAGTACACGGTCTTATTACGGCATCTGAAGACATTCCGATTTTCTCATCCATAGCTAAACGTGTAATAAACCACACCGAACACTGTGCCTTAACATGAACACATTATCCCCGGCTCATGTAAAGCTTCGCAGTGATGCAGCGCGCTCAGTGTTGTCATTGTCAATTGCAAGCTTTCGGCCATCGCTGCCATTGCAACGCAGGCGCCACGTCTTAAGCGCCGAGGCCGGCCAACCTTTTTCGCTCCTTCTCCTCCCGACGGCTTTGCCATACGCGCGCAAAACCCCCAGGAGGCGGGGTCTTACCTCGGCTAGGTAGGCAACGAGGCTACGCTATTACCAAGTAAAACGTTAACCCTTACATTACGGCTTCGTCTAGCCTACAAGTCGAGATCAAGGGGGTTATTCCTCTCTCATCTGATGGCGATACTGCGCGGGGACTCCAGTTTTTGCTCCGCGAAGCCCCTCGGTGTATTTCAGTAAAATTGTAAATATTGCTATAAATGAAGATATATAGCGAGCTTTTTTGCGAGTAATTTTGCGGTTGGTGGTTGACACTCCTCGAGAAGAGAGAACAAGGAGGAGGGGGAGGGGGGGAGAGGGAAGGAGGCATTAGATCATGGGGAGGAATAGAGAAACCAGAGTAAGGAGAGGGGGAAGGGGGGTTAAGGCGGCGCTGGGAATGAGTAGCAAAGGGAACGACGGGAATGGGAATAACGCCATAAACAGGAATGGAAGGCATAATTAGAGAGCAAGAGGAAGCACAAAGATTAGTTGCAATTTGAGCGGCCGGGAACAAAGGCATTGCAATCACACACTTTGCAAGTTCTGTTTATAACAAAAATACACATGCCTGTACACCAGCCACTCTCTCGTAAGCCCTCGTGTACACCTGTAACACCTCTACACCTCTACACCCCCCTTTTATACACATGGCACAGCACGAACGCCAGAAACGGGTGTCTTGTCAGGCGCACATGGCACTGTCTTCCTTAGATGTTCATTGGGGCGAATTTCCCATCGTATGTGGTGGGTTAAATATGGTAGGAAGGCTGAAAGGTAAGATAAACAGGAAACAGAGAAGAAAAACGAAATGAATAAAGATGTGTGATAGGCATCATAATGAGAAAACATGAGGACCTGAAACCAAAGAAAACAAAAACAAAAACAACAACAACACAATACTAATAACAATAAAAAGTAATACTAGTACCTATAGTAATAATAATGATAATAACTATAATGTTGACAATAATAATGATAATAATAACAATAATAACAAACAATAATATTAGCTATAATAACAATAATACGAAGGATAAAAAGAAGAACAAAAAATAAAAAGGATAAAGAAAAAAGAAAAGAAAAAAAATAATTAAAGAAGAGAAGAGAAGAGAATAGGAGAAGAAGAAGAAAGAGAGAGAGAGAGAGAGAGAGAGAGAGAGAGAGAGAGAGAGAGAGAGAGAGAGAGGAGAAGGAGAAGGAGAAGGAGAAAGAGAAAGAGAAAGAGAAAGAGAAAGAGAAAGAGAAGGAGAAAGAGAAAGGGAAAGAGAAAGAGAGAGGAGAGGATAAGTGAGTGAGAAAGACAGAGAGAGAGAGAAGGAGGAGGAAGGAGAAAAAAACGGGGGAGGGGGGGGGGCGAGTGAGTAGGAGGAGCGAGTGGTGGTGAAGGGGGTTGAGGCCTTGGGGAGGGGAGGGGAGGGGAGGGGAAGGGAGGGGAGGGGAGGGGGGGGGAGTCAGACAGGACCCAATAAACGAAGTCCACTGTAGTTCCTCACCTTTTCCCGCCCCTTATGTGTAGCCTTAATTAACAAATTATAGCAAAGAAATGGCGGTTAATGGGAAGGAGGTTTGATTTAACCGTGAGAAATATAAAGAGTGCACCTCCCCCCTTCGCTCATAATTTTTTTTTTTTTTTTTGAAAGCTGTGTTTGCGAAAGCTCTGTTCAAAGACACGCGTTGAGACCGATCAACAAAGTGGCTTTGCTTATCAAATAGCCTTTGCACGCTCTTCGAAAGCACCTTGCAGATCCGTCTCCTCTCTCCCTTCTTCATTCCTCTCCCCCCTCTCCTATCTCCTCTCTCCGTTTCCTCCTCTTCATTATCCTCTCTACTCTTCCCCTCCCCTCTCCTCTCCTCCCCTCCCCTCCCCTCTCCTCTCCTCTCTCCTCTCTCCCTCCTCTTCTCCCCTCTCCTCTCCTCCTCTCCCCTCCCCTCTCCTCTCCTCCCCTACCCTGTCCTCTCCTCTCTCCCCTCCTCTTCTCCCCTCTCCTCTCCTCCTCAAACACCCACAAACTAACCTTCCTCAACCTCTCCCATGTTGCATGTGCTTGAAGAACTTTGAAATTGGTTTCTTGGAATTTCGAGATTTCCGAGCCTTCCTTTCTTCACTTATCCCCCCTCCCCCTCAAAGAATATATTCTTAAGAAGGCCTTCCTCCCACCCTCAAGGCATTCTTTCTACCTCTTTCTTTCTTCTCTTGTTCCTCCCCCATCCATCCCTCCTCCGTTATCCTTCCTATCTCCGTCTCCCCTCTTCCTCTCCTACCATCCTTTCTATCACCACCTTCCCCCACTACCTCTCTCCTCTTTTCCATCTCCTACTCCCTTTGTCTCACCGCACTCCTTTCTTTTTTTCCCCTTTCCCTCTCCCTCTCCCCTCTTTTCCTCTCCCTCTCCCCTCCCTTCTCTCTCTTCCCTTTCCCCCTCCCCTCTTTTCTCTCTCTCCCCCTCCCCTTTTCCCTCCCTTCCTCTCCCTCCTCTTCCCCTCCCCCTCCCCTCTTTTCCCCTCTCCCCTTCCAACCCCTCTTCCTTGCACTCCCCGCTAAGAGTTCATTCACACAAATGCCGAGTGCGTTTGTCGGAAAGGTTAATAACATAGTAACAAAAAGATTAGTACAACGTGACCCCATTTTAATTCAGGAAGGTCGAACGCACCATGTTGTGACAACCGGACTACGCCATTTTATTTTTTCTATATGATGCAACTACGCACAACAATCGGAGAAAAATTAGCAGAAAGAGACTATTAGAATATATACTTTTTTCTAATATTATTGTCCTTCGTGTCGTTATCATTATGTTTATCATTATTAGTACTATTCTTATTGTCTCTTTTGTCACTGCCGCATTCATGAATATTATAATCGTTATCATTACTACCATTCTTATTATCACCATCCTCATTATAATTATCATTATGATCATTCGTTATCGTTATCGTCATTACTAATAGTAATAGAGGATACATTACAATCAAAATTGTTATTGTTCGGAACAGCAACCACGTAATAAACAAAAACAACAAAACAACGAAACAAAACAAGAGAACAAAAGTAGGTAATTAATAGCCTATATTTTCTCTCTCTTACTCACCTCTTTCTGTTAATAAATAAACAATCAAGTAACAAAACAGTCTTGTTTATTAAGGAATACCATTATCTCGGCTTCCAAGCCATGTTGCAACAAAAGGATTGCATGCAAGGAGTGTGCAACAGCATCGGTGTGTAGGGGACGATGTTGCAAGCGCTCTTAATAGAAAAAAATTGAAAGAATGAAAGAAAGAAGCAAGCAAGCAAATATTCGCATAAACAGTGCAATGAAATACACTTACGTTTATTTGTATACATACATGCAGGAGCGCAGAGAGAGGGAGAGAGAGTGGGAGAGAAAGATATATATATATATATATATATATATATATATATATATATATATATATATATATATATATATATATATATATATATTATAAACACACAACAAAAACACACACACACACACACCACACACACACACACACACACACACACACACACACACACACACACACACACACACATATTATATATATATATATATTATATATATATATAATATATATATATATATTATATTATATATATATATTATATAATATATATATATATATATTATATATTAATATATATATATATACAAAATCTCCCCAAACGCAAAAAGTCCACTTTATCACAAACAAATACAATGCCAGTCCGACCGCTGCCACGGTTCCCCCAAACTGCCTTAAAGGTGGATAACAAGAGCCGGGTGGAGGAGGGGAAGGGGGGGGGGTGGAGTAGGTGGATGAAAGGGGGGAGGGGGTACTCTCCGCCGGTCACCTTTACGTTACCGACACGAGTGTTACCCGGGATTTGATGTGCATATATATGTGCATTTTAGGGATACAGTGCTGTGTTTTTTCTAGTTCTCTCTCTTTCACTCTCTCTCTCTCTCTCTTTCTCTCTCTCTATCCCCCTCTCTCTCTATCCCTCTTTCTTTCTCTCTCTCTCTCTCTTCTCTTTCCTCTCTCTCTTCTCTCTCTCTTCTCTCTCTCTCTCCTCTCCTCTCTCTTCTCTCTCTCTTCCCCTCCTTCCTCTCTCTCTTCTCTCTCCTCTTCCTCTCCTCTCTCATCTCTCTCTCTCTTACTCCTTCGTTACAGTCACATAATTATCATTCTGTCTATCTATGCTTGTTTATACCTTTAACTTATACACACTATATGCTGTTTTAATGTCATCATTATCCTAACTAACTATAAAAATATGAATATGAATGTGAATACATTTGTGCATATGCGAACGGTCGTATATATAGAGAGATGGAAGTATGCATTTACATATGCATGTATGGTATGGATGTATGCGTATAGGTATGTGTGTATGTAGATATGTAGTTCTCTTTCTCTTCTCTCTTTCTCTCATTCTTTCATTCTCGCATTTTTTTTCTCTCTCTCTCTCTCTCGCTCTCTCTCCTCTCTCTCCTCTCTCTCTCTCTCTCTCTCTCTCTCTCTCTCTCTCTCTCTCTCTCTCTCTCTCTCTCTCTCTCTCTTCTCACTCTAGCTCTTCTCTCTCTCTCTCTCTCTCTCTTCTCTCTTCTCTCTCTCTTCTCTCTCTCATCCCCACCATTTAAATTCCTCCCTCCCTTCCCTTATCTCCTTCCCTCCGTCCTCGCAGATGCATCACCCCTTTCACCCACCACCCACCACCCCCTCACGTCCCCCCCCCCCTACCCCTCCCCTCCACCCATCCTTCACCCCCGTCTTGTTCCCGCACATCCCACGCTCTACAGAGTATGAATAATAATGACTTCTGGTACTCACAAACTGGCGAGAGTAGAGGGCGGGAATGGCGGCGGGGGTGGCGAGGGAGGTGTGTGTGAGGGGGGGGGGCTGTGGGTTAGGCGCAAGGGGGGTGTATATATATAATATATATATATATATATATATATATATATATATATATATATATATATATATATATATCACACACAATATACATATAGACATATATACATACATACATACATGCATATATATATATATATATATATATATATATATATATATATATATATATATATATATATATAGAGAGAGAGAGAGAGAGAGAGAGAGAGAGAGAGAGAGAGAGAGAGAGAGAGAGGAGAGAGAGAGAGAGCGAGAGAGAGAGAGAGATGGACTAGATGGAGTGAATGTGCAGAGTAAACACCAACAGAACACACTTCCTGCTGTGGGTCGCGGCTCTGGCCACAGGAAGCGAAGGGAAGGTAGGGGAGACGGAGAGTAATTGAAAGAGAGAAATAGAGAGAGAGAGAGCAGGGAGAGATGGAGAGAATGAGGGAGGGAGAGAGGAGGGAGGGAAAAAAGAGAGAGGAGGAGGGAGGGAAGCAGAGAGAGAGAAAGAAAGAAAAGAAAGAAAGAAAGAAAGAAAGAGAGAATGAGAGAGAGAGAGAGAGAGAAAGAAAGAAAGAGAGAAAGAAAGAGAGAAAGAGAAAGAGAAAGAGAAAGAGAAAGAGAGAGATAGATAGAGAGAGAGAGGGAGAGATGGAGAGATGAGGGAGGGAGGGAGGGAGGGAGGGAGGGAGGGAGGTAAGGAGGGAGGGAAGCAGAGAGAGAGAAAGAAAGAAGAAGAAGAACAAGAAAAGAAGAAGAGAAGAGGAAAATAAGAGAGAGAGAGAAGAGAGAAGAGAGAAGAAGGAAAGAAAAAGAAGAAAGAGAGAGAAAGAGAAGAGAAAGAGAAGAAAGAGAGAAAGGAGAAAGAAGAAGAGGAGGAGAAAGGAGAGAAGAGAGGAAGAGAGGAAAGAAGAGAGGAGAGAAAGAGAAGAGAAAGAGAAAGGAAGTAAAGAAAGAAAAAGAAAGGAAAGAAAAGTAAAAAAAGAGGGAAGGAGAAGAGAGGAGAGGTGAGAAAAAGGAAAAGGAAGGAAGAGAAGAAAGGAGAGAAAGGAAGAAAAAGAGAAGGACAGAAGGAAAGAAGAGAGAGAGGAGAAGGGGGGAAAAGAAGAAAAGAGACAAAGAGAGAGAGAAGAGAAGAGAGAGAAAATAAGAGGAGAAAAGAGGAGAGGAGAAAAGAGGAGAGGAGAGAAGAATGAGAGAGAGAGAGAGAGAGAGAGAGAGAGGAGAGAGAAAATAAAACACAGAAGAGAGAAAGGTCGAGAGGGACTGAAATAAATTGCCCTGTGCACTATGACTGGTTCCTTCCCCTCGCCTCCACGCACGCACACACGCACGCACACAAGCACACATACCAGCACGCGTGTACATGCATATGCACCCGCACACTCTCGCGCTCTGTCTGTGTCTGTGTATGTCTGTCTCTGGCTCTGTCTGTCTGTCTATGTTTGTCTGAGTCTCTCTCTCTCTTTCTCTCTTTCTCTCTCTCTCTCTCTCTGTCTGTCTCCCTCTCTCTCTCTCTCTCTCTCTCTGTCCGACTCTCACTCTTTCCATCTCTTAAAGAAAGAACACGCGCGCACATACACGCACATGAAACACAGAGAACAAACAACCAACATGATCTATGCCTTTCGACCTCGCGCACAAACAAACATTTGGATCCACGCACACACTTCCTCAAACAAACACCGCACAAAAACTGCAATCTGAAAACTCCTCCAAGAGAAAGAGAGAGAGAGAGAGAGAGAGAGAGAGAGGATGAAGAGAGAGAGAGAGAGAGAGAGAGAGAGGAGAGAATGAGAGAGAGAGAGAGGGGAGAGAGACAGAGAGAGGGAGGAGAGAGAGAGAGAAAGGAGAGGAGAGAGAGGAGAGAGGAGAGAGGAGAGAGATGAGGAGAGGGAGGAGAGAGAGAGAGAGAGAGAGAGGAGAGGGAGAGGGAGAGGGAGAGGGAGAGGGAGAGGGAGAGAGAGAGAGAGTGAGTGAGTAGGCGAGAGAGAGAGAGGAGAGAGAGAGAGAGAGAGAGAGAGAGAGAAGAGGAAAGATGAAAGCGCGAGAGTGATAGACAGACAGGCAGACAAGTGGAGAGAAGGAGAGTGAGAGAAAAAGAGAGAAAGAAAGAAAGGGAGAACAGAAAAGGACAGAGAAGGGATGAGAGAAAGAGAGAGACCCACTAAGATACGAAGTTAAGACACAGGGTTGCTGATGACGTCATAAGCCTGAGCGTGAGTGTGACGTAATCCATATCAACATCTGGTGCACAAACTCGCGCCTGATAAGAGATGCAAGCTCCTTCTTTGCATTTGATCTCCCTTCCCGCTTGATATTGCAAAGTCCTATTAGTGTTGCAAAGTTTTGGTAATGTTGCAAAGTCAGTGCATTGTCAGCTGTTGCGGCTTCCTATGCAACGGGGGATAGGGTTGTGCATTTCGTGCCGTCATGAAACGCTGTTTGTAATACTCACCGAGAGAAGCAAGAGACACAGTGGGGCCGTGTGTGTGTGTGTGTGTGTGTGTGTGTGTGTGTGTGTGTGTGTGTGTGTGTGTGTGTGTGTGTGTGTGTGTGTGTGTGTGTAAAGCAGCTGGGGCTATGAAAGAGAGATGGAGAGAGAGAAAGGGGGGCCAGGACAGAAAGGAAGAGAGAGGAAGAGAGAGCAAGAGAGAGAGAGAGAGAGAGAAAGAGAGAGAGAGAGAGAGAGAGAGAGAGAGAGAAGAAAAACGGGGTATGAAAGCGAGAGTAGTAGACAGACACACAGACTGACAGAGAGAGACAGAGAGACACACAATAAAAATTAATAAACGAGAGAAAAGGCAAAAAAACACACCCTAGAAAACAAACAACCAAACATTTCTTCACACGCCACGCTCAGAATGCACATGGAAATCTGTCCAAAGTTTCCAGTGTACATGCACATCAAACCCCGGTGCACAGAGAACACGTCACTTGGCCCTTGCGGGGAGCGACAGCCACGTGAACATACTCTTCGCCTTTAATATCATATAGGGTAAAGGTTTCATCGGGACACGTTCTCCCAAATGACAAACGAAGGAGGGAGTTTGGTGGTTCAGGGATACAGAGAGAGGAAGAGAGAGGGAAGGAGGGTGGGTGGGATGGAGGGAGGGGGAGGGGAAGGAGGGAAGAGAGGGAAGGGAGGGGAGGGAGGGAGGGGGGAGGGGAGGGAGGGAGGGGAGGGAGGGAGGGAGGGAGGGAGTGAGTGAGAGAGAGAGAGAGAGAGTTGGGGGGTGGGGGAGGAGTTTAAGGTACATAAGATACAGTAATAAACAGATAGAAATGATTGCTGTCGTTATACACACACACACACACACACGCACACACGCAAACACACACACACACAAGCAAGTTTTAGAGTAATGGATCTGTTATGAGACAGATAGGCCTACATTATGAATCGATACAGAAAACAACAACATTATCACTGATCAACCATCGAGTTCATCCCCAAAGTTCCGCTTTTCAGCCAAGATGATGTTCTTCGAAGCGATTGTGTTGTAAGAGGGTTGGAGGCGTGCCCCCCCCTCACCCTCTCCCTCGACATCCCCCTTCTCCCTCTCCCCTCTTTCCTCTCAATCTGTTTTCCCCTCACCTCTTGTCATCTCCTTTTCCTAATTTCTTTTGCTATTTTCTCTACATTTCCCTCCTCTCATTTCTCCCTTTTCCTTTGCTCTCACACCTTTCTTTCTTTTCCTTTTTGTTATCTTATTCTCCTTCCCCTCTTCCCTCCTTTAACCTCACCTTCCCACTTTCTTCTTTCCCCTCGCCCCTTCCCCTCCTACCCATTTCCTATCACCCTTTCCCCTTCTTCCCATTTTCTCCCCCTCCCATTTACTCATTTCTCCTCCATTCGATCACTCATCCTTCCCCTTCCTCTCTCCCACTCACCTTTCCTCTCTCCCTCCCCTCACCGTTCCCCTCCCGTCTCCCTCTCCCCTTAAAACCTCCACACCCTCACCCTTCCCCTTTCATCTCCCCTCCCCCTCCCTCTCCCCTTACACCCCCACACCCCCCACTTTTCCCCTCCCCCTCCCCTCTTTCCCCCTCCCTCCCCAGGAGTCTCGTCACCGCGCTACTTAAAGACGAACCAAACACCCCTCGCTTTACCCCCGCCAGCCAGGCTTCTCGGTCTATCATTAATCACTAAATAGGCCTACTTCTCCCACTTTTCAGCTCCCTCTTTTATCCACTCCCCCTCCCTTCCCCCTCCTATTCTTCCTCGCCTCTCCCCGTCCCCTTTCTCTTCCTATTCTCCCTCCCTTCCCCTTCCCTTCTTATATTTTATCTCCTCTCCCCTCCCCTCTCTATTCTTCCTCGCCTCTCCTCTCCCCTCCCCTTCCCTTCTTCAACTTTATCTCTTATAATTCATTTCCTCTCCCCTTTCTTCTATATTTCCCCTCGAAGCCGTTTACATCCTGGTAGATTCGTAAGTATGTCCTTATACTGCCTTATACCCGTTCAAACCATCTGTTTTTTTTTTTAAAGTATACTCCCAAGATTTATTAAAACATCCTTATCTTCGTCACTGATACTCAGAACATAAACTTCCTTATCCCTAATACTCTGTACTGTATAATCATTCTCCTTTTCCTCATCACTCTTATTCTCTATTCCTCATCTTCCTTACTGATATATATATAGATCTATCCCTTCCTCATTTTTCCTCATCGTCACCTCATCCTCCCTTATCCCTCATCTTCCTTAGTTCTCCCCTCATTTCACCTCACAATTATCCAAATTTCACTCTTTTCTGCGATCGAAGTGAAAAAAAAGACACATACATGAATAATTAACCTTTCACATATATACAAAAAAGCGAAAAGAGAAAGAGGTAAATTCGGAGGGAGTTGATTATGTATAATGATTCATATTAGTGTGTCATTAATTAAAAATTAATCCCGGAGGAGGCAGACATAACGATCTCTGGGCCGTTAAAGTTTACGTACTAACGGCGTACATACGCACATACGTACAGGAGAATGAGGTTTACATATACGTATACAAGAATGAGGTCTACATACACAAACAAAAGCATGAGGTCTAAATATACGTACACACTGATGAAACCTACATACACATACAGGAGAATGATTTCTACATATACGTACACATTGATGAAATCTACATACACATACAAGGAAATGATGATTACATACACATGTCTACATAAACAAGCACAGTAATGAGGGTAACATGCATAAATATGAGGACTACGGACGCATACACAAGTAAATGAGGTGTGTGTACTCTTGACTAGAATGAGAGCTATAGATGGAATAGTTTTAGCTAAGAGTTCATAAAAAGGTCTTCAGATCTTTAAAGACATTGGTGATATCGCTAAATTGTGTTAAATTTTATCTTATTTTATTTTATTTTCATTTATTCTCTTATAAATTACTATCCTTGGAGATCAATACTGTATTTAGAGACTACATTTTGATAAATCATCTGTAAACAGGTAAACTTTACAATGACGAAGTCTATTAATAACATATTGACATTGTTTATTTTTATTATTATTATTATCATTATCATTTTTTTAAGAAAACCAATATAACAAAATACGTTAGCGACTACTTTTTATCGCATCTATAAAATTTTGCAATCACATATCCTCTAGCATAAAATAAATGAACACCTGGGACTCTACGAGCTGCATACAAAATAACTTTCATCATCAACAAAGTCTATGTAAATCCATATTAAAACCCCTGATTTGCATAAGCATATAAAAATATGT
>NC_051397.1:9458463-9460615 GCF_015228065.2 Penaeus monodon
CTGGAAGGGATAAGGGAGGGAGAAAGGAGGAAGGGAGGGTGAGAGTGGAAGGGGGCGGGGAGGGGGAGAGGGAGAAAAGGGGGAAAGGGGGGAGGAAGGTAATGGGAGGGGGAGAGGGAGAGGAAGAGGGGGTGTGGGAAGGGTGGAGGGGGAAAGGTTGGAACCAATTTATTTATCACTTTTAGGGAGAGGAAAGAGGGAAGAGGGGAGGGCGAAGAAAGAAAGAGAGAAAGAAAAAAATGAAAGAGAGAAAAAGAGAAGAGGAAAGGGGAAAAGAGAAACAAAAACTAAAAAAAAGGAAACAGAAGAGAGAGAGAGAGAGAGAGAGAGAGAGAGAGGAGAGAGGACAGATGAGGGAGAGAGAAGAGAGAAGACAGAAGAGAGAGAGAAGGAGAGAGAAGAGAGAGAGAGAGAGAGAGAGGGAGAAGAGAGAGAGAAGAGAGAGGAAGAAGAAGAGGGAAGAAGGGGATAGAGAGGAGAGCGAGAGAGAGAGAAGAGAGAGAGAGAGAGAGAGAGAGAGAGAGAGAAGGAGGAGAAGAGGAGGAGAGGAAGAGAGAGAGAGAGAGAGCGCACACACACAACCAAGATAATCAAGTCCAAGTATCGAGCAGAACCCCCTCCCCCCCCCCCCTCCTCTCAGACCATTTATCATATCTGTGATGAAGGAACACTAACCTCCCCCCCCCCTCCTCGTCCCCCTCTCCAACATCTTCTCCCCACCCCACACCCCCCACCAATTCCCCACCCCTCTCTTCGTTGCTTCCCCAACATCCTCCCCACCCATTTCCCTCCCCAACACTGCCCTCCTCCACCAATTCCCCTACCCCTTCTTTTCCCCTTTTCCCCCCCCCTCCCCTCCCCACATCCCCCAACCCTTCCCCCCCCTTTTTTCCCCCAAAAAGGCACCCCACCAAAAACCCCCAACACCCCCCCACCCCTTTTTTTCCCCCAAAAACCCCCCCCCCGCCCCAACCCCCCCCTTTTCCCCCCCAAACCCCTCTTTTCCCCCCAAAACCCCCCTTTTTTTTCCCCAAACCCCCCCTCTTTCCTCCCCCCCCAAAACCCCCCTCTTTTCCTTCCCCAACACCCCCCTCCTTTTTCCCCCCCCCCTTTCCCCTTTTTTCCCCCACCCCCAACAGCTCCCCTTCCCCCCCCATCTAAAACACCACAACGCTAAGACCGGGATAAAGTACCAGGTACCAGGTACTAGGATGGAGAAAAGGGGGGGGGGGGGGGGGGGGGGGGGGGAGGGGGAAGGGGGAAAAACATACGAATGAAAATTAAAGAAAACGATATACGAAAAAAAACGATATTAAAGAAAAGCGAAAAAAAAAAAAAAAACGAAACAAAAAGAAAAGAAAAACAAGAATTGGATAAACGAAAAAAAGAGAAAATTAGGTACCGGATAGTCAAAAGGGGGTGGGGGGAGGGGACAAAAAAAAAAAAAGAAAAAAAAAAGAAAAAAGAAAAAATCAACCCTCCAAAATAGGAACAAAAAGAAAAAAGAAGAAGAAAAAAAGTAAAACAAAAAAACGAAAAAACTAAAATAAAACAAGTAAAAAAAAAAACAAAACTAAAAAAAAACAAACAAACGAGAGAATAAAAAATAAACAAACCAGAAAATAATAAATAATAAACTATAGAACAATGGATAAATACATGAGAACAATAAAACAACCAAACGAGAACAATAAACAAAACAAACACAAGAAAAAAAAAAAAAAAACACGAAAACAATAAACAAAACAAACAAGAAAACAATAACTAAACAAACGAAAAAAAAGCGTTAAAAATCGAATACTTAGAGGCGACTAGCGATCTGAACCAGCAAGGGGCCCCCTCCGCAGGGAAAAGAGGGGTTAGAGAAGCGAACAGAAGTCCATGGTTTTCCTTTGTCCCCCCCGGATGACAAGATTAATGGGTTACCTGATCCAAACTAATGGACGTACAGATACCAAAAAGGGGAAACGGACTCACCGGGGGGTTTTTGGGGTCCGGGGGGGGGGGGGGGGGGTTTGGGGTGTGGGGTGGGGGGTGGGTTTGGGGTGTGTGTGTGTGTGTGTGTGTGGTTTTTGTTTGGTTTTGTGTGTTTTTTTGTGTGTGTTTTGTTTTGGGGGGGGGTTTTTTTTGTGGTGTTTTTTGTGTGGGGTTT
>NC_051397.1:9468146-9470932 GCF_015228065.2 Penaeus monodon
GATTACAGTCAAGGGGAGAAATCGTTTAAACGCTATAAGGGGTGCCCACGACCCTTTTGGGGCGTGGTGTGTGTGTTGTGTGTGTGTGTGTGTGTGTGTGTGTGTGTTGGTGTGTGGTGTGTGTGTGTGTTTGTGGTTGTTGGGTGTGTGTGTTGGTTTGTGGGTGTGTGTGTGTGTGTGTGTGGGGATGTGTGGGTGTGTGTTTTTGTGGTGTGTGTTGGGGTTTTGGGGTTGGTGTGTGGCAACACACACATTAAAACACAGCAACAACCACCACCCGATATATTATATATATATATATATATATATTAATAATTTAATATTATAAAATATATATATATATATATATTAAAATTATATATATACAATATTTATGTTATGTATATTATATTTGTTATATATATATATATATAATTTTTTATTTATTATATATATTTATATGATTAAATTTTTTGTATATTTTTTATATTTATGTTTTATTTTACACACACCACCATATTCTATTTTGAAACGAAAAGGGGAAAAAGGCTTCTAAAAAGGGAAACGGGGAAAACGAAATTTAAAATTTTTCCCTAATGGGAAAAATTTCAGGAAAATGAAAGAAAAAATTAATAGAAAAAAAAAAAACGTGGAATATCTTTATTATCCCTTTTTGTTTTTTTTTTTGTTTGTTTGTTTGTTTTTCGTAAATTCCTTTTTATCATCAAAACTAAATCTTTTACTCTCTTTTTTTTTTTTAATCCTTTTCAGTTTTTTCTTCAATTTTTTTTTTTTCTCTGTCCTTCCTTCATTTCCCCTTTTCGTTCCTTGCCTCTTTCTCCTTTTGCTTTTCTATTTTTTCACATTCTTTCTTTTTTCAGTTTCTTTCTTTTTTTAGTTTTTTTTTTCTCTCCTTTTTTTCTCTTTTTTTAAAATTCTTTTTTTCGTCTCATTTCCTTCATACCTTTTTATTCTACCATCTTCCTGTTTTCCCCAGATTCGTTTTTTTTCATCTTTTCTCTTCCATTCTTCCTTTTCTCCCTTTTTTTTTTTTTTTCTTTCCCCCTCCTTGCCCTAAAAAAAATATCTTCATCTTCATCATCATCTTTTCCTCTTCTTTTTTCCCTCATCCCCATCATCTTCATCTTTATCTTTATTCATCATCTTCTTTTTCATCATCACTTTTCTCTTCTTCTTCATCATCATCCATCTTCATCTTCTCTTCATCTTTTATCCTTTTTTCTTCATCTCATCTTTTTCATTTTTTCCATCATCATCATCATCATCTTTATCTTCACTTCATCTTCAACATCATCCACCATCATCATCATCATCATCATACATCTCACCATCTCATCCCCTCTCACCATTTATCATCATCTCTCATCTCTTCATCTCTCATCATCATATACCATCATCCCATCATCTCATCTCACCATCTCATCTTCATCTCCACATCATCACCATCACATCATCATCACCATCTCATCATCATCACCCTCTCATCATATCTCACATACCACTCATCTCATCACCATCATCTCATCATCACCATCACACCATCACATCATCAAAACCCTCATCTCTCACACCTCATCATCATCATCTCTCTCACCATATCACATCATCACACCATCATCCCAATCATCATCATCTCATCTCATCATCATATCACATCATCACCACCATCTCATCTCATCATACCCATCATATCTTCATCACTCTACACATCACCATCATCATCATCACACATCACCATCACACTTTATCTCTCACATCACCATCTCACCATCATCATCACACCCCTATCTCATCATCACCCTCTCTCCCATCATCACTCTCACCATCCATCATCATCACCATCTCATCATCATCATCTCATCACCACCTCATCATTCACCTCATCATCATCATCCTCATCACCATCACATCATCACCATATCATCATCATATCATCATCATCATCCCATCATCTCATCTCTATCATCACCATCATCATCAAACCCTCATCATCATCATCTCATCATCATCTCACCCCCTCACCCCTCATCTCACCATCATCATCATTTTCACATCATCATCACCCTTCCTTCTCCAATCCGCTCCTCCCTCCCCCTCATTCTCCTCCTTTCCCCCCCCCCCACCTCCCCCTCCCCTCCCCTCCCAACCTCCTCCCCCCCTCCCCCCCCCCCCCCCCCCCCCCCCCTTCCCCTTCTCCCCCCTCCCCCCTTTCTCCTCCCCCCCTTCCCCCCCCATCCCCCCCCCCAACCCCCTCGAAATGCCGGGAGAGCCCTGCCCCCTCCCCCACCCTTCTCCCCCCTCCCCCCCCCCTCCCCTCCTCCTCCCCCCCTCCTCCCCCCCTCCTATCCTCCCCCCCCCTCCGTCTTTCCCCCTCCTTCCCTCCTCCCTCCTCCTCCCCTCCTTCTACCCCCCTTCCTACCCCTCCCCCCTCCTCCAAACCCCCCCCTCCTCCTTCACCCCTCCTCCTTCCCTCCTTCTACCCTCTTTCCCAACCCCTCCCCTCCTCCTCCCACCCCCCCTCCCCCCCTCCTACCCCCCCTCCTCCCTCCTTCCCCCTCTTTTTTACCCCTCCTCCTCCCCCTACCCCTCTTCCCCCCTCCCCCCCCCCCCTAGCCCCCCTCCTTCCCTCCCATGCCAGGGTGAGCGAAAAGGGGGGGGGGGGTGGGGGGGGGCGGCTCCCACCGGCGTGGAGCAGCGTAACCCGGCTGGCCAGTTTTTTTGATTCACTTTGGAATGCGGCCGGGGGAAACCCCCCCCCCAACCCTTCCCCCCCCCCCTCCTCCCCC
>NC_051397.1:9478532-9481032 GCF_015228065.2 Penaeus monodon
CTTGCCTCTTTTCGCAGGTTTTTTTTGTTTTTTTTTTTTTTTTTGTCTTCTTTTTTTTTTTTCTATAGATTATAGCGTTTTTTTTTTTTTTCGTTTTTTTCTTTCTTCTTTTTTTGGCCCCTTGGTTTTTAAATAGATTTGGGACCCTTGTCAAGTCTGCTTTTATTTTGGGGTTTTTTTTTTTCTCCTTCTGTCCCTCTATTTTCCTCCCCCACTCAGCTCTCTCTCTCTCTGATTTTTTTTTGCCCCCGCCCCCCCTCCCCCTTTTCTCCCCCTCCTCTTTTCTCCTCTCCCCTTTTTCTCTCTTTCCCTCTCTTTTTTCTCTCTCTTTTACTTTTTTCTCTCTCTTTCACTCTTCTCTCTCTTCCCCCTCTCTTCCTCCTTTTCTCTTTTCTCTCTCCCCTCTCTCCCCTCTCTCTCTCCCCCCTCCCCCTTTTCTGCTCTTCTCTTTTTCCCTTTTTTTCCCATGTCACACCCCCAAACCCTCCTCGAAAATTTGCCCGTTTTGTTTTCCGGGTTTCCCTTCCCTTCCCCCACCCAGCCGGGCCCAATGTGGCCCCAACCATTTTCCGGGCCCCCCACCCCCCCCTTTCCCCCCCCCCCTCCCCCATAAAAACCCCCAAACCTTTATCTCCTTCCCCCTCCCCCAGCTCCTTTGGCCCCCGTCCATCATCCTTTTTGTTTTTCCCCTTTCCCCTTTTTTCCCTTTTCCCTCTCTCTCTCCTTCCTCTTTTCCCCCCCTCTCTCTCTCCTTTTCTCTCTCCCCCTCTTCTTCCCCTCCTCTTTGTCTCTCTCCTCCTCTCTCTCTCCCCCTCTCCCCCTCTCTCCCCCTCCCCCTCTCTTTCTCTCTTCTCTCCTTTTCTCTCTTTTTCTCTTTTCCCCCCTCCCTCTCTTTTCTCTCCCCTCTCTCTCTTTTCTCTCTCTCTCTTTCTTTTTTTTCTTTCTCTTCTCTCTCTCTCTTCCTTTTCTCCCCCTTTTCTCCCCTCTCTCTCTTCCCCTTTTCCCCCTCTTTTTCCCCTCTCCCCTTTTCTCTTTTCCTCCTCTTTTTCTTTTTTTTTTCTCTCTCTCTTTTTTCTTTCTTTTTTCTCTCTCTCCCCCTTTCTTTCTCTCTCTCTTCTTTTTTTCTTCTTTTTTTCTTTCCCCCTTTTCTCTCTCTTTCCCCCCTCTCCCCCCTTTCCTCTTCCCCCCTCCCCTCTCCCCCCCTCTTTTCTTTCCTCTCCCCCTCTCTCCCCTTTTTCCCTCTCTCCTCTCTCCTCCCCTCTCCTCTTCCCTTTTTTCCTTCCCCTCTCTCCTAAATTTTCCTTTTCTCTCCCCCTATTTTTCTCTCTTTTCCCCCTCTCTCCCCTCTCTCTTCTCTCCCCCTTTTCCCCCTCTCTCTCTCCCCCTCTCTCCCCCTCCCCTCCCCCCTCTCTCTCCCCTTTTTTCTTTTCTCTTTTACTCCCCCCTCTCTCTTTTTTCTATTTCTCCACTTCCTCTCTCCCTTTTTTTTCTCTCACCCCCTCCTCTTTCCTTTCCCCCTCATCCTCCTTGTCTCTCTCTCTCTTCTCTCTCTCTCCCTTTTTTTCCTCTCTCCTCTTTTCTCTCTCTTCCCCTCTTCCCCTTTTTCCCCCCTCTCCCTCTCTCTCTCTCTTCCCCCTCTCCCTCCCTCTCTCTCCTTTTCCTTTAAAAACTCTTTTCTTTTCCCTTTTCTCCCCCTCTCTCCTCTCTCTCCCTCTTTTCCCCTCTCTCTCCCCCTTCCTCTCTCTCTCTCCCTTTCTCTTCCTCCTCTCCTTCCTTTTTCCTCCCCTCTCCCCCCCTCTCTCTCCCCTCTTTTCAAAAACTTTTTCCTCTCTTTTTCTCTCTCCTCCCTCTTTTCCTCATATAAAGTGCGCACTTTGGGACTTAAAATGCATCTTTACCCTTTCCCTCTCGAAAACTCTCTATTCTCTTTTTCCCTGCCTCTCCCCCCTCCGTCTCCCCTCCCCCCTTTTCCTCCTCTGTCCTTCCCCCTACGTACAACCTACGACCCACCTCTCGCGGTATTTCGAAGTGGGGCGTCCCCCTTACCCGGGCGACTTTTGGGGGGGGGAAATAAAGGGGGGGGAAAAAAGGTGGGGGAAATTTTTACTCTTTAAACGCCCCCTAATCGTTTGGGAAGCCCAACCCAGTCGTGCCTGACGGATAAACTGCTTGACATGAGATAAAGCTGTCACCTGTCAAATCACCTTTTAAAGGTTGTCCCATTTGGCAGGCGAGGTGTGGGTTCGGGGCCGGTCAGGGGGTGATGCGTCGTGGGAGGGGAGGAGGGGGGGGAGGAGGGAGGAGGGGGGGAGAGGGAGGGGGAGGGAAGAGCCGGTCAAGGGGTGATGCGTCTTGGGAGGGGATGGGGGAGGAGAGGGAGAGGGGGAGGGAGGGGGGAGGGGGAGGGAGGGGGGAGGGGGAGGGAAGCCGGTCAAGGGGTGATGCGTCGTGGGAGGGGGAGAGGGAGAGGGAGGGGGAAGGGGGGAAGAGCAGGCCAAGG
>NC_051397.1:9482166-9484666 GCF_015228065.2 Penaeus monodon
AGAGAGGGGGAGAGAGAAAAAGGAGAGGGGAGGCGAGAGAGAAAAAGAGGGAGAGAGAGAAAAGGGAAAAGAGAGAGGGGGGGAAAAAAAAAGGGGGAACTTTTAACTGCATGCGGCACGTTTTTTGAATCTTAATAAGACGAACCGCGTCCAGACTTGGCCCGCACCGCCTCACTCTGCTTATACCTTTATTCTTCTTCGTCTTTCTTCCTTCCATCATCAACCTTCTTTCTTCCTAGACTTGAATATAAATCCAACGATCTTAGCCCCACCTCCCACCCCCCCCAAAAAAAAAAGATCTCAATGATGATTAATCTAATCAATTTAATTAAGTCTCCTACCTTTAAGGAACAAATCTCGAAAATTTTTTCCCCCCGAAAACCAACATCGAGACCCCACCACCCCGGCCGTCACGGAATGTGTCAATTGAGGGCAATTGTTTGAAAATCAGGACGCAGACCCCCCCGCCCGCCGAGGTATAACAGGCGAGGTGGGGGGGAGGGGAGGGGGGTGTAGCCTTGGTGCACAGCGGGACACTACTGGCTCAACTTGCAGTACACCACTTACTCTCCACCGTCCACGCTCTACCTACACCGCTATCACCACTTACTCCAGGTTTATACCGGTATACCACTTGCTATACTCGTACCACTATCGCCATTTGCCTAGCATGCCTGTTCTATACTTCCACCATCGTTGCTTGCACTGCCGTCTTCACTCGCTCCAGGTTCATACCGGTAAACCACTCACTTCACTTGTATATTTTAAAAATTTTTTTTCCCCTTTGGTGTAGTTGCATGTATTCCACATTGCTGGTCTCAGTACCACTATCACCCCCTCTAAGACCCCAGAACCACTTGCTCACCTGAACACATCACCACTGGTACTATACGCAGTTTTATATTCCCCCACCCCCCGTTATGCACGTGATCATATTTGGCCCCCATACCTACACTAGCATAGTACTCACTGCACCTGTAGCGATTTCATCACTTATTCTGTGGTAATATCAGCATACCACTTATTTAATCTTCATCAGCAACTTGCTGGTAGACGATCATCACTCTACGTGTATCTTTAACACCACTTATTCAATCTAAGTTAACATCTGTACAACACTGATTCAACTTCCATATTCACCACTTATTCCCTCTCAGTGAAACCAGTACAGCACTTACTCATCGCCCAACCATTACATTACAAATATCAAGAACATTTTACCCACCATCGTCTCTCTACCTGTCCCCCTTTCACCACTCATTCACACTCCACTCACACTAGGACACCACTTCTCAGCCTCCACTTTCACCACTTACTGTCAACTAACACCAAGGCACCAAATCCTTAACCTCCACTACCAACTCCCCCACCACCACACCACCACCTCCCCCTCCTGCACCACACCACCACCTCCCCCTCCACCACCACACCCCCACTCCCCTCAACCACTATCCTCCCCCCACCATATTCATCGCTCCTTCTGCACCTGTGCCGCTATCTCCAAACACGGCGTTAGGGACCAAACATCGCCTATCGCAGCTATAAAGGTCGCTATCTGCATTAACTCGGAGGTCCTTGTGACAAATGTAGAAAAGGGGGCCCCAGGTAACCCCCGGGAGAAGAAAAAGAGAAAAAAACCTTTAATTTGCCCCCTTGTTCTGCGATGGCATGAGGCTTTTTATCCATGCCTTCTCTACTGCATTACCCCACTCTTGCGCAAATGGCTCGGCCACGCAGAAACCCCCCGGCGGAGGGGGCCCCCCACGAAGCCGCTTTTCCCCCTTTCTGCCAACATTATGATATCTGCCACCACTTTTGCCACCGCCCGCCGTCGCTCCGGCCCGACCTTACGGCGGGCCCGCGCGTCTGCACTTGCTGATTTTATGACTTGAACCCCCCGGACGACACCTGCGTAAATCCCTGGGAGAAAAGATAACGACGTCTTTTTATTACGCGTCTCGTCTTGTGTGTTTCTGAGGGTATTCCGAAAGGGCTCATAAGGCAGGGGATTCTTACAGCCGTGTCTTCCGTTCGATTTTCTCGATCTCGTGTTCTGTATCTTCCTTCTTCTTGAATGATGGTAAAGGTGTAGAAATGTTTTCCTTCTTCCTTTGTCTCTCCCATTTTCGACCCCCGAAAAAAGAAATAATACATTTGAATAGTGGCATTCCATCTCTCATTACATACTAAATTCGTCTCACCTGCCTCAGAGTGCGTGTGCTTGTCTCTTTGTTTATGTGCGCTTGAATTGCTCTGAATGGGTGTGAGTTATTCAGCGAACACAAGGGTATTTCTGAGCCTGTGCGTTTCACAGTCCGCACGGGTGGGATATGTATGTGCGCGGACAGTAGGGCCGTGCGGTCGCCTTTTCGAGCGCCTCCCGGCCAAAGAAGCGCGGCTCCAGCCCGCTCCCCCCAAGAGACATTCTGCCTTCTCTCGAGCCCTGGCCCTGCAGCGCGGGGTCTGCGGAGGGTCTGGCCCTACAACCGGCAAAAAATTC
>NC_051397.1:9504666-9507166 GCF_015228065.2 Penaeus monodon
ATTATTATTATCATTAATATTATCATCAGTATCATTACTGTAATCATCATTATTATTACCATTATTGTTATTATGATAATGAATGCAAATGATAAATATGGCGAACGACGATATATGACCAACGTAAGTTGATAAAAAAAAAATGAGAATACAGCAAAAAAAACAAAAAAAGGCAAACAACGGAGAAGAATTCAATAACAAGAAGTCGAAGAGGAAGACAAAAAAGAAAGAGAGAGAGAGAGAAAAGGACAACTTTAGCTCTTTACACTTATGGTGCGCGAGATGTCGGCCTCCTCGTCACCTCGTGTTGAAATGATGAACTTTGCCGCCAACTGTTACAATATGTGTATGATCTAGGGAATAAACACAGATGATACTTGGTTCTCAGGAAGGTTGGGCGCCAGGAAAGTGAATATCTATCAGGGTAAACAAAACCCTACGGGGATAAATTTCAGTTGCTTTCAGCTCGGATGAAAACAGACCAACGGCGCGGATTCGTTCGGACTCGATGTCGAAATTCTGCGTCTGGTTTGCATTTTCTTTGGAGTTCTCTTGTTTAAAAAAAAACATTTTGAAAAATATGTAATGCAATGGTACTGTTGTTGTTTTTTTTCCCCGATAGTTTTCGATCCACGATTCGTACTGGGTTTAGAGTATTCCGACTGTGTCATTGGTTCATGCGTTGCAGTACATACGTGACTGGAACCAACCAGTGAACCGGCAGCCCAGGGACCCCAAGCCTGATAATTATAAGGACTGCGGCCGCTATTAGCAAAGTGTGAAAAGCACGAGGGGGAACACTCATGGCACGGCAACCCTCCTTCCCACTCCCTGTCGCGAACTGACCGATAGTTCACTGCGGAAATGTAGGAAAAGAGAGGAAGAGACTGAGAAAGAAAGGAAAAAAAAGAAAAGAACTGGCAACCCCCCAGCAGCTGACTGATCCAAGAAGGTCATGGCTTCTTCCCCCTCCCCCCCCTCTCTCTTCCCTTCCCTGGCCTCCCATCGCCCCTCCCTCCCTCTCCCCCTCCCCAGGTCGTCACTATCCCCTCGCATACGACCTACTGTTGTGATCGTAACATGATGCACCGAATTCCCTGCTCCCTCCGACACCCGCAGCGGCACCTTCCGGGCCCTGGACACCTGCGGCAGGTGAGGCCGGGCGCAGCCGCTCACCGCCCGACGCCTCTATGGATGTCGACACCAATTCAGAGACAATAGGCCGTTTTTTTTATTCCTTCGTGAAAGCAAAGAGCAAAGATTTTTTTTTTTTGAGGGTTGTTTCTATTTCTTTAGTGTGTGTATGTTATTTTTTTTCATTATTGAGAAGAATGTTGAAATTTTATGATAGTCTGCGTAATAAAATGGCGGGGAAATTTTAAGGGTGCTTCATTTCAATTTATATTTCCTAGAAGAGATATAACGGATATCAACTATAAACCTTACTGGTAAACCGGAATTAAAAACGGATGAAACGGCAAACCGATCACTTTTCGTTAGATATAAATTACGTATAATTACAGTTCCCGTATTTTTATCATGTTTCTGACATGTTGATGTTATCAGGGTGTTTATTTGTTTTTACTTTAGATTCGCCTTTCATTGCTGTGCATTGCCACGGACGGAGGAGATTCATATTTGCCAGCGGACTGATGTTATTAACAACGTGTTTTTAACCGGTCAACTTAGTTTTGAAAAGTACTGGAAATATATTTGAGCCACAGTTTCACTCTTAATTTTCCGCTGTCATCAGGGGGTAAAGAGATTTGCATGTGATTAGAAGTAAAAGACGTCCAGAAAGGTAAATAAATGCGTTTCCTCGCAGCCATCAGGTTGCAATATATATACATATTATATATATATATATATATATATATATATATATATATATATATATATATTGTGTGTGTGTATGTGATGTGTAGTGTGTGTGTATGTGTGTGTTGTGTGTGTGTGGGGTGTGTGTGGTGTGTGTGTGTGTGTGTGGTGTGTGTGTGTGTGTGTGTGTGTGTGTGTGTGATGTGTGTGTGTGGTGTGTGTGTGTGTGTGAGATGTATATGCCAAAGTGTGTAGATATTAATTTCTTGTTCTCTGAAGCAGAAGTAACTTTGGACTGATAATGTGACTGGTTAGGTTCATAATATACTTTTTGAATCGGGGCAAAATTTCTTCCTCTAATATGAACAATAAACCTTATTTTATATTTGAATATCTCTTTTGATAAATTCATATCCGTTGATTTTTTTTGATAACGATCTATACTGCTACGATATGCAGGTTTAACCCTACGTATATAAGTGGTTCACGATATATAAAAAATAATGCGAAGTGATACAATACTCAAAATAATACAACAAGTATATGTTAGATATTGAACCAGGCCTAGAAAACGTGGAAATTCTATCCATCTATCTATTCAATATGTGACTCTTTTCCTTCTCTTCCTTTTTTTCTTTACTCTTGTATATATATATATATATATATATATATATATATATAT
>NC_051397.1:9527166-9532991 GCF_015228065.2 Penaeus monodon
AACTCTTCTCTTCTCTCTCTCTCTCCTCTCTCCTCCTCTTCCCCCTTCTCTCTCTCTTTTCTTTTAAAAATAATATAAAGATATAAAAATTTAATATTATATTTTTTTTTTTTTTTTTTGGGTGTAGTATATATAAAAAAAAAAAAAGAAAAAAAAAAAACCCCAAAAAAACCCCAAAAAAAAAAAAAAAAATTATAATATAATATATTTTTTTTTTTTTTTTTTATTGTAGGGTTTGGTGTGTGTGTTATTTTATATATATAATTTTAGGATTTTGACACACTTCCCAAACCAATCCCAACCCCCTTCTAAAACCCTTTCCAAACCCCAATCCCCCATCCCCATTTCCCCCTAACCCCTTTCCACCAATCCCCTTTCAAAAAAATCCCTTTCCCACCAATCCCCCATCCCCCCCAAATAATCCCCTTTCCCAAAAAAACCCCCTTTTCCCCCCAAAAACCCCACCCCAAAAACCCCCCCACCTTCCCCCCCCCCCCAATAACCCCCCCCCCCTCCCCACCCACCCATTTTTCCCCCCCCCCCCACCCGACAAGCGGGCCCGAAAGGGCCCCCTTTAGGTTGGTTTTGGGACCGGGTGAAAAGTGACAAAACCAGCATTTTTGTGCAACGGGTGATTTTTCCCCCCGGGTGGGAAAAAAGGGAAAAACAGACGAAGGTAAGCGGCGGTTGTGAAAAAATACTATAAAAGATATTTTTTATTATTATTTTTTTGTTTATTATTACAAATTTTTTATTATTTATATTAAAAAAAATTTTTTTAATAAATAAAAAGGGAAAGAGGAGAAACCACCACCAATATCCCCCATTGGGGGGGGTTTTTTGTTTGGGGGAATTTTAATAAAGAATAATATATAAATAATAAATAATAAGATATTAAATATATATTCATAATATTTACTTTAAGGGCCAAAAAATTTTTGGATATTTTATATAATAAAAAAAATATAAATAAAACATACTCTATAAATTTTTAATTAATATAAAACCCAACAAACACAAATAAACATATATAAAATATATCACAAAACATATGATAAAAATATATATATAATAAAATTATAATATTTTAATAAAATATATAAAATTTTTTTTTTTTTTTTTTTTTGGGTGGGGGGTGTGTGTGTGTGTGTGTGTGTGGTGTTGTGTGTGGGTGGGGGTGGGGTTGTGTGTGTGCGTGGGGGGTTTTGTGGTGTTTATTTTTTTGATATACAACAACATAATACATCACACATACCACACAACATAATAAATTTTTAGTATATATATATATATATTATATTATATAAAATATAATATAATATATATTAAAATAAATAATATAAAAATTACACACACACAAACACACACCACAAAAGCAATTATATAATATAATATATATTATATATATATATATATATTATATATATTTTAAATAATAAATTTTTTTTTATAGTATTTTTTGTTTTTTTGGGGGTGTGTGTGTGGTGTTGTGGTGTGTGCACCCCCAAAACACCCCCAAAAAACCCAAACCACACACACACAAAAACCACACACAAACACACAAAAAAAAAAAAAAAAAAAAAAAAATTATTTGGTGGTGTTGGCCTATAGGGTAATTGTATTTCCTACATAAATCATATTCGCGACCGGACCCGCAATAGTTCGTTATAACGGTATCACGGATTCGAAAAAAAGTGCTCAGGCAGAAGCCGAAAAAGGGGAGAGATTTAAAAGAGAAAAAGGCAAACGAGGGGCAGGGCAGGGAAAACCCCGGGAAAAAAAAAACAAACCACCACACACACATACCAACACACACACACACAACACACACCACACACACACACAACACACACACACACACACACACACCACAAAAAAAAAAAAAAAAAAAAAAAAAAAAGAAAAAAAAAATAAAAAAAAAAAAAAAAAGAAAAAAAAAAAAAAAATAAAAAATAAAAATGAAAATTAATAAAAAAAAATAGAAAAAAAAAAAAAAATTAAAAAAAATAAAAAAATATAAAAAAAAAATAATATAAAAAATAAAAATATAATTAAAGATAAAATAAAATAAAAATAGATTAAAATAAATAAAAAAAAATAAATAATAATTTTTAAAAAAAAAAAATAATATTATAAAAATTTTAAAATTTTTAAATATAAAAATGGAATGAAATTTGGGGTTGGTGTGTGTGTGGTGGGTTTTTGGGGTGTGGTGTGTGGTGTGTGTGTTGGGGGTTGTGTGTGGGGGGTGTGGGGGGGTGTTGTTTTTTTTTTTTATATATTAAAAAAAATATATAATATATTAATAATTATAAAAAAAATATAAATAAATTAAATTATTAATATAATATAGACAACCACACACCCACACACATAAAATATGCCCCCACCCCCACACCACAACACACACAACACCCAAAACAACAAACACACATTTAATATTTATAAAATATAAATTTTAAAAATAAATAAAATAAAAAATTTTAAAAATAAAAAAAAATTATATTTTTGGTGGGTGTGTTGTGTAGTGGAAAGAATAGATAAATTAGCAAGTAGTATGCTCTTATGAAAAAATGAAGGTAAGATACCGTTTTAAAGGATTTTTTAAATAGTTTTTAAACCCCAAAAAACGCTCTTGGAAGCAGTTTAACAATTTTTTTAAGGGGCTTATTGCAGGTATAATTTTAACCCGGGGTCATCCACAATCATCCACAAATGTGAAAAGATAAAAAAGTAATTTCTGAAATCCTTGACCCCCAACAGGGATTCGGAATTTTCCGGATTTCACAACTTTATGAAAAAAAAAAAAAAAAAATATATTATATAATACAAAAAAAAAAAAAAAAAAAAAAAGAAAAGGGAAAATTCAAAAAAAAAAAAAAAAAAAAAAAATAAAAAAAAAAATAAAATAAAAAATTTTAAAAAAAAAAAAAAATAATAAATTAAATAAAATAGGGGGGGAAAAGATAAAGAAAAAAAATACAAAAAAAGTTAACAAAATAATGTTTTTGGGGGGGGGAAGATAAAAAAAAAAAAAAAAAAAAGAAAATATTAAAAATAAATAATAAAAAAAAAAAAAAAAAAAAATAAAAAAAAAAAAAAAAATAAAAAAAAAAAAAGAATAAAAAGATAAAAAATAAAAATATTTTAAAAATAATATAAAATATAATTTAATATTAAAAAAATAAATAATAATATATAAAATTAAAAAGTTTTGTGTGTGTGGGTGTTGTGGGTGGGTGTGGTTGGTGGGGGTGTGTGGGTGGGGTGGGGGTTTTTATATATATATAATAATAAAATATAAAATAATAAAAAAAAAAATAAGGAAATTTAAAAAAGTAATATATTTGAAAAAAAGGGGGGGGTTTTTGGGGTAATAATAAAAAAATTAAAAAAAAAAAAAAAAAAAAATAAAAATATATAATATCATATATATATTTATATTTGAATATATATATTTATATAAAATATAAATATATAATATTAGTATATAATAAAATTTTAAATATATTAAAATTTAAAAAAATTATATTATTTTTATATATAAAATATATTAATATAAGAATATATAAATTATATAAAATTTATAAAATTAGGGTTTTTATTATATATAAATAATATATATAAAATAATATTAATATATATAATTATATATTATATATGTGGTGTGTTTTTGTGTGGTGGGGGTGGGTGGGTTGTGTTTGGTGTGTGTGTGTGTGTGGGGTGTGTGTGTGTGTGGTTGTGGGTGGTGTTGGGTTTTTTTTTTTTTTTTTTTTGGGGGTTTTGGGGCTTAAAAAATTTAATTTTTTTATTTGTTTTTTAAAATTTTTTAAAAAATTCGTTTTTTTATTTTTAAATTTAAATTTTTGATTAGAATAATTATAATTTCGGATAAAAGATCCCCTATAAAATATTCCTATATTTGTATATAATAAAATAAATTTTTATAAAACAAGTGATAAAAATATTTAATAATTTAAAAAATTAAAGAAAGAAAGAAAGAAAAAATAGAGTATACTCGTTTTTAACGCAAAAACAAATTTCCATGCGCATTCATGGATCGCTTGTAAGGACAGTGCCAATTATCTGTTCCTTATAACCATCCCTCGATGAAAAACGTCATGCAATTAACATTTGCATCGACCTCATATCAACTTAGACACACATACAAACACACACACACACGCGCGCGCGCGCACGCACGCACGCACGCACACACACACGCACGCACACGCACACACACACACACACACATGTTCCAAGTATTACACAGACGAACGTTTCAAAGTCCTTGGCACAAGATTAAGTGAACATATACATAGGTATGCGATTGATTCTCGTACTTGCTTCATCCACTTGCGTGATGAGGACTCTCAGCTGATTTAGTTCACAAATCCTCAGATTCATGTGAAAAAAAATGTTGGAAATCTTTCTCATTAAAAAACTGCCTGATTCTAACACGAATTTGACCCTCCTTCCGAGACCTGATTCAGCGCTGGTGCCGACGGTCTTTGCCTCTATTATATATTCTTGTCAAAATTTACTTTATGTATGCATTTTGTTTTTGTTTTTCACCACGTCTGATTGGGAACTTATAACGAGTTCGAAACGTCACGTTTTTAAGTTATTACTACTGTGCTAGTGTTTATTTAAACCTTATAGTTATTGCTTCACCTGAGCTTATGGATTTCTTTTTATTAAATATTCAATAATCTCAAATAACTTGGATAGTTGGGTTCAACCAAAGCTAATCTACTTAATTTATGTATACTTTTGTCACTGTCAAACTTAGTGTGTACTGCCGAAACAACAAAGATTGCCAGGTCTGCTTATGATGAAAGTGATTCACTGTCGGGAATTAGTAATGAAATGCTACTTGCTTCAATAAAAGTTGGCGATATATACCTACATACATACTAATACATACTAATACCAAAGAAATGACTCTGGCACTGATGTATATACAACGGTGCTGGTGCAATTGCAGTGCCTATGACTCATGAGTGATTTGCCTGACCACTGCCACTGAGGAAATACCACTATTTAATGATCATAATATATACATGAATAAATAAATAATTATACATTCATATATGTATACATAAATACATCTATCTATCTATTTATCTATCTATCTATCTATCTATCTATCTATCTATCTATCTATCTATATATATATATATATATATATATATATATATATATATATATATATATATATATATATAGTATACATGAAAGAGTAATGCACATTATTGTTCAGCATACATTTACATGCACCTCAGCCCATAGACATAAACATACGCATACAATCGCATACATTACGCACACACGTCAACGCATCTCTCCCCCTCCATAAGAGACGAAAGCTTGCACCCGCCAGTCTGCACCTCATTTCTTGCGAACAACAAATTGCTTCATCTGTCTCCGTGGAACGAGGCGATTTCGACCCTGCGTCAAGGTAATTTAAGGGCCTATACATCTCCCCGAGGCAGATCTACCCTTTGCACGTTATAACTCCCCGAGAAATGACGTAGCTGCTAACTGCTTACGTCATCTTCATTCAGAGTTGCCGGTGGTTGGCTTGAGAGAATTGAAACGGTGGAGGGAATGAGGGAGAGAAGGAGAGAGAGGGTGAGGGCGAGGGTGAGGGAGGGAGGGGGAAGGGGAGGGAGGATGGGGAAGGGGAGGGAGGAGGGGGGAAGAAGGAGAGGGAGGGGATGTGAGAGGGGTGAGGGAGAAGTAGAAAACTGAGAGTGAGAGAGAGAGAGAGAGAGGAGAAGGAGAGAGAGAGAAGAGAGAGAGAGAGAGGGGGTGAGGGAGAA
>NC_051397.1:9545591-9548091 GCF_015228065.2 Penaeus monodon
GTAGCAACCTTGGAGTAAAAGCAAACAGCGGCATGGCCTTGGCAATGCCAACTCTGCGCACAGGACCAGGAACCTATGGCTGCATTCAAGGCTGTCCCGGAGGTTCATTCCCCTGTGCTTCCCCGAGAGAATATGTCACCTACGGACGTGAGGCATACCACCGTCCTGCCCCAATCTTTTCCTCGGGTTGAACATCTTACCTCTGCCTACTATTTTTCCCTATTTTCACTATTAACCCCCCCCCCAAAAAAAAAAAAAAAAAAAAATTTCCCAAAAAAACTCAAAAAAAAAAAAAAACAAACCCCCTTAAAACCTTCCCCAAAAGGGTAAGGTTAAACCGAAATAAAAAAAAACAAAAAAAAAAAATTTTTTTAAAAATTTAACCCAAAAAAATTTTATATAAAAACCCCCCAAAAAAGGAAAAAAATTAAAACCAAAAAAACAAAAAAAAAAAATCATGCCAAATTGAAAACGTTTTTGGGGGGGGCCCCTCTTCCGAAAAAACCCCTTTTTACGTTTTTTGCGGGCGGGTTTTAAAAACCTTTTTAAAAAAGAAGGGGGAAGTCGGGGGTTTTTGGTTGTGTAAAAAAACCAAATAAAAAAAAAAACCAAACCCCCAAACGAGCGGGCAGGGCCCCCCCGCCGGGCCCCCCCGCGCCGAAAAAAACCCCCCCACCAAAAACACCCCCAAAAAAAAAACCCCCAAAAAAAAACACACACCACACAAACCCCCACAAAAAAAACCCCACACAAACCACCACCACCACCACACCAAAAACCACCACCAAAAAAAAACCAAAACAGAAAAAACCAAACCCAAAAACCCAAAAAAACCCCCAAAAAAACCACCCCCACCAAAACCAAAAAAAACCCACAAAAAAAAATTTTTTGAGGGGAGGGAAAAACGAAAAGGGGAAGGGGGGGAAAAAGGAAAGGAAAAGGCAGGTGAGGGAAAGAGGGAAAGGGGGGCGAAAAAGAAGGGGGGAAAAAGGGGGATAAAAAGAAAAAAATAAAAATTTTTTCAGTTTATTAATTTATTTCTTTTTTAAGTTTTTTATATTTTTTGTTAATTAAAAAATTTCCCCCTTCTTAATTTCGCCCTAAGCTTTCCTTTTTTAGGTTTTTCGAAAGAAAGTAAACGAAAAAAGATCGAAAAAAATAAAAAAGGGAAAAAAACTTTCAAGGTAACTAATTCACCGATAAAACCCCCCGGGAGGGAAAAAAAAAAAAAACGGATTAACCAACAGAAAAAACAACCGAAATTTCCCCCGAAAGCTTAAAAAGCCTTTTTTTCCCCGGTTTTGGGGAAAATCCGGGGGAGTTTATTTAAATTCCCCATTTCGGCGATGTAAAAAAATCTTTTTTAATTTTTAAAAAAGGGTTTTAAAAAATGACCCAATGCCCCTTTTGGGAAACCCCCTCAACCCCCCCTCCTAACGAAAATTTTAAGGGCTAAGCTAAAAAGGGTCGTCTTTTCCAAATACTTGCACATAAGTTTTCTTGGGGGAAAAAAAGGGGGAAAAAAAGGGGGGGAAAAAAGAGGGAAAAAGGGGGGGGAAAGGGAAAAAAAAGGGGGGGGAATGATAAGGGAAGGGAAAAAAGGCACCCCCCCCCCCCCCCCACCCCCCCCCCCCCCCCCCCCCCCCCCTTATAATAAAAAAAAACAAAGAAAAAAACAAACAAACAAACAAACCAAAAAACACAAAACCCCACAAAAACAGGACCCGAAGACCACAGGGGAAAAATTTTTTTTTTAATTTGGGGGGGAAGAAAGAAAAGTTTTTTAAGGAAAACCGGAAAAAGGGTTTAAGGGAAAAGGGGGGAAGAAAGAAGGGGGGAAAAAAAGCAAAAAGGGGCGTAAAGAAAAATATAATAAACGTATGCTTTTTTTCATAAGGATTTGCCTTGAGAGAGAGAGAGAGAGAGAGAGAGAGAGAAGAGAGGAGGGAGGAGGAGAGGAAGGAGGAGGAGGGGAAAGAAGAGAGAAGGAAAGGATTAAAACCGGGCTCTTTTCTCTCTCTCTCTCCCCTTCTCTCTCCCCTTTCTCTTTCTCTCTTCTCTCCCTCTCTCTTCTCTCTCTCTCTCTCTCTCTCTCAGTGAATAAATAAATAAACAAATTGATAAATGATAAACAAATCATTTAACAAACAAACGCAGGTATGGGAGATCTGACGGACGTAACTTCTTGCGGTGATCTTAAAACAGCCGACTGGTACCCTGAAGACGTACAGTGAAAGTGAATGTGCTTTTATTTTTAAGTTATTGGCAGATGGAACGATAAGAACCTTCAACGTTTTCTTATTATTTCGGCTAATTTTTCATTTCCCTTGGTTAAAAAAATCATAGATTGACACTGGAATACTAGCGGTGGCGTACTAGCAATTGTAATTGGGGTGTTGACAGATTAATGAAATTCATTTGGGATGCTGTGAAGAGGGAAAAATATGAAAAAGGGAGGAGAGGGAGAGAAGAGAAAAAAGAGAGAGAAGGGGGAGGGGAG
>NC_051397.1:9564384-9566884 GCF_015228065.2 Penaeus monodon
GATGAAGTATTCTCATCATGTAAATCAAATTAAATTATGATTGTCATGGGTGTTTTTAGTGCTAAAGTTGGCTCAGAAAGAGACGGGAAGGCTGTTGGGCCGCGCGGTCTGGAATGAATGCGGAGATAGACTTATAGATTGGTGTAAGGAGAAAAATCTGGTCATCACAGATATCTGGTTTAATGTACACCCCAGACGACGATATACAGGGATTACTCCAGGTGATAGAACCAGAAACCAAATCAACTTTGTTATGATTAGTTCAAGATACTTAAACGCAATCAAAAACTCCGGGTGCAGACACAAATTCAGATCACAATCCAGTGATAATAAGATTTAAATTGTCCTTCGAAAAGTTGATGAAAGCGAAGATTGCCACCAGTTTTGAATTCAATACATTACATACCAACCAAGAGGTGCGAGTAAACGTTAAACAAGATTTTTTTTTTTTTTTATCTACCAGAAACTTCTAACAATGACAATATCCCAGAAGCAGCTGTTAAGGCAATCCCGACAGTAGAGAAGAAGCCCTCATCAGGCTGGTTCCACCTCAAAGACCTGCCACGAAAACGGCAAGTTTCAAAACAGAACATCGTGCAATATGAGCTAGTAAACAATCTTTACAAAAAGGAAACCCAAAGAAAAGTGGCTGCAGGAGAAATGTGAAGTTAAGAATCTTAGTTGTATTCCCAAAGAGATGTTCTAAAGGATAAGATAGATCATTGGTCAACGATCCCTTTTCTCCTAAAAATGCAATAGAATAACAGACAGCCACATTCTCCACGAGACCGAGAATGTCATCGTTGTGAAGAGTATGTTCAAGACCTTTTTGACGATGAACAAGAGCCAGAAGATCTAGTCCTGGAAGCTGTCTCATCTGGTCCACCAATTCTGAAGTCAGGAGTGCGCTGGTCCCTACAGAAAATCAAATCTAGAAAAGCTGCAGTTCCTGACAGCGTTTGCATCGAAATGCTCAGGGCCTTGGGAGAGAAAGGTATTGATCTCATCTAGAACTTCCTAAATTATATCCATGAAACAGGTGAGTTACTTAAAGAAATTATGAAATCAGTATATTCTTAAAACTCTACTGAAAATCAATTCTACAGAGGATCAGAAGACATATCCTACCCGCAATACCAGAGACTAGCAAAAGATGCATTCTCCAAACTCCGCAACATCCTAGCAGACCGCAAATTCTCAATGTACATAAAAATCGTTAAAACCTTTGCATGGTCGACTCTCCTATATGGACACTGATGGCTAAAACTCGGCGCATTATAGAGGCAACAGAAATGTTCTATCGCAGGATGTTAGAATTGATCCGAGTAAGGCAACTCAAATTCCATAAAAGTACATTAGAAAACCTTTGCCTAAGCGGTAAAATTCAAGGCAAGCTCGAGGTAGACCGAGAAAAACGTTCCTTGACAATTTCGAAATACAAACACTTTGATGTCTCTGAGACAATGTTCGACAACGTGAAACGTGGCGCCAAGTAATTCGTCAAACACCGCATCGGTGATGGCACAGAAAGAATATATATATATATATATATATATATATATATATATATATATATATATATATATAATATATATTATATATATATATATATATATTATATATATATATATTATATATATATATATATATATATGATATATATATATATATATTTATATATATATCTATATATATATAATATACTATATATATATATATATATTATATATATATGGTATTTGTATTGTCTTGCGTGTGGGTGTGGGGAGGTTGTGTGTATGTGTATGTTTGTTTATGTGTATACACACCACACACACACACACACACACACACACCACACACACACACAAATCATATATATATATATATATAATATATATATATATATATATATATATATATATATATATATATATATATATATAACAGATATATACAATAGTACACATAAATATATTTATGTATATATGTACATCACACACACCACCAACACACACATATATATATTGTATATAATATATATATATATATATTATATATATATATATATATATTATTCTATATATATATATATATATATATATATATATATATATAGCAAGCTCCTTCAGTCTCGAGAGACCATAGACTGCACGTGTAATTCGGTACTGAACATCGCTTTCTGTGGCTGACCAGTCCGATGTGGGCGTGTCAGCCCTTTCCACAGTACGGTCTTTTCTCCTCTGTCGCTTTTCCTCGGATTGGTGTCTGACTGTTGTTTCGAAACGGGAGGTCCATTCCTTCATGGTCTGCTTCTAGGAGTCCCTGTCAGCAGAGACAGCTTCCCAGGTGTGTAAACTAATGCCAAGGGCTTTCAGGTCTCGTTTGTACAGGTCTTTGGGCGCTTTTCTGCTGTGAGTTCCCCATACAGGTCTATTGGTACGCGCCCATCGTTCATGCGTACAGTGTATCCAAGCCATGGCATACGTCTGTGCTTGCGGGTGGTGTACATGCTGGGGAC
>NC_051397.1:9576884-9579384 GCF_015228065.2 Penaeus monodon
TACAACATAACTAGGTAGTTATAACTCAAAATAGGCCTACTTACGCTATGACTACATACTTCTACCTCAAAACAGGCGTACTTAAATCACGACAACTTACCTGTACAGCAAGACACTGCAAGCCTACTTACATCATGATTTCATACTTACACTTTAACGAACCGTAGCCCTAGTTGCAAGAATGACCTGCACTAACATGAGCCAGAATGACAAGTTCTATCGGCGTCCGTAACAGGAATCGGTATCGAGGAAGGGGGGAGGGCTGGGGGTGGGGGGTGCTGGGGGGGAAAGGGGTAGAGTGTGGGGGTGAGGGAAGGAGGTAAGGGATGTTTGTGGGGGAAGGGGGTAAGAGAGGAGGGAAATGGGAAGGGGAAGAGGGGGGGAAATGAGAAGGGGAAGAAGGGAGGGAAATGAGAAGGGGGAAGAGGAGAGGGAAATGGGAAGGGGGTGGGGGGGAGGAGGAAAGGGTTGTTGGGGTAATGGCCATCGGTTGGAGCAGAGGGGGAGGGGCAAGGGAAATGGGGGGGGGAGGGGAGGGAAGGTACTTGCTAGCAGCGTCATAAGGTGTCAAAATGAAGCTTCGCTATCTTGATTATTGACATGGAGAGGGGGGCGGGGAGGGTGAAGGAAGGAGAGGGGCTGGGTGGTAGGAGTAGAGGGGGGGGGTGTCGAAGTGGGGGTTGGATGGCGAAGAGAGAAGAGAGAGAGAGAGAGAGAGAGAGAGAGAGAGAGAGAGAGAGAGAGAGAGAGAGAGAGAGAAGAGAGAGAGAGAGAGAGAAAGAGAGAGAGAGAAATGCGTAAGAGGAACAAGGCATGGGGGAAGGATACACTGAAGAAACGGAAGAGAAGTAAGAGTAAGGGGAAGGTAAAGGTAAACGACAGAACATAGAAGAAAAAAAAAGGAAAATCAATAATAAAAAAAAAGAAAAGAAAAAATGAAAAATAACATAGATCATAGACAGATTCCCCTCCCCCCCACACTTCCCCACCTTTCCCCGCCTATCCCTACCCTTTTCCTACCCCTCCCCCTCCTTTCTTTACATACCCCCCATCAACCCCTTCCCCCCACCTGGCCCCCCCCTCCCCCCTCTCTTCTTTCCCCGTGACAGCTGAAGGCGGATGATCTGATGGCTATTATCAGTGACAGGCGTGGCAGACTGAATGACACTCAGATTGCACAAGGACGGGGAGAGGCTCAGATTCCGAAAAAAAAAAATTCTCTCTCTCACTCTCTCTCTCTCTCTCTCTTTTCTTTTTTTTTTCTTCTTTTTTTTTCATTTTTTTCTCTTTTTTCATTTTTTTCTCTCCATTTTTCACTTTTTTCTTCTCTCTTTTTTTTTCTCTCTCTCTCTTTTTTCTCTTTCAACACTTTTCCTCGTTTTTTTTCTCTCTCTCTCTATCCCTTTTTCTCTCTTACTGACTTTTTTTTTTCATTCTCTGTTTCCTTTCTTTCTTTTTCTTATTTCCTTGATTTATTCTTATTTCATAATCTCTGTTGGGGGAATGGAGAAACGAGAAAGATAAACACCGATAAGGAAGAATACAGATAATGAAAGAATATGCAATAAAAGAGATGAAAGCCGTTCATGTGCAATTTTGCAACATAAACAATAACGATATTTAAGGGATAAAACAACGCAATAAATATACAAAACAAGAAAAGAAAAGATAAATTTAAAATATACGCGACAGGCAATAAATATAGAGGACAGAAAGAAAATCAAAGAAAATAAATGAAAAAGCAAAACAAAGAAAACGAAAAGAAAAGAAAAGAGAAAATAAAATAAAAAGAAGGAAAATCAAAGCAAATAAGAGGAAAACCAAAGAAAAGAAAATCAGAGAAAATCAAATCAAAGAAAACCAAACATAAAAAAAACACAGAAAAGAAAAAGAAAATCAAAACAAATCCAAGAAACACAAAGAAAAAAAATCTAACAAAAAATCGAAGAAAAAACAAAGCAAAACAAAACAAAACAAAACAAATCAAAACCTTAAGAAAATCTAACAAAATAAAACAAAACAAACAAAACAAAAACAAATCAAAACCCTAAGAGAATCAAAACAAAACAAACACCAGCGAGCCACTCCGCGCCGCCATTCCGCTGGTGGTCAATAGCGATACGATCGGGACGGGAATCTCGGCGGAAGGAGAGGGAGAGCGGCAGTTCCTACGGTTTATTGAGGCGCCGAGAATCAATTTGGAAGGAGCGAGGGGGATTTGGCCGGGGGGGGGGGGGTTGAGGGGGGAGGGAGAGGGGGGGGAAGTGGGGGTCTTGAGGGGGAGGGGTGGGAGAGAGGGGGTCTTCAGGGGGAGGGATGGGAGAGAGGGGGGTCTTCAGGGGGAGGGGTGGGAGAGAGGGGGTCTTCAGGGGGAGGGGTGGGAGAGAGGGGGTCTTGAGGGGGGAGGGGTGGGAGAGAGGGGGGTCTTCAGGGGGAGGGGTGGGAGAGAGGGGGTCTTGATAGGGGGAGGGGGAGGGTTGTGGGAGAGAGGGGGTCTTTC
>NC_051397.1:9594384-9601884 GCF_015228065.2 Penaeus monodon
AAACAAAACAATAACGGAAAGAGAAAACCGCAAAGAAAAGAAAGGGAAGAGAAGAGAAAACGGAATAATTGGGGAAAAATAAAGCGGAAAGAGGAAAAGCGGGGGGCAATCGGGGATAAGAGGGGGAGAGAGAGAAGAGAGAGAGAGAGAGGAGAGAGTGAGAGAGAGAAAAGAGAGAGAGAGAGAGAGAGAGAGGTTGGGGGAGAGGCAAAACCAGAGAGAGAGAGAGAGAGAGAGAGAGAGAGAGATAACAAAACCATACGCAAATCAATTTTCAACAAAAAAAAAAACTCCCCCCTCCCTCCCCCCCCCCAAAAAAAAGGAAGATCTTCGTTACCGTTTCCATTGGCACCTGTAACGCCGAATGAAAATGGAAATCATATTAACCGCGAAAATATTATTTTAACCGAGCAGGAGGAGGGGGGGGAGGGGGAGAAAATTGGAATGTATCTGAGTTGTGACATATCTGGCAATCTGCTCATTTTCTGCCGGAATTCGTAATTATCTTTTCATTGTAACTGTTCAGTCTCCCCCCCCCCCCACACACACACACTCCCTTTCTCCCATCTCTTTCCCCCCTTCAAACGCTCTCCTCTCTCTCTCTATTTCTGTGTCTCTTTCTCTCTCTCTCTCTTACTGTCTCTGTCTCTCTCTCTCTCTCTTAGACTGTCTCTTTCACTCTTTCTGTCTCTCTCTCTCTCTGACTGTCTCTTTCACTCTTTCTGTCTCTCTCTCTCCCTCTCTGACTGTCTCTTTCTCTCTTTCTCCTCTCTCTCTTCTCTTCTTCTTCTATTTCGTCTCTCTATGCTCTCTTCTATCTATTTCATGCTGTATCTCTGTCTCGTATTTCTTCTTGTTATTGTATTCTTTTGCATGAGAAATCTTTGTATTCTGTATCATCAATATCTTTTTTGTATTTCTTTCCTTCATCCTATTCTTCTATATATCTTTAGTGTCCTTGTCTTTTTTTTATTTATCACTTCATTTATTCTCTCTTCGTTTGATTTTTAGTAACCTATCTCCTTCACTCTCCATCTATTGGCACCTTTCTCATTCCTCTTCGTTAATGAATCTTCGTCACGATTTCCCTTTGCACTCTCGTATTGTCACCTGATTATGCTCGTTGGGATCCTCTTAGCCTGTGATCCCTTGATGTGATCTCCTGATAACATATTTCAATTGCTTATTTAATTATCAGTATTTGGTTTCCTTCTTTAGATAGGTATTGTTTGATTCATTTATCTAAGGTATTGGTTTTTTATCATACTATTTTTCATGTATGATATTCAGCCGTTTTTCTTATTTTTTGTCTTCATATATTTTTCCATATGATATATGAAGTGTGTGGATCACTTCTTCTTATTATTTTTTATTTGACATTAGGAGATGGGATCACCCTCACCTCAGCACAGGTAGTGGGATCACCCTCACCTCAGCACAGGTAGTGGGATCACCCTCACCTCAGCACAGGTAGTGGGATCACCCTCACCTCAGCACAGGTAGTGGGATCACCCTCACCTCAGCACAGGTAGTGGGATCACCCTCACCTCAGCACAGGTAGTGGGATCACCCTCACCTCAGCACAGGTAGTGGGATCACCCTCACCTCAGCACAGGTAGTGGGATCACCCTCACCTCAGCACAGGTAGTGGGATCATCCTCACCTCAGCACAGGTAGTGGGATCATCCTCACTCAGCACAGGTAGTGGGATCACCCTCACCTCAGCACAGGTAGTGGGATCACCCTCACCTCAGCACAGGTAGTGGGATCACCCTCACCTCAACACAGGTAGTGGGATCACCCTCACCTCACCACAGGTAGTGGGATTCTTCACCCGTACACCTCCTCAGACAAGGTCAGTGGGATTACCCTCACCTCAGCACAGGTAGTGGGATCACCCTCACCTCAACACAGGTAGTGGGATCACCCTCACCCTCAACACAGGTAATGGGATCACCCTCACCCTCAGCACAGGTAGTGGGATCACTCTCACCTCAACACAAGTAGTGGGATCACCATCCCCCTAGCACAGGTAATGGGATCACCAACACCCTAGCACAGGTAGTGGGATCACCAAAACCCTTAGAAAAGATAGCGGTGTCAGCCTCGCTCTAGCACAGGTAGTGGGGTCACCTGAAAGACAACCAGACAAAACCACGATCACACGTACTAAGTAATGGGGCAACATAACAAGTGTTTTCATAAATTTCACAAACCATACTTACCCGGTACTCCTGGTGCATCTGCTGTCAGGTGCGGGTGCCAGCAATAACAGCAGGAGCAGCAGAACTCGTTCCCAGCAGGACGGAGAGGGGGTGGGGGGTGAGGAGTGGGGGGGGTGGCGGACCCGACCGCTAACTCGCCTCTGAAGTTGCTATAAATTATCAACTTTTGAATTTCAGGACCTGTAATGTTTTGCGCGAAAGTCGACGGGCTACCCGGGTTGTCCTTTTGTGCTGCGCTTGGCTACCTTCTCTTGTTGTTGTTTTATTATTATTATTATTAGTATTAGTATTATTGTTTTTTGTTTGTTTGTTTCAGGGGAATGCTTGTTCGGCTAATCTTGGTCTTGTATCGATTTTTTTTTTCCGTTCTTTCTTTCTTTCTTCCTGTCTGTTTGTTTGTCTGTCTGTTCGACTGCCTGTCTGTCTGTCTGTCTCTCCTCTCTCTCTCTCCTTCCCGCCCTCCCCCCCCTCTCTCTCCCTTGCTCCTCTCCCCCCCCTCTCTGTCTTTCTCCCCTCCCCCTCCTCTCTCTCTCTCTCTCTCTCTCTCTCTCTCTCTCTCTCTCTCTCTCTCTCTCTCTCTCTCTCTCTCTCTCTCTCTCTCTCTTTCTCTCTCTCTCTCTCTCTCCTTAAGATTATTAGCTTTCGGATCGAAAGAAGGAATCATGATTAGACTGACTGACAGTTTAAATGGCTAACTGCAACAACTGATTAATTGGTAAATCACTGTTTCCTTTCGGATTACCTATCAGTCGTTGCACGCCATGTAATTAAATTAACATTGTATATCCTAGTACAGTATCGTTAATTAGGAGAAAGTTGTCATCCGCACTGCATGAGAGCAGCTCGATGATTGGTCGGTCGTTGTTCAAATCGACCAATCAGCGCGAGCGTTGGATCGGGCAATGACAGCGGCAGAAAGTGACTCGGCAATTACGCCAAATTTCCTAACGACAAAACCCTTAAAATATAGACATTCCTCTCTCCCTTACATCGGCGGAGGCATGTAGTGCTATCCCTCCTCCCTTCTCCTTCTCGCCGGCGATAAAAAAAAAAAATGTACAAACCTATGAAAAAAAAAAGGTTGCTCGACCGCCATTCGCAAGCGATACATAAATGCTAAGGCTGACTGATTCATTACGGAGCTCAATTGTAGAAAGGTGGAGCTCGACACCGTAGGCTAGTGACGCGCCGGCCAAGAGCATTCCTCCGGGGCTCCTCTCGAGCTCCGGGCGGGACAGGGCGCTCGCTCGAGGAATCCTGATGGAGAAACGGCCCTGGGACCTTGGATTCTGTTTGAAGGATGCTGATGTTTCAGAAGTCTGAGAAGACAGAGACTCGGGAGCTTAATTGATGTTTAGAGATAAGTGAAGTTTGGAATTGAAAGTGAAATAATGATGTTTCGGAAGTAACTGACTCGGAAGCTTAATGAAGTTGACGTTTAGAAATCAGTGAAGTTTGGAATTAAAAGTATAATGATGCTGATGCTTAGAAACAAATGAATTTGGAACTGAAGGTATAAAATGATGCTGGTATCTGGAAACGAACGAAATTTGGAATTAAAAGTATAATGATATCTGGAAACATGAGGGAGAGGCTTGGATGCATAATGGTGTTGATATTCGATACACAGAGAAATGCAGATTTGGAAAATTGTTAAAAGGTAAATATTTGCAAGTGTGTTCAAGTGAAAACTCAGACATATGTTGAGGCAGAAACTTGGAAACACATTAAGGCTGATATTCAAAGCAACTTTGGTGAACGATGTTTTCACAGTGGAACCATTTGTGGCTGGTGAAAAAAAAAACATGTGTTGTGTCTATGTATTACAGAATATGGTGGACTAAGGCGATGCTTCTGTAAAGGAAATGTGTTATTTTGTTAATCAATGTGATATGATGTACAAACGTAACGTCTCTTATATACGTTTTATATGGTACGGTGTAAGTAGTTATGGAATGGATCAATAGAGAATAGCGGAGCATTAATAAAGGAAAATGATAATGTTGAAAAAAAAGATATATATATATATGGAGAGAGAGAGAGAGAGAGAGAGAGAGAGAGAGAGAGGAGAGAGAGAGAGAGAGAGAGAGAGAGAGAGAGAGAGAGAGAGTGAAACAGACAGGGAGACAGAAGACGAGAAGGAAAAAGAGCAAGAAAGAAAGAAAATGAAAGAGTAATCTAAAAGACGAAAAACAAAGGCAAACAACAACAGAAAAAAACAAAGAAAATAAAACAAAAACGAGAAAAAATTCCAAGCCAGAAAAAAAAAAACCCATTCACCATAAATTGCGAATCATCATCCCCACCATAATATCATCCCCGTGACCGGAAGCGAAAGTAAATAAATCAACTGTGACGGTGTAGTGCCGCCTCTATAGTAAACATGCCTAATGATTTATCCCTCTATCGACTTTCCTACATTTGCGATCGAATCCTGCGGCTGAGAAAGAGAAAACGTGGTGATTTGTGGTGATTGTGTTGTGATGACTGTTGTTGTGGGTGTGTTGATTGTTTAATGATGAGTGTTTTAATTGTGTTATGATTATTGGGTTGTGATGCGTGCTTGTGGTGACGTGTTGTGTGATGACTGTGTTATTGTCTTGTGATGAGTATTTTGAATGTGTTATGATTATTGGGTTTTGACTGTGCTGCTATTCTGATAATTGTGCTGTGGTGATTGTGTCGAGTGCCACGTTATGATGATGCCTTGTGATGATTGCTATGATGACTATATTGTGGTGACTGGTGGTCCAGTGTTCATCGGATTTGTCTGCCTGTTCATCTGAATGGCTTTCTTATAATGGTCGTGATGATGATGGTGATAGTGAGGGTGACAATGTTAACGGTGATGACAGTGGTTTTAATAGTATTAATGATAGTGAGGATAACATCATCAAAACCCTCCTTCTCATCATCATCACCATCATCATTATCCTCCTCCTCCTCCTCCTCATCATCATCATCATCACCATCATCATTATCCTCCTCCTCTCCTCATCATCATCATCATCATCATCATCACCATCATCATTATCCTCCTCCTCCTCCTCCTCCTCATCATCATCATCATCAGTGAATATTGTAATGAATATTGCTACTTCATTATTATTATTATTATTATTGTTGTTGTTGTTGTTATTATTATTACTAATATTATTATTCCCATTATCATTGTTATTGTTATTGTCACCATCATCATTATTATTATTATTACTATAATTATGATCATTATCATTGTTATTATTATTATCATTTATCATCATTGTTGTTGTTTGTATAATTATCATTACTACTATTGTTATTGTTATCATTATCTTTATTCCACTGCCTTTGTTATCATTATTATCATCGTTATCATAACATTATTATTTTCGTTACAGTTATTGTTATTATTGTTGTATTTTTCAGCTTTATCATTATTATTATAACCATCGATAGTATTATCAGTATCAATGTTGTTATCATTATCATTAATATTTGTATTAATAATTTGTAATTTGTAATAATAATAATAATATTATTATTATTATCATTGTTGATACCATCATCATTATTATTATTACTACTACTACTACTGCTATTATTATTATTTTGGTCATTATTATTATTATCATTATTACTTATATTTGTTATCGTAATTATAAACTCTTCTTACTGTTATAATTATCATATCCCCAGTATTAGTAAGTATCACTATCACTATTATTATTGTTATTGTGATTTTCGTCATCTTCATAAATAAAATCATACACACATTTTAATACTGTTATTGCTGTTCTTTTCGTATTTGTTATTCTGATCATTACTCTTATTATCATCATCGTTGTTACATTTATATGCGATATACTATTTTATTACAATCTACATGAGATTTTTTTTTTTTGTGTCAGCTTCACCATAGGCCAAACAAAATAAAATCACAATCAACCTAAGAAACATCACAACCAACCCTAACAATCATCACAAACAACCCTAATTATCATCACAAATAACCCTAACAATCATGACAAATAACCTTAACAACCCTAACCACATAAACAACCATAACACAAACAACCCTAACAACCATCACAAACAACCCTAACAACCACAAACAATCCTAACAATCACAAACAACTCTTAACAATCGTCATGACAAGCAGCACGAAGTACTTGCACAGCATAGGCCATTAGCCCCGCCCTTAATTACCGCGCAAGAAACACTTCACTCAGCCCGAAGTCGGAGATAAGTGGATAAGTGTGCTCGAGTATTGCGTCATTGGCGTTGACCGTAATTAAGGACACACCTGAGTGGCCTCTATTAGGTCTTTCAGCACTTGGGGACAAATGACCTGGTTTGGGTTATTTATATTTCGGGGTGGTGGGGAGGGGGATGGGGGTAGGAGAATGGGGTGTAGAGGAAGTGGGTTCTAGATTATTGACTTATATATATATATATTTTTTTTTCTAATGAATGTATTTTCTCTCTCTCTCTTTTCTGTGTAAGCTTAGTGTTTTTAATATCTAGTCTTAAGAGGTTAAGTTTGTTTTTGAATGTGAGTGCGTTGTAGACTGTGGTTTCATTTTTTTGTTCGATGGTATATGGTTACACAAAGACACACATATTTATTTATTTGTTTATTTATGTACATTTACAAATATATGTCTTTATATGTAAGTATATATACATGTAAACATACACACCCACATACATACATATATGTGTGTGTATATACATCCATACACACATACATATATATATATATATATATATATATATATATATATATATACATACATACATACACACACACACATACATACATACATACATACATACATACATACATACATACATACATACATACATACATACATACATAAATACATACACACACTCACACATAAGTGCATACACATATTCGAGTGTGTTTGTGCTTATGTGCGCACATATTCACATTCATAAAAATATATAATGCATGCCTAGAATATACAGTACATACTTTACGTGCATATATACATACAACCATGTATATATTGCAAAAATACACAGTGCATCCATCCATCCACCCACCCACCCACCCACTCACCCACCCACCCACCCACCCATCCATCCATCCACCCACCCACCCACCCACCTATCCATTCACCCACCCACCCACCCATCCATCCATCCATCCACCCACCCACCCATCCATCAACCCAACCACCTACCAACCCATCCACATATAAAGGCACGCATATATTTATCAACAAGCGTACAAACCTAAAATTGAAATGATACACAACCTCAAAA